>NC_091981.1:92983182-93341119 GCF_044704955.1 Pristiophorus japonicus
AGTCAGGTTGAACGACCCCCTCGACCGCCCGCTGCCTGGACCGGCTGATGGCACCCTTGGCCGTGCCCAGGAGCAGTCCTACGAGGAGGCCCTCGGACCTACCCGCTCCCCTCCGCACAGGGTGCCCAAAGATCAGGAGAGTGGGACTGAAGTGCAGCCAGAATTTCAGGAGCAGCCCCTTTAAATAATAAAACAGGGGCTGCTACCTCGTGCATTCCATAAAAACATGGAACACGGACTCTTCCAGACCGCAGAAATTGCAGGCGGCCTGGGAGTCCGTGAACCGGCTTAAAAATTTGTTGCACGGCACTGCTCCGTGCACCACCCTCCAGGCCAAGTCCCCGATGAATAGTGGGAGGACTCCCGCATAGAGTGCCCTCCATCGGGGACCCTCCTTGTGCATGAATCCCAAAAAGTTAGTTTGTAGGTGCAACAGGTAATCAGGAAGGCGAATGGAATGTTGGCCTTCATTGCGGGAGGGGTGGAGTACAAAAGCAGGGAGGTCCTGCTGCAACTGTACAGGGTATTGGTGTGGCCGCACCTGGAGTACTGCGTGCAGTTTTGGTCACCTTACTTAAGGAAGGATATACTAGCTTTGGAGGGGGTACAGAGACGATTCACTAGGCTGATTCCGGAGATGAGGGGGTTACCCTATGATGATAGATTGAGTAGACTGGATCTTTACTTGTTGGAGTTCAGAAGGATGAGGGGTGATCTTATAGAAACATTTAAAATAATGAAAGGGATAGACAAGATAGAGGCAGAGAGGTTGTTTCCACTGGTTGGGGAGACGAGAACTAGGGGGCACAGCCTCAAAATACGGGGGAGCCAATTTAAAACCGAGTTGAGAAGGAATTTCTTCTCCCAGAGGGTTGTAAATCTGTGGAATTCTCTGTCCAAGGAAGCAGTTGAAACTAGCTCAGTGAATGTATTCAAATCACAGATAGATAGATTTTTAACCAATAAGGGAATTAAGGGTTATGGGGAGCGGGCCGGTAAGTGGAGCTGAGTCCACGGCCAGATCAGCCATGATCTTTTTGAATGGCGGAGCAGGCTCGAAGGGCTAGATAGGGATAGAGTCTTCAGAGTTAGGATCTTAAACATCCAAAAAAAACTGCTAGAGGTTATATCTGTATTGGAAGGCCATGCACGAACAATTAACGAGCTAAATAAGCAGGAATGAGAGGACAATGCCGAGAACAGGAAAAGAGACACATGTCATGCCTATGGGAGATGGATGATCGGTCAGGAGAGACACAATATGGATCAGATACAAACCGGGTGAGTTCCAGATTGAATAAATAGCACCCAGTTGAAAAATATGGCATAGCACACTGGGCCATTAGACGCCTGCACCCTGAAAGGAATGACTAGGGTGTATGCGGTTACAGGAGGATGTGAGGGGAAACAAACATAATACGCGATGGACCAGTATGAGATCAAAAAGAATGGAAATATAAGGGGAATATCTTTATCCGGGTGTCGGAGAGAAGGAAACCTAACTATATGCCCTCACCCAGTGGGAGACGGGAGCAAGGATAGCTGCGGGTTTGACAATACTACGGGAGGATGTGTCATTGGAATAAGCCCTGCCCGAATCGAACCCACACATTACGCCTATCAAGGGCGAGGAGAATATTGTGTGGTAACTAGACTGGGAACTTACGATTACAGAGGCTTTCTTGTAACATTACAATGCCTAACTTTTGCTTTACTCCCAGAGTGTCGATGGCAGTGGGAAGAGCACACATGACATATATACACGCCAGAAAGACAATATAAGCGATGAGATTAAGCAAGATATTGATGATTACATGGAAGAGCAAGCACCACCAATTCCCCTGTTACTTGAAGATTTAACTGAGCTCAAAGGACTATTAAGAAATAACATTAAAAGATATTATGAGTTAAAGGATACAGCAAAAGAACTGGACAGTGAAATAAAGGATAACCTGAAAAACCCGCCTTGGTACTTGAGATTATACATCCGTGGATAGGGATCCTTTCACATACCCTAGTGGCAGTACAGATCGTAATAGCCTTGAGTTGGTTAGTGATGTTATGTAACAAGTGCAAAGACAGGCGAGGCATACCCGAGTAAAGTTACAAGATAGGGATTAGAATTATATCCCATGTGTTATAGTCCTAGTGCAGCTGATAGTGGTGCTGATGCTCCTGGGAGAATGTGCAGACAGATACAAGATGGATGGTCGGACAGCTAAGGTACGACCTGTCCCTCGTTAACTCGGGGGAAATGCCAGATTGGATTAATGCGACACAATTGCTCCGGATGGCACAACATCCGGGTCCCCTGGATAACTATACCCTCAAGCAAATGACCCGGGCATATCCAGCAGCAGCGGGATGTGTAGGTGAAGGTCCAGGACTGGTGGGGCTGGTTTTCAGTATTCCAGTACTGACTGCTATCCACCCAGTTCGAAGAAGTATATAACATAGAGGTATTCCGATGGGACAAATATTTACAATCCTATCCTACTGACGGATATGCCATAAGACGCAACAAGGCAATGGTGGGAATATCCTTGGAGGGATGTAGATGGAGGGGTCGATTAACCATATGTCCTCACCTGGTGGGACGGGAGGAGCGAGACCGGTGTGGCTATAATCAAACTGAAAACTGTGTCTTGGTTGAAAGTCCGGCAGGCACGGAGGCCACCCATTCCGCTTATCGAGAAAGGGGGAGAATACTGTGTGGCAACAACCCTCCTGAAATATATGTATGGTGGAACTATATATAACATCACTAACCCAAATTTCTGCTTCACCCCAAGGGTCTCAGTAAGCATGGGGCGCGCTTGAATGGTCTACATACATGCGCGGGAGGCGGTTACGCTGAATATAAAAGACAGTTTGTGGGATGAGATGGACCAATACGCACGTGATCTCGTGCTGCCAATTTCACACCTGCCGGAACACTTGAACCGGCTTAAGGACTCACTTGTTACCAGTATCAAACTATATCATCTCATCAAAAGGAACCTCACAAGATTGACAGAGGACATTGGGAAAGAGTTGGGTACGGTCCCTTGGTCCCGTAAACTGTGGGATTGGGGAATGAATGTAAGCATCCACCCTTGGATTGAGATTATATCACATGTATTGGTTTTCATTCAGTTGTTCTTGATTCTGTGTTGGGTAGCAATGATGTGTAATGCGGCAACAGCGCAAAGGACAGAAGCAGCACCAGGCAAATGCAGCATCACATAATGACTATGTAACCATGGCGGAATTACAACACAGGACAGGAGCTCGCGCACACATGTTGTTAGCAGAGAGTGTCTCGGAGTATTCTGATAAACTGGAAAGCTCAATTCAGGACGGCTGATCACCGTTTGTACAGATTGAGCGGACCAGGTACCCCAGAAAGGGTGAGGGGGCATGATAATAGGAGGGTGCAAAAGAGGGGCCATGGAATGGGAAGCTGATGGTATATGTATTTATATTAAGTGTTAGTAAGTGGGTGTAATGACCAATGGACCACGGGGGGGGAGGGGGGGGGGAAGGGGCTGAAGTATACATAAAGCCCCAAGGAAAAGTGCATAGCCTGGGATCATTTAAAGCGTATGGAAGCCAGGGTAAAGAAAACACTGTATCAATCATCATGTATTAATTGTAACTTACGTAAGCTAAAAAGCAAGGCAGCAAGATAATGGTAGAATAGTTACAAACCAGTCAAGTAGATGAGACCTTGGGACTGGTACCACAAGACATGGTTACTATCTGTACAAGAAAAGATATGATGAAATGTAATTTTAAAGCAGTGTAGATACACAATGATTTAGTTAGAAAAATGCTGAGCTGCAGGCTTTGCCTGCGCGATAAGCTTGTACGAATAAAGTATAAAAGACTGTAACATAAGGTTAACTGGCGGAGTTGTATCCGAGAGCGATCTCGGAAGGTTCTCCCCAGGCCTGCGAATAAAGACAGTTGTGAACCACAGACCGAAGTCTGTCGTCTCTACCTGAGTGTCGACCTTGTATATCACTTGGTCCACTCCTCGGTCACTAGCAATGTGTTGATATAAATGCTTAAGCAAAAAAACCATGATGCAAATACATTACAGGCAGTGTGTGAAGACTGTGGTTTAGACGGTGGTACGTAGCATTTATTGAAGCATTCACTCACCCTGACCACCCGAGTGAGGTCTTTAAATTTCTTCTGCAATGTGTGTAGAACCTGGGTACCACAGTGCTGTCCAAGACGTGCTGCACGACCTTCCTCCACATGGTGCAGAAGACTTCACTGTGCACCACACCCTCTGTCTCTCCACAGTGAACGCCAAAGCCTCCAATGTTTGATCGCAGAATATGTAGGCTCTCTCCCTGGGGCGTGGATCTGTCATGACTACCGCTGCTTCAGTTGTCCGGCTCCTTCTCCTTGACCTGCTGCTGCTTGTTGAATGCGAGCAATGCTGAGAATGAGGTTAGAAACATAGAAACATAGAAAATAGGTGCAGGAGCAGGCCATTCAGCCCTTCTAGCCTGCACCGCCATTCAATGAGTTCATGGCTGAACATGAAACTTCAGTACCCCCTTCCTGCTTTCTCGCCATAACCCTTGATCCCCCGAGTAGTAAGGACTTCATCTACAGCATCAATGAACCTCCCCTTTAAGATCTGGAAAAAGCCTGTGGCAATCATGACTTACGATTAGACTGCATCTGATATTAGTCCACCTTCTGAGTGTAACGCCAATGAGCTTGGGCTTAAAGGGAGAGCTAACTTCTGAAAGCTGGAAAAAATTAGCGCCAGGCACTAATGATTCTCAGCTTTCTGTAAATTCGGTGTTGGGGCTCCAAGAAGGAAGTGGAGCACTAAATGTTGTGTATGTATATACCCTGTACACTCAATGTACAGTTACATAAGACCATTGAATGTATCTTCACTGTATACAATATGCCTGTACCACCAGAGGGTGCAACTGGTGGAGACCTAGAGGTCACCTGCACATCGCAGATAACCAGGTATAAAAGGGAGCTCACCTTACTGTAACCTCATTCAGGAGCTGCAATAAATGGACTAAGGTCACCACAGTTCATGTGCAATACCTTACCTCATGGAGTCATTACTAAAGTGCTTACAGACATAACACTAAATCCACTTCCTGCCTGGAGCACTAAAGGACGCAGGTAGTGGTGCGGTGCTGTATAATGACCCGTGCTGCGCTGCCGAGATCCAAGGCTCGTTCCCTTAAAGGGAAGGACCATCGCTGCAGGCTCTGCATTGGGACCAGTTAGCTCGTCCCCGACAGCTGCCGCGATCCTCCCCGATAAGCCCCATTCACTCCAGCAGAGTGCCTGGTTGACTGATCGGGGCCGCGGAGAAATGGAAAAAATTTAAAATAAGCATTTTAACATTGTTCCTACTTACCTCGCCAACATCCCCTTTAACTTTCACCCCAGAAGCACCCAGCCTCCCAAACAATGCCTCCTGCAGCTGACGGTGTTCTCGCCCACCGGAGGTGATAACAGAAGGCGCTAAAGCAAGCCAATTTTTAGGCCAAAGTCTTGAATTAAGACCTGCAATCATTTCTTTGAGCAGTGAGCATAAATTTTGCTTGCAGTCTAAAGCATTAGCACCTGGCGCTAATTCTCCAACTTTTCTAATTATACTGCCCATTCCTGGGCTGTAATGAATTTCTAGCCCTATAGCCTCCTAACTAACACTAACAGCAAACAAAAAATAATATACGGGCCTTGAAATTACACTGCTGGATACTAACCTGCATTATCAAATTCCTTCCTCCACTATTTTAACAGAGGAGTTAACCCATTTACTCAAACAGTATCTTAATTGCAGGAGCAAAGAGAATAATACCTGGGAATGATTTAAAGACAGCAACATTGTCAAGGGATTCGGGTAACATGATAGCCATACACCACTTTATAAATGTAATATATTTTCAAGGATTTAATTAGAATCCCATTGTCAGAGGCTTTCCTGCCTACTCTTACCAAACTTAAACACTCAGTGATCAATTTCATTAAATATTTACTTGATCAGAAAAATGCACTTGTCCAGAGTCTTTCCTTGTGCTGTCTCCATGGTTACGCTTGTCTATTCTCCCTTTAAAACTTGATGAAATCATGGCCTTGTGACCTAGCTATTCTCCTTGCTTTCCTTTAATATTAATCTTTTATTTAGTGGTATTGTAACAAGCAAATACAAAGTATTATTTTTTTTTATAACCAATAAGATGTAATATTCCTGTTTCTCAAATATGGATTAATCAAGTAATTCCTTTGCAAAGTAAATTCTTTCAATTCTCTTTTCTCTTGTTAATACTTTTGTCCCGTTATAGACCTCTTACACTACAAATTTTTCTCGCGTTGAGTAACTCGGGTAAGTCTCAATGTCATTCCTACTAGATGTATGCAAGAGCTTTGGTATGAGATGCTGAGAATGACGTGAGTAGCACGTGCAGCGAGTTGGTCTTACCGCAGGTGAAGAGTCCACAGCCAGCTAGGGAATGGTAGACCAGCAGGAAGAGCAGTGCAAGGAAGGTAGTGCAGGGGTCGCCTGTGGTCATCCCCCTGCAAAACAGATACACTGCTTTGAGTACTGTTGAGGGGGATGACTCAGCAGGGGAGGGCAGCAGCAGCCAAGTTCATGGCACCGTGGCTGGCTCTGTTGCACAAGAGGGCAGGAAAAAGAGTGGGAGAGCGATAGTGATAGGGGATTCAATTGTAAGGGGAATAGATAGGCGTTTCTGCGGCCGCAACCGAGACTCCAGGATGGTATGTTGCCTCCCTGGTGCAAGGGTCAAGGATATCTCGGAGCGGGTGCAGGACATTCTAACAAGGGAGGGAAAACAGCCAGTTGTCGTGGTGCACATTGGTACCAACGACATAGGTAAAAAAAAGGGATGAGGCCCTATGAGACGAATTTAGGGAGCTAGGAGCTAAATTAAAAAGTAGGACCTCAAAATTAGTAATCTCGGGATTGCTACCAGTGCCATGTGCTAGTCAGAGTAGGAATCGCAGGATAGCACAGATGAATACGTGGCTTGAGCAGTGGTGCAGCAGGGAGGGATTCAAATTACTTGGGCACTGGAACCGGTTCTGGGGGAGGTGGGACCAGTACAAACCGGACAGTCTGCACCTGGGCAGGACCGGAACCAATGTCCTAGGGGGAATGTTTGCTAGTGCTGTTGGGGAGGAGTTAAACTAATATGGCAGGGGGATGGGAACCAATGCAGGGAGACAGAGGGAAACAAAATGGAGACAGAAGCAAAGGACAGAAAGGAGATGAGTAAAAGTGGAGGGCAGAGAAACCCAAGGCAAAAAACAAAAAGGGCCAATGTACAGCAAAATTCTAAAGGGTCAAAGTGTAATAAAAAGGCAAGCCTGAAAGCTCGGTGCCTCAATGCGAGGAGTTTTCGGGACCCAGGAGAGGGCTCTGAGCTAGTTAGAGTGGGTGAGACTCAGATGAACAGGACCCCAAGAAAGAATGCAAAAGGCAGGAGCCAACAGAGCAGAGTAGCACTGGGGTAAGTGTAAACCACAAGGTGATAGGAAGGGACAATATGTATGAAGATAAAGGGGCTGCAGGAGGGGTCAAAACTAAAAATCATGGTTTAAATCTAGTATTAAAACACTCTACCTAAGGCAGCATTCGAAATAAAGTAAATGAGTTGACGGCATAAATCATTACAAATGGGTATGATTTGGTGGCCATTACAGAAACGTGGTTGCAGAGTGGCCAAGACTGGGAATTAAACATACAGGGGTATCAGACAATTCGGAAGGATAGACAAGAAGGGAAAGGAGTTGGGGTAGCTCTGTCAATAAAGGATGATATCAGGGCAGTTGTGAGAGATGATACTGGCTCTAATGAACAAAATGTTGAATCATTGTGGGTGGAGATTAGAGATAGTAAGGGGAAAAAGTCACTGGTGGGCGTAGTTTATAGGCCCCCAAATAATAACTTCACGGTGGGGCGAACAATAATCAAGGGAATAATCGAGGAATGTGAAAAAGGAATGGCAGTAATCATGGGGGATTTTAACCCTACATATCGATTGGTCAAATCAAATCGCATGGGGTAGCCTGGAGGAGGAATTCATAGAATGCATACGGGATTGTTTCTTAGAACAGTATGTTACAGAACCTACAAGGGAGCAAGCTATCTTAGATCTGGTCCTGTATAATGAGACAGGAATAATAAACGATCTCCGAGTAAAAAATCCTCTCGGAATGAGTGATCACAGTATAGTTGAATTTGTAATACAGATCGAGGGTGAGGAAGCAGTGTCTCAAACGAGCATACTATGCTTAAACAAAGGGGACTACAGTGGGATGAGGGCAGAGTTAGCTAAAGTAGACTGGAAACACAGACTAAACGGTGGCACAATTGAGGAACAGTGGAGGACTTTTAAGGAGCTCTTTCATAGTGCTCAACAAAAATATATTCCAGTGAAAAAGAAGGGCGGTAAGAGAAGGGATAACCAGCCGTGGATAACCAAGGAAATAAAGGAGAGTATCAAATTAAAAACCAATGCGTATAAGGTGGCCAAGGTTAGTGGGAAACTAGAAGATTGGTAAAATTTTAAACGACAGCAAAGTATGACTAAGAAAGCAATAAAGAAAGGAAAGATAGATTACGAAGGTAAACTTGCACAAAACATAAAAACAGATAGTAAAAGCTTTTATCGATATATAAAAAGGAAAAGTTACTAAAGTAAAGGTTGGTCCTTTAGATGAGAAGGGGGATTTAGTAATGGGAAATGTGGAAATGGCTGAGACCTTAAAAAATTATTTTGCTTCGGTCTTCACAGTGGAAGACACAAAAACCATGCCAAAAATTGCTGGTCACGGGAATGTGGGAAGGGAGGACCTTGAGACAATCACTATCACTAGGGAGGTCGTGCGGGACAGGCTAATGGGACTCAAGGTAGACAAGTCCCCTGGTCCTGATGAAATGCATCCCAGGGTATTAAAAGAGATGGCGGAAGTTATAGCAGATGCATTGGTTATAATCTACCAAAATTCTCTGGACTCTGGGGAGGTACCAGTGGATTGGAAAGCAGCTAATGTAATGCCTCTGTTTAAAAAAGGGGGCAGACAAAAGGCAGGCAACTACAGGCCGGTTAGTTTAACATCTGTAGTGGGGAAAATGCTTGAAGCTATCATTAAGGAAGAAATAGCGGGACATCTAGATAGGAATAGTGCAATCAAGCAGACGCAACATGGATTCATGAAGGGGAAATCAAGTTTAAGTAATTTACTGGAATTCTTTGAGGATATAACAAGCATGGTGGATGGTGGTGTACCAATGGATGTGCTGTATTTAGATTTCCAAAAGGCATTCGATAAGGTGCCACACAAAAGGTTACTGCAGAAGATAAAGCTACGCGGAGTCAGCGGAAATGCATTAGCATGGATAGAGAATTGGCTGGCTAACAGAAAGCAGAGAGTCGGGATAAATGGGTCCTTTTCAGGTTAGAAATCGGTGGTTAGTGGTGTGCCACAGGGATCGGTGCTGGGACCACAACTGTTTACAATATACATAGATGACCTGGAGGAGGGGACAGAGTGTAGTGTAACAAAATTTGCAGATGACACAAAGATTAGTGGGAAAGCGGGTTGTGTAGAGGACACAGAGAGGCTGCAAAGAGATTTAGATAGGTTAAGCGAATGGGCTAAGGTTTGGCAGGTGGAATACAATGTCGGAAAATGTGAGGTCATCCACCTTGGGGGAAAAAAAAAAACAGTAAAAGGGAATATTATTTGAATGGGGAGAAATTACAACATGCTGCGGTGCAGAGGGACCTGGGGGTCCTTGTGCATGAATCCCAAAAAGTTAGTTTGCAGGTACAGCAGGTAATCAGGAAGGCGAATGGAATGTTGGCCTTCATTGCAAGAGGGATGGAATACAAAAGCAGGGAGGTCCTGCTGCAATTGTACAGGGTATTGGTGAGGCTGCACCTGGAGTACTGCGTGCAGTTTTGGTCACCTTACTTAAGGAAGGATATACTAGCTTTGGAGGGGATACAGAGACGATTCACTAGGCTGATTCCGGAGATGAGGGGGTTACCTTATGATGATAGATTGAGTAGACTGGGTCTTTACTCGTTGGAGTTCAGAAGGATGAGGGGTGATCTTATAGAAACATTTAAAATAATGAAAGGGATAGACAAGATAGAGACAGAGAGGTTGTTTCCACTAGTCGGGGAGACTAGAATTAGGGGGCACAGTCTCAAAATACGGGGGAGCCAATTTAAAACCGAGTTGAGAAGGAATTTCTTCTCCCAAAGGGTTGTGAATCTGTGGAATTCTCTGCCCAGGGAAGCAGTTGAGGCTAGCTCATTGAATATATTCAAATCACAGATAGATAAATTTTTAACCAATAAGGGAATTAAGGGTTATGGGGAGCGGGCGGGTCAGTGGAGCTGAGTCCACGGTCAGATCAGCCATGATCTTTTTGAATGGCGGAGCAGGCTCGAGGGGCTAGATGGCCTACTCCTGTTCCTAATTCTTATGTTCTTATGAGATGTAAGTATTTGTAACAACAGAAAAATGAATCTCCTTAATACTGAATTCGAAGTTCCCTGTGCCTGAACACAGAATCAGCATCAAATTGCAAGGTCTAAAAAAATAAAATGCAGTGATAAGACTCAGATGATGTGTATGCCATCAATATAAAGGCATTGGTATATCCAAACTCTAAGGTGTGCAAACCTGAGTAGATGTGAATCTGAAACAATCTTGTTATTGAATTCCTGGAGAAACTCCAATAATCATTAAAAAAACACATTGGCCCTGAAATCCCGGTTTCTTCTTCCTGCGACTAAAAATAGGAGAAAAGATGCGCACTTACCTTTTGGTCGAACGCTCATCAGGGATCCTGGACTCGAGCCCTCCTCTTCTTGCGCAACAGAGCGCGTTCATGTTGGGATGTCTGTAGGAGTCACTTGGGTGGGCCTGGACATCCAATCACAGTAAAATATTTTCTCATTCATAGTAATAGTAGTTTTGTAAGTCTGAAAACTCCTATTACTATGAATGAGAAAAACACCGAAACACTACATAAAAATTTTTAAAAAACAACCCCCCCACCCCCATATACATTATAGAAATTAAAATTGATAGAAATGAAAAAAAAAAATTGCAGATTTTTTAAAAAAGTTTGAGTTATGGTTTAAAAATTAAATTACCTGAGTGGGCAGGGTTTTAAACATAAATTAGTATTTTTAAATTTTTCTGATATGTTTTAAAACTCTTATGTTGGTAAAAGTAGGCTATGCGCCTGCTTTTACTAGGCGCAAGAGTTTTAAGGACATTCGCTGGGCAACAGATGGGCAAATAGCCCAATCTCTGCCGTGGGAATGTCCTTCTCTCCAAGATGCGTGCAATCTGTCAAGCCAGAAACTTGACAGATTGGAAAAGCCGGTTTTCGGCACGTGCGCATTGTGCATCGAACGACACCAAACGACAAGCTGCCTGTGAGCACTGGTTCAGTACCAGCAGTTAGCAGTCCATATTGCAATAAGGACTAATGAGTAAAATAGCTCGAGATACCTCACAGTGGCATCAGGTTCTCCGAGGGATCCTGGTACAGCAGTCAGTGATCCTGGTGTTATAGTCAGACCGATCCTGGTGTTATAGTCAGACCGATCCTGGTGTTATAGTCAGACCGATCCTGGTGTTATAGTCTGAGTGATCCTGGTGTTATAGTCAGACCGATCCTGGTGTTATAGTCAGACCGATCCTGGTGTTATAGTCAGACCGATCCTGGTGTTACAGTCAGACCAATCCTGGTGTTACAGTCAGACCAATCCTGGTGTTATAGTCAGACCAATCCTGGTGTTATAGTCAGACCGATCCTGGTGTTATAGTCTGAGTGATCCTGGTGTTATAGTCTGAGTGATCCTGGTGTTATACAGTACTCAGATCTGGTGTTGTAGTGTCAGTGACCCTGGTGACAGGGACTTTTGGGGGCATCTGAAATGGAGGAGGGCGCTCCATAGACCCTCGCAGTTAACAGTGTCAATGGCCTTTGTAAGGTTGAAGAAGGCCATGTATAAGGGCCCTGCATTTTTCCTGTAGCTATCGAGCTGCAAAAATCATGTCCGTTGTGCCCCATGGGGGACGAAATCCGCGATCCTCCGCCTGCTCCACGACGACATGTAGGCCGTGATCCTTACCAACGGACCCATCACAGACCCAATCCACGTCTGGACCGGGGTCGAACAAGGCATCGTCATCGCCCCAAGCCTCTTCTCAATCTTTCTCACCGGCATGCTCCACCTCACAGTCAACAAGCTCCCCACTGGAGTGGAACTAAACTACAGAACCAGTGGGAACCTGTTCAACCTGCGCCGTCTCCAAGACCACCCCAACCTCTGTCGTCGAGCTACAGTACGCAGACGATGCCTGCATCTGCGCAAATACAGAGGTTGCACTGTAGGACAACGCTAAACATCCGTAAGACAAAGGTCCTCCACCAGCCTGTCCTCACCGCACAGCACTGCCCCCCCAGTCATCAAGAGCCATGGCGCGGCCCTGGACACCGTGGACCACTTCCCATATCTCGGGAGCCTCCTATCAACAAGAGCAGGCATCGACGATGAGATCCAACACCGCTTCCAGTGCGCCAGTGCAGCCTTCGGCCGCCTGAGGACAAGAGTGTTTGAAGACCAGGCCCTCAAAACTGCCACCAAGCTCATGGTCTACAGGGCTGTAGTAATACCTACCCTTCTGTATGGCTCAGAGACATGGACCATGTACAGTAGACACCTCAAGTTGCTGGAGAAATATCACCAACGATGTCTCCGCAAGATCCTACAAATCCCCTGGGAGGACAGGCACACCAACATCAGCGTCCTCATTCAGGCTAACATCCCCAGCATTGACCACACTCGATCAGCTCCGCTGGGCAGGCCACATAGTCCGCATGCCAGATACGAGACTCCCAAAGCAAGTGCTCTACTCTGAACTCCTTCACGGCAAACGAACCAAAGGTGGGCAGCGGAAACGTTACAAGGACACCCTCAAAGCCTCCCTGATAAAGTGCGACATCCCCACTGACACCTGGGAGTCCCTGGCCCAAGACTGCCCTAAGTGGAGGAAATGCATCCGGGAAGGCACTGAGCACCTCGCGTCTCAACGCCGAGAGCGTGCGGCAAACCAGTCCCACCCATCCTTTCCCTCAACGACTATCTGTCCCACCTGTGGCAGGGACTGTGGCTCTCGTATTGGACTGTTCAGCCACCAATGAACTTACTTCAGGAGTGGAAGCAAGTCTTCCTCGATCTCGAGGGACTGTCTATGATGATGATGTTATAGACTGACTGATAGTGGCGCTGTGCTCCACATTCTGCGCTCTGGGAAGGGCGGGGGGCCTCACAACCTGCCGTGGGGCTGCTCGAGCAGTTGCCGGTTAATTTTGTTTTCAAATGTGTTACAGGCTGCGTTTTTTCTGTTTATGCGGCGGTGGTCTCCGCAGTTCAATGGGCTGCCCCGCTGCGGCTGCTCGTGTTGCCGTCTGTTTTTGAAGCTGTGGGTGTGGGCTGGGCGGCCGCCGCCGGGGTCCTGAGTGCGTGAGTCGGGTGTTTTGACGTCCGCTGTGCGACTCGGGCATGGCGCCGCTGTGGGTGAGGCCGGAGCAGGAGCAGGAGCAGTGATCTGTGAGCGAGAATCGCCCTGCAGCCGCTCCCAGGGAACATGATGCCCGGAGAATCCCGCTCACAGGCGGCTGAGGTGGCGGCGGACGCTGTGAGCGCGGGCTCGGGCTCGGGCTCCTGTGTGAACTGTGACACCTTGCAGCAGGTAAAAGGGCAAATGGTCACAATCACTGTGATGCTTCATCTATAACAGCACTAACTTGAAATGCAGGCAGCGTACAATAACCAGCAACGGATTATAATAGAGCGCGATATATGTTAATATGGATTAATGGATTGTGTGATGGATTGAAATAGAGCAATACCTTTATGAGAGAGAGCAGTGGATTTTGATAGAGTAACAAGACTATATGTTATACAGTGAACTAGATTATGAGAGCGAGCAATTGTTTTAAATACGGAACAATATACATTGTAATATAGACCAAAAAATGATAGTGGAAAGAACAAAGGATGATAGCAAAGGATACATTATAATTGCAAACTGCATTGTAATAGAGCTGTCGATTATAGTTGGCAATGGATTACAATAGAGGTAAATCCATTATAATAGAGCAGATTAGAATGCAATGCATTCCAGAGAAGTTGAGATTACATAAACAAAGACCATAGTGTCTTTTAGGATTTCCTAAAGCGCTTTACAGCTAATGAAGTACTTTAAGTATAGTCACTTGATTGTCAGTTGTGGCTCAGTGGGTCGCACACTCACCTGAGTCAGAAGGTTACAGGTTCAAGTCCCAATCCAGGTACTTGAGCACACAAATCTGGGATGCCGCATTTTCTACATTACAAACGAAAGACTTGCATTTATATAGCGCCTTTCATGACCGCTGGACATCTCAAAGTGCTTTACAGCCAATGAAATACTTTTGGAGTGTAGTCACTGTTGTAATGTGGAAAATGTGGCAGCGAACTTCTGCACAGCAAACTCCCATAAACAGCAATGTGATGATGCCCAGATCATCAGTTTTAATATTGGTCATTGAGGAATTAATATTGACCAGGATGTCCAGGACAACTCCCCTGCTCTTTGATTAGTGCCATGGGATCTTTCACGTCTGGGAGGGCAGACTGGGCCACGGTTTAAAGTCTCATCCGAAAGATAGCACCTCTGACAATGTAACACTCCCTTGCACAGAAGTGTCAGCCTAGACTTTGTGCTCAAGTCTCTGGTGTGGAACTTGAATTTCTGACTCTGAGACAAAAGTGCTACTGCTGCTGAGCTATAGCCCCACCTGCATTATTATAATAGAGCAATGGCCTACAATAGAGAGCAATACATTATAATATCAACATTAAATTATAATATATTACATTATAATGCAGAACATTAAATTATGCACACTGATTTTAGATTATAACAGAGGATGAGATTATGATTCAAATGGCATTTAATTACAATACTGACACAATTAAATTATAATAGGATTGTTTTGATTGTTTCATACTGTAAACATGCTTCTCAGTGGATTTTCAAGAAAAACTAGGGTATGATTTGTTTCACTGAAATATGCAGAATTGTGTAAATGCCATTTTTGAATTAAATGGTTTGTGTGATATATATGTATCTAAGTATAATCTGATTAACCTGACCCTCTAAACATGCAAGAATGTAAAATTAATTATCACTTTATTGAACAGCCTTGTAATTTCCCTACACAGTACAACTTAATATGTATTCTTTGATAAACTTGGCAGACTTGTGTATCTCATGACAAGTATCTGATATGCTTGAATAATTTATGCCTGAGATTGTATGTGATGTTTGTAAAAATTAGTAATACATTTGTAACAGCAAAAAAACATGAACATAGCAAGTAAAATTACTGCATTAAGTAGAGAATAAGGGATACCAAGTTAGTAATCTGAACTCTGGATTTGAATGAAGTCGTCATAGAGATAAGCTTAAGTGGTTTATAATAATCATCAACTACCCCATATTACAATGCTATTTTGAGTTGGTTGGAGCATGTGTTTCTCCACAGTATAGTTTGAGGAGCTGGGAGATGAAAAATGGATGCTTTATAGGAATTTATAACAGAAAAGTGTGGCAAAAAGAGAACAGGAAGGTTTTGTAAACTGGATATTCGTGCAGATAGAGAATTTTTAATATATGTATTTTATAATGTATGGGATGGTTTTATTATCTTTCCAAATGAAACCAGATCTCGTGGAATCAGACTTTGGAATATTCTATCTCATTGATGGGTGAAGGAGTAATTAATATAAGGTGATACTATAGAGTAACTAAGAAATGATTTTGCATTTATTGCTTGCATGTTCCGTGGTAAGGATACAGATTTGTATCTAACTAAAAGCAAAAGACCTGCAGGTGCTGGAAAGCTAAAGCAAGAACAGAAAATGCTGGAAACAGTCAGCAAATCAGGCAACATCTGTGGAGAGAACAGAACAGTTACCGTTTAGAGTGCATACCCTTTGTCAAAACATCCAAATGTCAACTACAGATCTGTACTGTTTGTTAAGATGATGCACATCTGATCTGAAATTTAAAACATGCCTTTCGTTATCCTACTTGTCTCTATTTCTACTGTTAGACTTAGCTGGCTATAATAAACGAGTTGCCTTAAATAAAACTGGCCTTGCTCAGGCAGGCCACATCCCATTCACTAAACACAACAAGCATCCTGGTTTCATTAAAAATCAAGAGGTGTACAGTCTACTCCTTTCATTTAGGGTCACCTCATTCAAATCATCTGATGATTCAATTCCCATTTGCTGTATTATTTTACAATGCTTAGTTCAAATTATTGGATATATCAAAATTTTAATGCAAAAAAAAAACTTGGAATTTATCAGTACCCTGTAGTAGATTTCATATGTATGTCTGGGCATGTGCGGAACCATCCATCATCTAAAAGAATATTTTTTTTTAAAAAGCAAATATAACCTTAGCCTCGGAGTTAGAAGGTTGTGGGTTCAAGTCTCACTCCAGAGACTTGAGCACAAAATCTAGGCTGACACTCCAGTGTAGTACTGAAAGAGTATTGTACTGTTGGATGTACCATCTTTTGGATGAGATGTTAAACCAAGCTGTCTGCCCTCAGGTGGATGTAAAAGATCCCATGGCACTATTTCGAAGAAGAGCATGGGCATTCTCCCCGGTTCTAGCCAATATTTATCCCTAAACCAAAATCAATAAAGCAGAAAACAGATTATGTGGTAATTTATTTCTTTGTGGGAGCTTGCTGTGTGCACTTTTCCAACATTACAACATTGGCTGTAAAGTGCCTTGGGACATCTTGAGGTCATGAAAGGCACTATATAAATGTAAGTCTTTATTGGCAGTGAGGCAACATATATATGCCAAGAGATAGATTTAGAGCAGTTTCGTTGAATATAATAGTGCACAGATTGCCCTTGTTCCAGCTGTCATCATGGTACTTTATAATGCTGTTGGACCATCATATTGGATGGGTCTTTATAGGGGTTGAATGGCAGAATTGGTGATGTTTAACACTGGTGGAGTTTACTACAGTTTTCATACTGAATTTACAGCACGGCAGCTTTAATTTACAGCACAAAAATACTATAACTAGGGTTCATTTGCATAATTGCGGATTTAGTAACTGGGCTGAGGTTAATTAGAGTAAGTGATTTGAAGTTAGAAAACAAATAAGAAAAATGAGAATAATATAGGGTACTGAGACTAAATTACCTGTTTCATAATGCAACAGCTAAATGAAGGAGAAGTGAACTGGACTTTGATGGAGATATGTGTGTCACTGCAGCACACTAGAAAGATTATGACAGGCCTTGGTTTAACGTCTCATCCGAAACACGGCACCTCTGACTGTGCTACTGCACTGGAATGTCAGCCTAGATTTTGTGCTCAATTCTCTGGGGTGGAATTTGAACTCTCAATCTTCTAACTCCGGCGATGTTGATTAGTCTATAGATGCTGCTGTGACAGGAATGACTGGGTTGTTGGAAATTCAAGTATCAGTATGTGCATAGTAAACCTCAGAAGGAGAGGCTTGCATGTAGAAGATATACAGAATACATCAGTTGGCTGTTTATTGAAGTGTCAGGCCTGAATGGTTCCTAATGAATACTTTGGGTCTGTCCTCACAAAAAAGAGAGACAATGCAGACATTGTATTTGAGGAGGAGTGTGAAATATTAGTTGAGGTAAACATAGTAAGAGAATTTTCCAATCCTCTTTGGCTACAGGTGTGGTGCCAGAGGACTGAAGGATTGCTAACATTGTACCGTTGTTTAAAAAGGAAGAACAGGATAGACCGAGTAATTACAGGCTAGTCAGCCTTACCTCGGTGGTGGGAAAATTATTGTAAATAATTCTGAGGGATGGTATTAATCATCATTTAGAAAGACATGGATTAATCAAGTACTGTCGGCATGGATTTGTTACGAGGTCATGTCTGACTACCTTAATTGAGTTTTTTGAGAAGGTAACCAGGAGGGTCGATGAGAATAGCGAGTTTGATGTAGTCTGTGGATTTTAGCAGGGCTTTTGACAAGGTCCCACATGGTAACCTGTCAGAAAAGTAAAAGCCTATGGATGATTTTAACCTCCGTATTGATTGGACAAATCAAATTGGTCAGGGTAGCCTTGAGGAAGAGTTCATACAGTGCATAAGGGACGGGTTCCTTGAGCAGTATGTAACGGAACTAACCAGGGGGCAGGTTATCTTGGATCTGGTCCTGTGCAATGAGACAGGAAAGTTGAATCTCAAACCAGCATACTAAGCTTAAATAAAGGAGACTATGAAGGGACGAGGGCAGAGTTGGCTAAAGTGGACTGGGAAAATAGATTAAAGTGTAGGACGGTTGAACAGTGGCGTACATTTAAGGAGATATTTCATAACTCAAAAGAAAGGTATATTCCAGTGAGGAGGAAAGGGTGTAAAAGAAAAGATAGCCATCCATGGCTAACTAAAGAAATAAAGGACAGTATCCAATTTAAAAACAAGGATATACAAATTGACCAAAACTAGTGGGAGGATAGAAGATTGGAAAGCTTTTAAAAGCCAGCAAAGAATGACTAAAAAAATGATTAAGAAATGGAAGATAGACTTTGAAAGTAAACTAGCATGAAATATAAAAACAGAAAGCAAGAGTTTCTATAGGTATATAAAAAGGAAAAGAGTGGCTAAAGTAAATGTTGGTCCCTTAGAGGACGAGACTGGGTAATTAGTAATGGGGAACATGGAGATGGCAGAAACTCTGAACAAATATTTTGTATCAGTCTTTCCAGTAGAGGACACAAACAATATCCCAACAGTGGATAGTCAAGGGGCTATGGGGGGTGGGGGTGGGTGGGGGGGGGGGGAAGGAACTTAACACAATCACCAAGGAGTAAGATAATGGGACTAAAGGTGGATAAATCCCCTGGCCCTGATGGCTTGCATCCTAGGGTCTTAAGAGAAGTAGCGGCAGGGATAGTGAATGCATTGGTTGTAATTTACTAAAGTTCCCTGGATTCTGGGGAGCTCCCAGCAGATTGGAAAAACTGCAAAGATAATGCCCCTATTTAAAAAAAAAAAGGAAGCAGACAAAAAGCAGGAAGTTATAGACCAGTTAGCCTAACATCTGTGGTTGGGAAAATGTTGGAGTCCATTATTAAAAAAGCAGTAGCAGGACATTTGGACAACCTAATTCGGTCAGGCAGAGTCAGCATGGATTTATGAAGGGGAAGTCATATTTGACAAATTTGCTGGAATTCTTTGAGGATGTAACGAAAAGGGTAATAAAGGGGAACCAGTGGATGTGGTGTATTTGGGCTTCCAGAAGGCATTTGACAAGGTGCCACATAAAAGTTCACGATGTTGGGGGTAATATATTAGCATGGATAGAGGATTGGCTAACTAACAGAAAACAGAGAGTCGGGATAAATGGTTCATTCTGAGGTTGGCAATCGGTGACTAGTGGGGTGCCTCAAGGATCAGAGCTGGGACCCCAACTATTTACAATCTATATTAATAACTTGGACGAAAGGACTGAGTGTAAAGTAGCCAAGTTTGCTGACGATACAAAGATGGGAGGAAAAGCAATGTGTGAGGACGACACAAAATCTGCAAAAGGACAAAGACAGGCTAAGTGAGTGGGCAAAAATTTGGCAGATGGAGTATAATATTGGAAAGTGTGAGGACATGCACTTTGGCAGAAAAAATCAGAGCAAGTTATTATTTAAATGGAGAAAAATTGCAAAGTGCTGCAGTACAGCAGGACCTGGGGGTACTTGTGCATGAAACACAAAAGCTTAGTATGCAGGTACAGCAAGTGATCAGGAAGGCCAATGGAATCTTGGCCGTTATTGCAAAGGGGATGGAGTATAAAAGCAGGGAAGTCTTGCTACAGTTATATAGGGTATTGGTGAGGCCACACCTGGAATACTGCGTGCAGTTTTGGTTTCCATATTTATGAAAGGATATACGTGCTTTAGAGGCAGTTTAGTGAAGGTTCACTAGGTTGATTCCGGAGACAAGGGGGTTGACTTATGAGGAAAGGTTGAGGAGGTTGCCCTCTACTCATTGGAATTCAGAAGAATGAGGTGATCTTATGGAAGCGTATAAGATTATGAGGGGGCTTGACAAGGTGGATGCAGAGAGGATGTTTCCACTGATAGGGGAGACTAGATAGAGGGCATAATCTTAGAATAAGGAACCGCCCATTTAAAACCGTGATGCAGAAGAATTTCTTTTCTGAGGGTTATAAATCTGGAATTTGCTGCCTCAGAGAGATGTGGAAGTCGGGACATTGAATAAATTTAAGATAAGAGATGGACAGTTTCTGAACCAATAAGGGGTTATGAGGAGCGGGCAGGGAAGTGGACCTGAGTCCATAATCGGATCAGCCATGATTGTATTAAATGGCGGAGCAGACTTGAGGGGCTGTATGGCCAACTCCTGCTCCTATTTCTTATGTTCTTCTGGGATCCAGGGAAAAGTGACATGTTAGATCCAAAATTTGCTCAGTGGCAGGAAGCAACTGGTAATGGTTGATGGGTGTTTTTGTGACTGGAAGACTGTTTCCAGTGGAGTTCTGCAGGCCTCAGTACTAGGTCCCTTGCTTTTTGTGGTATGCGTCAATGATTTAGATTTCAATGTGGAGGACATGATTAAACGATTTGCAGATGATACAAAAATTGGCTGTGTGGTTGATAGTGAGAAAGAGCTTCTGCAAGTATATAAAAAGGAAGCGAGTAGCTAAAGTAAACGTTAGTCCCTTAGAGGATGAGACTGGGGAATTAATAATGGGAAACAGGGAAATGGCAGAGACTTTGAACAAATATTTTGTATCTGTCTTCACGGCAGAAGATTGATAAGGGGCTTTTGTGAGGGAGGGAGACTTAAAACAATCCCAACACTTGAGAAAAAGCACATGGCAAACTAATGGGACTAAAGGTAGATCTGATGGCCTACACCCTAGGGTCTTAAAAGAGGTGGCTGCAGGGATAGTGGATGCATTGGTTGTAATCTATCAAAATTCCCTGGATTCTGGCGAGGTCCCAGCGGACTGGAAAACCGCAAATGTAAAACCCCTATTTAAGAAAGGAGGGAGACAGAAAGCAGGAAACTATAGACCAGTTAGCCTAACATCTGTCATTGGGTAAATGCTGGAGTCCATCATTAAGGAAGTAGTAGCAGGACATTTAGAAAATCATAATGCAATCAAGCAGAGTCAGCATGGTTTTATGAAAGGGAAATCACGTTTGACAAATTTACTGGAGTTCTTTGAGGATGTAATGAGCAGGGTGGATAAAGGGGAACCAGTCGATGTTCTTATTTTTTATGTTTTAAGTGTGTTTTAAGACTCTAACACCTGTAAAAGTAGACTACGTGCCTGCTTTTATCAGGCGCAAGAGTTTTGAGGACATTTGCTGGGCAAGGTTTGGGTAAATACCACAATCTTGCCCTTGCAAATGTCCTCTCTCCCGAGATACGGATGATCTGTCAAGCTGTCAACCTGGGAAGGCCAGAATTTCTGGGCCAAAAAGTTAGCATGTAGGTACAGCAAGTAATTAGAAAGACAAATGGAATGTTGGCCTTTATTGCAAGGGGGATAGAGTATAAAAGTAGGGAAGTCCTGCTACAATTGTACAGGGCGTTGGTAAGATCACACGTGGCGTATTGCCTACAGTTTTGGTCTCCTTATTTAAGGAAGGATATACTTGCATTGGAGGCAGTTCAGAGAAGATTCACGTGGTTGATTCCTGAGATGAGGGGATTGTCATATAAAGAAAGATTGAGCAGGTGGAGCCTATACTCATTGGAGTTAGAAGATTGAGAGCTGATCTTATTGAAATGTGTAAGATTCTGAGACGGCTTGTCAGGGTAGGTGCAGAGAAGATGTTTCCCCTCGTGGAGGAACCTAGTTTCAGACAAAGGGGTCACACATTTAAAATGGAAATGAGGAGGAATTTCTTCTATCAGAGGGTTGTG
This sequence comes from Pristiophorus japonicus, assembly GCF_044704955.1. NCBI lineage: Eukaryota > Metazoa > Chordata > Chondrichthyes > Pristiophoridae > Pristiophorus > Pristiophorus japonicus. Next base: position 93,005,248 of record NC_091981.1, read on the forward strand.
AATCTTTGGAATTCTCTACCTCAGAGCGCTGTGGAGGCTGGGTCATTGAATATATTTAAGGTGGAGATAGACAGGTGTTTGAATGATAAGAGGGTCCAGGATTTATGGGGAGCTGGCAGGGAAGTGGCGTTGAGGCCAGGATCAGATCAGCCATGATCTTATTGAATGGCGGAGCAGGCTCGAGGAGCCAAATGGCCTATTTCTGCTCCTATTTCTTATGTAAGAAAGCTGTACATTGGAGGAAGATATTAATGGACTGATCAGGTGGGCAGAAAAGTGCAAATGGAATTCAATCCAGAGAATTGTAAGGTAATGCATTTGGGGAGGGCTAACAAGACAAGGAATATATAATAAATGGTAGGATACTAAGAAGCGTAGAGGAACAGAGGTACCTTGGAGTGCATGTCCACAGATCCCTGAGGTAGCAGGACTGGTAGATAAGGTGGTTAAGGCATACGGGATACTATACACAATACTCCAGGTGTGGCCTCACCAAGGCCCTGTACAACTGTAGCAACACCTCCCTGCCCCTGTACTCAAATCCCCTCACTATGAAGGCCAACATGCCATTTGCTTTCTTAATCGCCTGCTGTACCTGCATGCCAACCTTCAATGACTGATGTACCATGACACCCAGGTCTCGTTGCACCTCCCCTTTTCCTAATCTGTCACCATTCAGATAATAGTCTGTCTCTCTGTTTTTACCACCAAAGTGAACAACCTCACATTTATCCACATTATACTTCATCTGCCATGCATTTGCCCACTCACCTAACCTATCCAAGTCGCTCTGCAGCCTCATAGCATCCTCCTCGCAGCTCACACTGCCACCCAACTTAGTGTCATCCGTAAATTTGGAGATACTACATTTAATCCCCTCGTCCAAATCATTAATGTACAATGTAAACAGCTGGGGTCCCAGCACAGAAACTTGCGGTACCCCACTAGTCACTGCCTGCCATTCTGAAAAGTACCCATTTACTCCTACTCTTTGCTTCCTGTCTGACAACCAGTTCTCAATCCATGTCAGCACACTACCCCCAATCCCATGTGCTTTAACTTTGCACATTAATCTCTTGTGTGAGACCTTGTCGAAAGCCTTCTGAAAGTCAGAGGTGAGTGTGTTACCCACTGAGCCACAGCTGACACACAGAATATAGGAGGCATAGAATAATAAGAGCAGGGAGATTATGCTTGAACTGTATAAAACACTAGTTAGCCCACAGCTAGAGTACTGCATACAGTTCTGGTCGTCAAATTACAGGAAAGATGTTATTGCAGTAGAGAGGGTACAGAGGAGCTTTATGAGCATGTTGTCAGGACTGGAGAATTTTAGCTGTGAGGAAAGATTGCATAGACTGGGGTTGTTTTATTTGGAACAGAGGAGGCTGTGGGAAGACTTGATTTAAGTATATAAAATTGAGGGGCCTAGATAGAATTGGTAGGACGGACCTATTTCCATTAGCAGAGAGATCAATAACCAGGGGTTATACATTTAAAGTAATTGGTAGAAGGATTAGATAGAAGTTGGGATATTTTTTCACCCAGAGGGCTGTGGGAGTCTGGAACTCACTGCCTCAAAATGTGGTAGAGGCAGAAACCCTCATCACATTTAAAAAGTACTTGGATATGCACTCGAAGTGCTGTAACCTACAAGGCTACAGACCAAGAGCTGGAAAGTGGCTGTATAGCTCTTTGGCTGGCGCAGGCACGATGGGCCGAATGGCCTCGTTCTGTGCCGTAAGATTTTATGATTCTATGAATGGTGACTCAATTATATAGGACCAACAAAATAGTGGTTTATATTTCAGTTAATCACCAAGGTCCAATATGCATCTTGTTTGTGTGATTATTTGAAGATATCTGCAGTTTACTTGAGTTAAGAGAGCATAACTTATATGTGGACTTGCCGTTGCAGGACATTGCTGCATGCTTTGTTATCATCATAGGCAGTCCCTCGAAGTGAGGATGATTTGCTTCCAAGCCAAAAAGGGATGATTTCACAGGTGTTTCAATGAAGGACCTAATATTCCAGATCCTGAACTACATCTTGAAGGATGGAAGATGCCTGTATGTGGATGTTTATAATGTGTGGTGGCCGTTGCACACCAACCACCACGCGGGCTTGACAGAGCTAGGTCTTGGTCCAGTGGTAAGGGTTAACCAGGACGACTGGAGATCAGCTCTGCTGCACGGACCTAGTACGCGCACACATCGCAGCGTGTACTGGCCCGTGCTGCCCCTGGGCCCTCGCCTCTTCTGGGCCCCGAACTCTCGCCTCTCCTGGGCCCCAGTCACTTCCATCTCCAAACTCTTGCCGCTCCTTCGCCCCTCCTGCTGTGCCTGCCCGCACTGCAATCAGCGACCTGGCTTCGCAGCCATTGCCCTCCTGCAGCAGCACATGCTGCTCCCTCCAATGGCCCCAGCCTGCTGATGGTCTTGTAGGCCGGGACCGCGCCGATTACTTGGCCTGCAGTATCGATAATACTGTTTCACATAGTTGCTGTACTGTTATTGGTTCAGGTGAGTTCACTAGAGGTGAGTTGGCTGCTGTGCAGAAAAGCTGCAGAAAATAGTGGAAACCAGTCATTTTATGCCTGTAATCACACTTCTTGTTGGTGATGAAGGTGACAGTCGGCATCAAAAATGGCTCCGTAAGCTTGGGCCAGTTGTGTTTTCCCAAGAAAGCGTTCCTGGCTGTGGCAAAAGCACACAACAGGAATCCTGCCACATTGAAAGCACGATTGATTACAAAGAAAAAAAAAAAATTTGGAATGGCTTGAGGGATGGTTGTAATTGACCACTGGACTCTTCTTGATCTTGCAAAGGGAAGTCTGGAGTTGGTGATAACAATTGCCAACCTGATTTACATGAAACGCCTGCAAGATAATTAAGCTTTTTGCTTGTGAAGCTGGAAGTAGCATGCAGCTGGTGATTTGATTAATGGTGGACATTTGTGGGTTCGTAAGCTAACCATCAAACAAGGAAAGGCCTGTGGGGGGAGGAGAAGATAGTGAGAGTGAAATTAATCAGAGGAGCTTTCAATTTGTGGAGCTCTTAAGTCTATTATTCAAAGCAAGAAATTGACATAATTGGTTATAAAACTTGTCCAGAGGCAAAAATAAAGTCCATGGGATGGAAATTCGGTTGTCTAGCGCCTCGGTTAGCGGCCAGAGGGGGCATTAACGTGAGCCCCGCCGGAAAATTTAATTGAGATTTACCGGGGGTGCAAATCGTTAGCGCCTGGCTGCTGACTATCACTCCGATCATGATGTCAGTCTTGGTGCAATGACCATGCTTGTGCTCGCTAAATTAGCAGCTGCCTCATTAAGCAACCACACTAATCACGTCTGGAAAAAACAGTTGATACCGTCGTTAACTGGTGACTACTTAAAGGGATGAGGAAACGCTTCCCTCGGAGGTCACAGTCAGTGCAATGTTTACACAGAGCATAGTGCGTGAGCCTCCGAGTTTGCAGCGGTAGACAGACATAACAATATAGCTTGAAAAAAAAGTCATTTTGAAAACCTTAATGGGTGCCAGCGTTGCATTCTACATGCTCTTGTAAGGCGGCGTCAAGAGAGATGGGCTGTTGGCCATGTCGACGGCGAAGGAGGCGAACTCCTAGACATTGGGAAGGAGGCCTTATCCCCCACAGCTTTACCGGCGGCAACGCTCATACTTGGACCTATCCGAGGAGCAGTGTGTCAGAAGTCTGCGCTTCTGAAAGGATGTTGTTAGAGATATGCCATCTCCTGCAGGCAGACCTGCATCCTGACATCAGCACCAGGGCTGCATTGCCCGTCATAGTGAAGGTCACAGTGGCACTCATTTTCTATACCTCCGGCTCCTTCCAGACTGCATCAGGGGACATATACAGCATCTCACAATTCGCAGTACATCACTGCATCCGTCTCTACACATGTAGAATGGACTTCATTAACTTCCCTATGACCATGGAGAAACAGAATGATCGCGCATGTAGGTTTGCCAGGATAGTGGGCTTCCCGAGGGTTCAAGGAGCAATTGACTGCATGCACATGGCCTTGTGAGCATCATTCCAGAACGCAGAGGTCTTCAGAAACCCACCAGCGGCCCACTGCCACTCCTCCAGGGAGGAGCCAGAGCATCAGGAGCAATATGTGCAACCACAGATTGCTGACCTGCAGCACCCTCTGTTCCCTGTCCGACTGTGGGTATAACAGAGAGGATGGCAGCAGACACTGCTTGCATGGCATCACCCTGAGACTGCATAAGTGCAGACTTCACTTGAAATGCTGCAGTCTGAGTGGAAGCCAGCAACCAGCACGGGCAATGCTTGAGGTGGCCTCCGCCATACAGCAACTGCATCCACGCTATGCACCCATAAGCTCATGGTACATCTGCATGAACTCCCTGGACGTAGCCTCCAAATCCAGGTCCTCATCTGCCTGTCTCTGAGCAGGACTCCTGGGCCGCCTTACCCTCCGGAGAGCTAGCGTCCAAGCTTGCCCTCACGTTGCGCTTTGCTACGGGCCACTGGGGCCAGGAGCGTCCAGATCTGGAAATCCCCAGGAATGTGGGATCCTCCACCGAGCTGGTCTTCCCACTCGCTGGCACTGAGGATGGGTCCCATTCTGTGGCCACACTCGTCTCCACATCCTCCTCATTTTCCCCTTCGTGTGACGACGACGGCGGCTGACTGGCAGGCAGCGGCTCATCTGTAAGCACAAAGCAAACAAAAGTGTGGGTAGCAATTGGTGAAGGGGGAGGAAGGCAAGAAGGTGGGGGAGGCGAGCATTAATTTGGAGCTACATGTTGTAAGGCATGTGGGCTCAAGGGTAAGGGGTCTCACAGAAAATACCCATCTCATTCACAAACCGTCTCTGTTGAGCTGGGGCTCTGCGTCGCCGGCTGCCACCGCCCCGACTGGTGCGCCCATGAGAGCAGACGCTCACTCGCTCCACGTTGGTGAGGTCCTGGAAGTCTGGCTCCCCTCCTCCCATCCGCTGCTGCTCTCGCCTATTGTGGGCGAATTTGGCCTGCAATGACCAAAACAAGAAGTTGTCAGTGGGTCTGTAGCTACTCGTGTGCCACATGTGTCTGCAGTAAGTGACTCGCTACTCATGTCGCGAGGTGTGCATCTCTGCATCTCCGCCTGCGTGGCAGCATGTGTCAAAGAAGGTCGGATTTGAAAGAAAGACTTGCATTTATATAGCGCCTTTCACGACCACTGGACGTCGCAAATGAACGTCTCATTACAGTCAATTAAGTACTTCTGGAGTGTAGTCACTGTTGTAATGTGGGAAACGCGGCAGCGAACTTGTGCACAGCAAACTCCTACAAACAGCGATGTGATAACGACCAGAAAAAGCAGCAAACCTGAGGACTGGGAGAATTTTATAATTCAGCAGACGAGGACAAAGGGTTTAATTAGGAGGGGGAAAATAGAGTATGAGAGGAAGCTTGCTGGGAACATAAAAACTGACTGCAAAAGCTTCTATAGATATGTGAAGGGAAAAAGATTAGTGAAGACAAACATAGGTACCTTGCAGTCAGATTCAGGTGAATTTATAATGGGGAACAATGAAATGGCGGACCAGTTAAACAAATACTTTGGTTCTGTCTTACATAGAAAACATAGAAAATAGGTGCAGGAGTAGGCCATTCGGCCCTTCAAGCCTGCACTACCATTCAGTAAGATCATGGCTGATCTTTCACCTCAGTACTCCTTTCCTGCATTCCCTCCATACCCCTTGATCCCTTTAGCCGTAAGGGCCTTATCTAATTCCTCTTGAATATATCCAATGAACTGGCATCAACAACTCTCTGCAGTAGGGAATTCCACAGGTTAACAACTTTCTGAGTGAAGAAGTTTCTCCTCATCACAGTTCTAAATGGCTTATGCCTTATCCTTGGACTATGTCCCCTGGTTCTGGATTTCCCCAACATCGGGAACATTCTTCCTGCATCTAACCTGTCCAGTCCTGTCAGAATTTTATATGTTTCTATGAGATACCCTCTCATTCTTCTAAACTCCAGTGAATACAGGCCCAGTCGATCCAGTCTCTCCTCATATGTCAGTCCTGCCATCCCAGGAATCAGTCTGGTGAACCTTCGCTGCACTCCCTCAATAGCAAGAACGTCCTTCCTCAGATTTGGAGACCAAAACTGAACACACTATTCCAGGTGAGGCCTCACTAAGGTCCTGTACAACTGCAGTAAGACCTCCCTGCTCCGATACTCAAATCCCCTAGCTATGAAGGCCAACATACCATTTGCCTTCTTCACTGCCTGCTGTACCTGCATGGCAGCTTTCAATGACTGATGTACCATGACACCCAGGTCTCGTTACACCTCCCCTTTTCCTAATCTGCCGCCATTCAGATAATATTCTGCCTTTGTGTTTTTGCCACCAAAGTGGATAACCTCACATTTAGCCACATTATACTGCATCTACCACTCGTTTGCCCACTCACCTAACCTGTCCAAGTCACCCTGCAGCCTTTTAGCGTCCTCCTCACAGCTCACACTGCACCCAGCTTAGTGTCATCTGCAAACTTGGATATATTACGCTCAATTTCCTCATCCAAATCATTAATGTATATTTAAATAGCTGGGGTCCAAGCACTGAGCCATGCGGCACCCCACTAGTCACTGCCTGCCATTCTGAAAAGGACCCGTTTATCCCGAATCTCTGCTTCCTGTCTGCCAACCAGTTCTCTATCCATGTCAGCACATTACCCCCAATACCATGTGCTTTAATTTTGCACACCAATCTCTTGTGTGGGGCCTTGTCAAAAGTCTTTTGAAAGTCCAAATACACCACATCCACCGCTCCTCCCTTGTTCACTCTACTAGTTACATCCTCAAAAAATTCTCGAAGATTTGTCAAGCAGGATTTCCCTTTCATAAATCCATGCTGACTTGGACCGATCCCATCACTGCTTTCCAAATGTGTTGCTATTTTATCTTTAATAATTTTCCAACATTTTCCCCACTACTGATGTCAGGCTAACCGGTCTATAATTACCCACCTTCTCTCTCCCCCCCTTCTTAAAAAATGGTGTTACATTAGCTACCCTCCAGTCCATGGGAACCGATCCAGAGTCGATAGACTGTTGGAAAATGATCACCAATGCATCCATTATTTCTAGGGCCACTTCTTTAACTACTCTGGGATTATGACTATCAAGCCCTGTTGATTTATCGGCCTTCAATCCCATCAACTTCCCTAAAACAATTTCTCGCTGAATAGGATTTCCTTCAGTTCCTCCTTCTCACTAGACCCTCGGTCTATTAGTATTTCCGGTAGGTTATTTGTGTCTTCGTGAAGACAGAACCAGAGTATTTGTTTAACTGGTCTGCCATTTCTTTGTTCTCCATTATAAATTCACCTGAATCTGACTGCAAGGGACCTACGTTTGTCTTCACTAATCTTTTTCTCTTCACATATCTATAGAAACTTTTGCAGTCAGTTTTTATGTTCCCAGCAAGCTTCCTCTATCGTCTATTTTCCTCCTCCTAATTAAACCCCTTTTCCTCGTCTGCTGTATTATAAAATTCTCCCAGTCCTCAGGTTTTGCTGCTTTTTCTGGCCAATTTATACGCCTCGTCCTTGGATTTAACATGCTCCTTAATTTCCCTTGTTAGCCACGGTTGAGCCACCTTCCCTGTTTTATTTTTACTCCAGACAGGGGTGTACAATTGTTGAAGTTCATCCATGTGATCTTTAAATGTTTGCCATTGCCTATCCACCATCAACCCTTTAAGTACCACTCGCCAGTTTATTCTAGCCAATTCACATCTCATACCATCGAAGTTACCTTTCCTTAAATTCAGGACCCTAGTCTCTGAATTAACTGTGTCACTCTCCATCTTAATAAAGAATTCTACCATATTATGGACACTCTTCCCAAGGGGCCTCGCACAAACAAGATTGCTAATTAGTCATTTCTCATTGCACATCATCCAGTCAAGGATGGCCAGCCCTCTAGAAAACCATCCCTAATACACTCCAGGAAACCCTCCTCCACCGCATTGCTACCAGTTTCGTTAGCCCAATCACTATGTCGATTAAAGTCACCATGATAACTTCTGTACCTTTATTGCACGCATCCCTAATTTCTTCTTTGATGCTGTCCCCAACCTCACTACTATTGTTTGGTGGTCTGTGCACAACTCCTGCTAGCGTTTCCACATCATCCAAGCTAATGCCCTTTCTTACTATTGCATTAATTTCCTCTTTAACCAGCAACGCCACCCCACCTCCTTTTCCTTTCTGTCTCTCCTTCCTAAAGGTTGAATACCCCTGGATGTTGAGTTCCCAGCCTTGGTCACCCTGGAGCCATGTCTCAGCAATCCCAATTATATCAATTATTAATAGCTGCCTGCGCAGTTAATTCATCCATATAATTGCGAATACTCCTCGCATTGAGGTACAGAGCCTTCAGGCTTGTCTTTTTAACACCCTTTGCCCATTTAGAATTTTGCTGTAATGTGGCCCTTTTTGCTTTTTGCCTTGAGTTTCTCTGCCCTCCACTTTTACTTTGCTTCTTTCTATCTTTTGCTTCTGTCCCCATTCTACTTTCCTCTGTCTCCCTGCATAGGTTCCCATCCCACTGCCATAAAAGTTTAACCCCTCCCCAACAGCACTAGCAAACACTCCCCCTTGGACATTGATTCCGGTCCTGCCCAGGTGCAGAATGTCCGGTTTGTACTGGTCCCACTTCCCCCAGAACCGGTTCCATTGTCCCAGGAATTTGAATCCTTCCCTTCTGCACCACTCCTCAAGCCATGTATTCCTTTGAGCTATCCTGCGATTCCTACTCTGACTAGGACGTGGCACTGGTAGCAATCCTGAGATTACTACTCTTGAGGTCCTACTTTTTGATTTAGCTCCGAGCTCCCTAAATTCGTCTTGTAGGACCTCATCCCTTTTTTACCTATATCGTTGGTACCTATATGTACCACGACAACTGTCTGTTTACTCGCCCCCTTCAAAATGTCCTGCACCCGCTCCGAGACATCCTTGACCCTTGCAGCAGGGAGGCAACATACCATCCTGGAGTCTCGGTTGCGGCCGCAGAAACGTCTATCTATTCCCCTTACAATAGAATCCCCTATCACTATAGCTCTCCCACTCATTTTACTGCCCTCCTGTGCAGCAGAGCCACCCACGGTGCCATGAACATGGCTGCTGCTGCTCTCCCCTGATGAGTCATCCCCCTCAACTGTACCCAAAGTGGTGTATCTGTTTTGAAGGGGGATGACCACAGGAGACCCCTGCACTACCTTCCTTCCACTTCCTCATGAAGGAAGACACAAATAACCTTCCGGAAATACTAGGGGACCGGGGGGCTAGTGAGAAGGAGGAACTGAAGGAAATCCTTATTGGGCGGGAAATTGTGTTAGGAAACTTGATGGGATTGAAGCTCGATAAACTCTGATAGTCTGCATCCCAGAGTGCTCAAGGAAGTGGCCGTAGAAATAGTGGATGCATTGGTGATCATTTTCCAACAGTCTATCGACTCTGGATCAGTTCCTATAAACTGGAGGGTAGCTAATGTAACACCACTTTTTAAGAAAGGAGGGAGAGAGAAAATGGGTAATTATAGACCAGTTAGCCTGACATCAGTAGTGGGAAAAATGTTGGAATCAATTATTAAAGATGAAATAGCGGCGCATTTGGAAAGCAGTGACAGGATCGGTCCAAGTCAGCATGGATTTTTGAAAGGGAAATCATGCTTGACAAATCTTCTAGAATTTTTTGAGGACGTAACTGGTAGAGTGGACATGGGAGAACCAGTGGATGTTGTGTATTTGGACTTCCAAAAGGCTTTTGACAAGGTCGCACATAAGAGATTGGTGTGCAAAATTAAAGCACGTGGTATTGGGGGTAATGTACTGACGTGGATAGAGAATTGGTTGGCAGAGAGTCGGGATAAACAGGTCCTTTTCAGAATGGCAAGCAGTGACTAGTGGGGTGCCGCAGGGCTCAGTGCTGGGATCCCAGCTATTTACAATATTTATTAATGATTTGCATGAAGGAATTGAGTGTAATATCTCCAACTTTGCAGATGGCACTAAGCTGGAGGATGCTAAGAGGCTGCAGGGTGACTTGGGCAGGTTACGTGAGTGGGCAAATGCCTGGCAGATGCAGGTATAATGTGGATAAATGTGAGGTTATCCACTTTGGTGGCAAAAATACGAAGGCAGACATTATCTGAATAGCAGCAGATTAGGAAAAGGGGAGGTGCAACGAGACCTGAGTGTCATGGTACATCAGTCATTGAAAGTTGGCATGCAATTACAGCAGGCAGTGAAGTAGGCAAATGGTATGTGGGCCTTCATAGCTAGGGGATTTGAGTATAGGAGCAGGGAGGTCTTACTGCAGTTGTACAGGGCCTTAGTGAGGCCTCACCTGGAATATTGTGATCAATTTTGGTCTCCGAATCTGAGGAAGGACATTCTTGCTATTGAGGGAGTGCAGCGAAGGTTCACCAGATGATTCCTGGGATGGCAGGGATGGCAGGGCTGACCTATGAGGAGAGACTGGATCGACTGGGCCTGTATTCACTGGAGTTTAGAAGGATGAGAGGGGATCTCATAGAAACGTATAAAATTCTGACGGGACTGGACAGGTTAGATGCAGGAAGAATGTTCCCGATGTTGGGGAAGTCCAGAGCCAGGGGGCATAGTCTAAGGATAAGGGGTAAGCCATTTAGGACTGAGATGAGGAGAAACTTCTTTACTCAGATAGTTGTTAACCTGTGGAATTCCCTACCGCAGAGAGTTGTTGATGCCAGTTCATTGGATATATTCAAGAGGAAGTTAGATGTGGCCCTTACGGCTAAAGGGATCAAGGGGTATGGAGAGAAAGCAGGAAAGGGGTACTGAGGTGAATGATCAGCCATGATCGTATTGAATGGTGGTGCAGGCTCGAACGGCCAAATGGCCTACTCCTGCACCTATTTTCTATGTTAGATAATCTATTTTTGTTATGTTGATTGGGGGATACATTTTGGCCAGGACACCGGGGATAACTCCCCTGTTCTTCTTTAAAATAGTGCCATGGGATCTTTTACGTCCACCTGAGAGGGCAGACGGGGCCTCGGTTTAACATCTCATTGGAAAGACAGCACCCCCGACAGTGCAGCACTCACTCAGCACTGCACTGCCAGCCTAGATTTATGTGCTCAAAGATTTGTGACAAAGAGCTAAGACGCTAAAAGACTGTGACCAGATATGAAGAGTTGAAAGGTGTTAGAAGGTGTCCTCAGGCTGAGTCGGGAGCTAGAAGGTGAGAGACGCTTGGATGGGCGGGGCGTGGCCTGCTACACACACAAGGCGTTGGCAGTGTTATGCCTTTACATGGTGTAAGATAATGAGGCTCACATGAACACATTGCAAGGTTAATGTAAACGTTGCTCACCGTGACTACTCTAGTGAGGTCGAAGAACTCTTTGCAACACTGTGTCACTGTCCTGGCCACCATGTCATGGGTAGAGACGTGCTGGGCTACCTCCCTCCACAGCCTCCCGAAGACCTTTGGCGCTGGCCTTTCTCCCCCTCCAGGATGTCGCGCATTGTTGCGCCTCCACAACCTCAAGCAAGGCCTCAAGGGCGCTCTCTGCCTTCCTCCCTGCTCATCCATTTTCCCTCTCTCAAGTCAGTGAGGGGGTGCAGCTGCGCGCGCGCATACTTACCTTGCCGTGCCTTTAAGACTCGGCTTTTCCCCGGATGTGAATCGGACTTCGGAGCATGCGCAATGATTCGGCAAAATTTAGCGCCAGCATCCCCCACCCCCCCATCCCAGGTCAGGTGTGTAACAGCTGATTAAGCGCTCCAACAGCTCTTGGCTCAATTCCAGCAAATTTCTCAATGGGAGGCGCAAACTTTTTCAAGGCGTTATAATTACCGCTCCGCCTGGATTAATGCCTTAAAATGGGCAGTACCGAATTTCCACTCCAATGATTAGAAATAATCCACTTTAATAAATCATCTATGTTATCAAATGAATAAACCTGTTATCAAATCTTCTAGTGTTTTTCATGGAAAAATAAATGTTCCTGTAGTAACATTTCCCTGGGTTACTACTCCCAACAGAGTTAATCTCTTGATTACCCTTTGAACTATATCCTGTCATCTCTTGTATTCATCCAGCTGCGTTAAGTTTTCTTCTCTCATCAGTTGGGTGTCTGACATACAAGGGAACCCATCGCCATCCTTGCAACTTTTCTAAACAAATTACTGAGAAATCCACTTTCGTAGAACTTTTGTTTCCAGATGTGAAGTGTGCACACTCCAAGTAGGGATACATTACACTTGCCTAAGCCCAGAGAATTTAAGTACAGATTGACAATAGCTAAGGCTTACGGACCCCCATGTCTGCACAGTGGAGTTTGATCAGCTGGTAAGATTTCTGCTGCTTGTTTGGCTAGGACCACCCTACCTGTTAGAGCACTGGCTTGTAGTGTTATCTGGAGCTCATTGGGAAGAATCCCAGATCCCATCCATGAGCCAGGCTGGCAGGTCAACCATCTGTACAATGTAGACCTGGTTTGAGAGGCTCGATAAATAGACTGCCAGATAGACTGAGATAATTAGCTACTTGTCTTGATTAAATGTTGGGAAGACCAAAGCCATTGTCTTCGGGCCCTGCCACAAACTCCGTTCCCTAGCCAACGACTCCATCCCTCTCCCCAACTCCTGTCTGAGGCTGAAACAGACTGTTTGCAGCCTTGGTGTCATATTTAACCCTGAGATGAGCTTCCGACCACATATCCGTGGCATAACTAAGGCGACCTATTTCCACCAAAGTAACATTGCCCACTTCCGCCCCAGCCTCAGCTCATCTGCTGCTGAAACACTCAGATGAAAGACTATGCTTTTGTTACCTCTATACTTGACTATTCCAATGCACTCCTGGCTGGCCTCCCACATTGTACCCTACATAAACTTTTTTTATAGCTCATATTTTAAAGTTGATCCCTTTATTAGATCTCCCGTCCCTCCGAGCTTTTCCTGTTGAATGATCAATGGTGATTCACCGACTGAATCCAGTACTATCATTCATCTTCTAATATCATCTCACATTTACTTGCACCTATAAGTTCCTTACACCCTTATCTTAGGATCATAACCACTTTTAATGTCTTAATCAGTAGATATTTGTCACAACTATTCTCTAATCTCAAATTTATTATACCTGCATCCATCCCACAGCAGCCTCCACTCATGAATCTCAGTTCAGCAATGGCCTGTCGGAATTTTTGGCCTCCTGTCTTAAATTATGTAGTACTGTTACTCAAAGAATTCTGTTTTCCTTTTGATTAGAGACGGGAAGTTCCATTACACATGTATAGCTGGTACATAGCTCAATGTTGTATGTTCAGCTTATCTAAAGACATCGCTTGGATTTTCTTTGATCTGCTTTGGTTCCTCTAATTTTTTTCTCCCTATGGCTACCACTTTTCTAATCTTGAGTAGACCCAGGCCATTCTTCAACAGTGGCTATCAGACTCTCCAATTGCAGTTCAATATCGACATCCTAATAGATTCTTGCTCCAGCAGTAATTTTATTTGTGGCTGCTGCTTTGGTCAATTTTGGTCGAGCCCGTTTTTCTGTGCACTTATCGGAGTTGCGCCGCTTATTTATGTTCCGAAGTGCGGCAAAAAAAAATGTTGCCACTTTGGCCGCTGTCTGGCCTCTTCACTGCAGTCGCGCAGCGAGGCCAGTCGAGTCGGGGGTGGAGCCAGCTGGAAAATGTGCCGGGACGTCTGCACATGCATCAACATCATCATCATAGGCAGTCCCTCGGAATCGAGGAAGACTTGCTTCCACTCTTAGCATGAGTTCTTAGGTGGCTGAACAGTCCAATACGAGAACCACAGTCCCTGTCACAGGTGGGACAGATAGTCGTTGAGGGAAAGGGTGGGCAGGGAGCCTGGTTTGCCACATGCTCCTTCTGCTGCCTGTGCTTGATTTCTGCATGCTCTCGGCGATGATACTCGGAGCTCAGCGCCCTCCTGAATGCACATCCACCACTTAGGGTGGTATATGGCCAGGGACTCCCAGGTATCGGTGGAGATGTCGCACTTTATCAGGGAGGCTTTGAGGGTGTCCTTGTAAAGTTTCCTCTGCCCGCCTTTGACTCGTTTGCAGTGGACGAGTTCCGAGTAGAGCGCTTGATTTGGGAGTCTCGTGTCTGGCATGCGAACTATGTGGCCTGCCCCAGCGGAGCTGATCAAGTGTGGTCAGTGCTTCAATGCTGGGGATGTTGGCCTGGACAAGGACGCTAATGTTTGTGCGTCTGTCCTCCGCGGGGATTTGCAGGATCTTGCGGAGACATCGCTGGTGGTATTTCTCCAGCGACTTGAGGTGCTAATGTACATGGTCCATGTCTCTCAGCCATACAGGTGGGCAGGTATTACTTTGGCCCTGTAGACCATGAGCTTGATGACAGTTTTGAGGGACTGGTCTTCAAGCACTCTTTTCCATAGGCGGCCGAAGGCTGTACTGGTGCACTGGAGGTGGTGTTGGATCTCGTCGTCAATTCTTGCTCTTGTTGATAGGAGACTCCCAAAATAGGGGACATGGTCCACGTTGTCCAGGGCCACGCTGTGGATCTTGATGTCTGAGGGGGCAGTGCTGTGCGGCGAGGACAGGCTGGTGGAGGACCTTTGTCTTACTAATGTTTAGCCTAAGGCTCATGCTTTCATACGCCTCGGTAAATACGTCGACTATGTCCTGAAGTTCAGCCTTTGTATGTGCACAGACGCAGGCTTTGTCCGAGTACTGTAGCTTGACGACAGAGGTTGGAGTGGTCTTGGACCTGACCTGGAGACAGCGAAGGTTGAACAGCTTCCCACTGGTTCTGTAGTTTATTTCCACTCCAGCGGGGAGCTTATCAACTGTGAGGTGGAGCATGGCGGCGAGGAAGATTGAGAAGAGGGTTGGGGCGATGACGCAGCCTTGCTTGACCCCGGTCCGGATGTGAATTGGGTCTGTGATGGATCCTTTGGTAAAGATCACGGCTTGCATGTCGTCGTGGAGCAGGCGGAGGTTGGTGACGTACTTTTGGGGGCATCCGAAACAGAGGAGGACCCTCCATAGACCCTCGCGGTTGACAGTGTCAAAGGCCTTTGTAAGGTCGAAGAAGGCCATGTATAAGGGCTGGCGCTGTTCCCTGCATTTTTCCTGCAGCTGTCACGCTGCAAAAATCATGTCCGTTGTGCTCCGCAGTGGAGTCCACTGGTGATGTCCGCGCATGAGCAGTAGCGCTACCAGTCTGCAACAACAATAGGTCTCTATCAGGTTCAGAGCGTGGCGATGTTCTTCCTCCATGTGTTGCTGGGCTCCTTTAGGTAAAGTTCTCTGCATTTATTCTGCCGCCTTTGTTGGGCTAGGGGCGAGCAGGAGAACTAATAGTGCTCCTGCCTGCCGATGATTTCTATCAGTTCTCTTGCCCACCCCTAGCCCTGGCTGAGTGGCCTCCAGTCTGTACTCAAAGAAAACTCAAAGGAAACCCTTTGTGTATGGTTCCTCACCGAGAGTGTGGGACTGCTGAGCTTACCCTATAGATTTATGACAGAGTATCTTGGTGAATTTGTTTGTGCATTAAGATAAAGGCTGAGGAATGGAATATCTTTTTCCTTTATGGAACTGGTTGCACTTTCTACCATCAGGTTGAGCAAATGTTTTTTATGCAGTGTTGAGTTTCTATCATTCGAGGCTGACTAAATGAGATTGCAAAATTTATGTTAATTAGAGGCAAAGTACAGGGGCTAGGGGCGGGCAGGAGAACTGATAGAAATCACTGGCAGGCAGATACTATCAGTTCTCCGCCAGTTCCCCTAGCCCAGGCCGATTGGCTTCCTGGTGCGTTGTCCCGCCCCTAGCCCTGGCCGAGTGGCCTCCTGCACCCCCCGCTGCCTTCTCTGGCTGAGTTTGAAGATAAAGGTAGGACTTCAATTTTTTATTTCTTATAGAATTGTTAGTACTTTTTGTTTACAAACATTGCTATGGGTAAGGCTTGGTTGGTTTAGGTGCAGGTCCTCTCCGCTTCCCTCCCCTAGCCCAGGCTGAATGGCCTCCGATGTATCTACTTGCGCCGATTTCTTTAACTCTCGGCAAGGGTTTTCTCAAGTGGCCACATACGCTGGCCTAAGTAGAAATGGAGTAACTATTAGCTGGCCAAAGTTGCCTAAATGGGCAGAACTGGCGTAGGTAGCTGGTAATGCCCCCTTTTGAGAAAAAAAACTAACCTTAAAAAAAAATGTAACTAAGTGAGTTACGCAGGTGCAAATTGATTGGGGAAACTGGGGATTTTTAACTTATGCCAGAAAAAGCAGCCCACTCCAAAAAAAACGGAGCAACTCCTGGCCAAAATTGAGCTCTTTGTTCCTAGACTCTTTGCAATTGCTGACATGCATCCAGCATTAGAGTGTTTGCCAGAGGTTCTTGTATGGCTTAAGTAGCAGCAGTTCTGCCAAAAGTCTGTAGGATCTTGTTTACAATTGTATTGTCAGTATTAAAATGTGCAATTGTTTCCATTTTCTCAATTGTGGGGAGTGGCCCAAAGAGCCAACCCCAAGTGACGAGCTGGAGATTTACAAATGGCTGCCAGTATGGACCATTAGTAGCATCAAACTCTGGAGGGGAGTGGAATTGAGTGTGTACAGCTTATTACTGACAAACTTTCCTAATCAGTATCAATTAAATTCTCATTGACATCAGGATGTATTTATTGCCTTGTAATGTACAGCTAGCATTGAATGTTTTTACATGCTACAGTGCACCAAGTGGATGGGCTGAGCAGACAGAATCTGCATGTTCCTGCCAACCTGCAGCCTCAGCTTGTGTATTGGGTACAGCCTTCCATCTTTCATTTCAAGTAACCAAGAGTATTAGAATTTTTCAAAATTCATAAAATATAGTAAGTATTCTAAAACCTGAACCCCCCCCCAAGGAATGAAGATGCATGACATTAATTTAACCCTTAAAGCGCCAAAAACCCCAGGGCAATTCTGTAATACTGAGGCAGGTCAAGTATTATGGCGGCATTGATACTCTGATATGAGGAGTTTTATACTGTAATTTTAGCATAAAACACTTTAGAACTTTCCTAACATTTATTTTTTTTTAAATGGTTTCTGCTCTTGTCCTTTTCTTTTCTATCTTTCATCGTCTTCAATAAAAACATAATAGGAGCAGGAGTAGGCCATTTGGCCCCTTGAGCCTGTTCCGCTATTTAATAAGATCATGGCTGATCTGAACTTGGGCTCAGCTGCTCTTCCCAGTCTGCTCCCCATAACCTTTCACTCTGTTATCGTTCAAAGATCTGAGTATCTCACCTTAAGTATATTCAATGAAAATGTTTCAACTTTCATTGTTTTAATAAATTTTAGAATATATTTTATATTATCTATCATGTAACATTTATTTTGAATTAAGTCTATGTTCTTGTGTGATGTCATAGACCCAGTATTCCCCCCCTCCCCTCTAGTGAGTCTCACACTGCTTCTCTCTAGAATCATGTTGGGCTCTGATTCCAAATTTACACTACAGCTTTGGAGTTAGTGCTTTGTCCCAACACTAAAGTTGTAATGTCAATGCACATTCAGATCCACTATGATAATATTGAATATTGTAAAGTTCGTTAGATATTCTAGAGTTTTACTTGATTAACTTTGAGAGCAGAGGGAAATTTTACAGAACGTCAAATATTTCCCATAATTTGGGTATTATGTTCGATGGGGCATTGAACTGAAAACATTTTGAAAGCGTAATGTTGAGCCAACATTTTGGCAGAGTGTGTTCTAGGGATACAGTTCTACAGGGGCTGAGCACCTTGAAGTGGGCATTTTTTAACTTCTGAACCTAGGCAGTAAGTGTCGGCATGCAGCTTAACTGTAAAGTGGTGCAAACTCTAATGCTGTCTTTACCCAACAGTCACATATGTACACTTTCCAGCGGAGTTCGCTGGATAGCAGTCATGAATAGGAGCCCTGGCTGATTTCAGGGAGGAAAAACAGAAGTTTGGTATTGAGCTTGGTGCTTCCCAGTTGTGTCATTTAAAATTCTATGGGCTAGAATTTCCATTATTTTTGCATGCATATACCGCCCACTTAATGTCCATTTTAACACTGAAATGAGGTGCAACGCCCATATATCGCCCATTTAGGCACAAAATGGAAAGTAACGCCCATTTCTCGGTCACTTATCGGCAAGCGTTACCTTCGGCATGTGTACGTTAACGCTGATTTTTAAAAAAATACCGCCCGCCCACTTTATTTGGGGCAGAAAGATCAGAATGGGCGACACCAACGCCCATAATATCGCCGAGCGTTACATTCGGCACATAATAAACGCCAAGATTTAATAATACCGCCTGGCCACTTTTTTTTTGTCGTAAAGATCACATTTGCCGAAACTAACGCCCAGAAAATCGCCCATCCTTACTTTTGGCACCTCGCACACATCTCACCGACAATATCGCTTACCGAGAAAACCGCTGTGAAAAAGTTGAACTGACCGGAACTACGATCAGCGGTATGGACGCCATTTTCTCCGGTCACATCATTTAAAAGACTGCTCTGCTTCAACTTTGGGGGAGTTTTGATGTACTCTCGAGCTGTTTTGAGGTCATTTGAACATCTGAATAAACATCTTATCATAGTGTGGACGATTGGAAACATAGAAAATAGGTGCAGGAGTAGGCCATTCGGCCCTTCGAGCCTGCACCGCCATTCAATAAGATCATGGCTGATCATTCCCTTAGTACCCCTTTCCAGCTTTCTCTCCATACCCCTTGATGCCTTTAGACGCAAGGGCCATAGCTAACTCCCTCTTGAATATATCCAATGAACTGGCATCAACAACTCTCTGCAGCAGGGAATTCCATAGGTTACCAACTCTGAGTGAAGAAGTTTCTCCTCATCTCAGTCCTAAATGGCCTACCCCTTATCCTCAGACAATGTCCCCTGGTTCTGGACTTCCCCAACGTCAGGAACATTCTTCCTGCATCTAACCTGTCCAGTCCCATCAGAATCTTATATTCTATGAGTTCCCCTCTCCTCCTTCTAAACTCCAGTGAATAAAGGCCCAGTTGATCCAGTCTCTCCTCATATGACAGTCCAGCTATCCCTGGAATCAGTCTGGTGAACCTTCGCTGCACTCCCTCAATAGCAAGAACGTCCTTCCTCAGATTAGGAGACCAAAACTGAACACAATATTCCAGGTGAAGCCTCACTAAGGCCCTGTACAACTGCAGTAAGATCTCCCTGCTCCTATACTCAAATCCCCTAGCTATGAAGGCCAACATACCCATTTGCCGCCTTCACCGCCTGCTGTACCTGCATGCCCACTTTCAGTGACTGGTAAATCATGACCCCCGGGTCTCGTTGCACCTCCCCTTTTCCTAATCTGCCGCCATTCAGATAATATTCTGCCTTCGTGTTTTTGCCCCCAAAATGGATAACCTCACATTTATCCACATTAAACTGCATTTGCCATGCATTTGCCCACTCACCTAATCTGTCCAAGTCACCCTGCAGCCTCTCAGCGTCCTCCTCACAGCTCACATCGCCACCCAGTTTAGTGTCAACCGCAAACTTGGAGATATTACACTCAATTTCTTCATCTAAATTGTTAATGTATATTGTAAATAGCTGGGGTTCCAGCACTGAGCCCTGCAGCACTCCACTAGTCACTGCCTGCCATTCTGAAAAGGACCCGTTTATCCCGACTCTCTGCTTCCTTTCTGCCAACCAGTTCTCTATCCACGTCAGTACATTACCCCCAATACCATGCGCTTTGATTTTGCACACAAATCTCTTGTGCGGGACCTTGTCAAAAGCCTTTTGAAAGTACAAATACACCACATCCACTGGTTCTCCCTTGTCCACTCTGCTAATTACATCCTCAAAAAATTCCAGAAGATTCGTCAAGCATGATTTCCCTTACATAAATCCATGCTGACTTGATCCGATCCTGTCACTGCTTTTCAAATGCGCTGCTATTTCATCCTTAATGATTGATTCCAACATTTTCCCCACCACTGATGTCAGGCTAACCGGTCTATAATTACCCGATTTCTCTCTCCTTTTTTAAAAAGTGGTGTTACATTAGCTACCCTCCAGTTCATAGGAACCGATCCAGAGTCGATAGACTGTTGGAAAATGATCACCAATGCATTCACTATCTCTAGGGCCACTTCCTTAAGTACTCTGGGATGCAGACTATCAGGCCCCGGGGATTTATCGGCCTTCAATCCCATCAATTTCCCTAACACAATTGGAATTTACTTTAGGTATCTTAATGGGGACATACATTGTTTGTGAACAATCGGTATAATACAGATAGCTATTGGAATGAGGCCTGTCATTTCTCAGCCTCTCTTGATGACCACTTACATGCTGCAGACTTGAGATGGCAGAAGGTACATTCGACAGCATCATGTGCCCAATGTAAGACATGCCAGACTGATGAGGAGGACCAGACGTTACATTCCCTGCACTTGCAGGGAGAAGCAGTCTTATCTCAACTTGTGCAACACCACCTGCCTTCGGAGACTGCGCTTCCACAAAGAGGTTATCAGTGAGATATGCCAGCTCATTAGGTGAGATCTACAGCCTGCCAGCACCATCAAGACCGCACTATCCGTTGAGGTCAAGGTGACCGCAGCACTTTCGTTCTATGCATCGGGTTCCTTTCAGGCCTCAGCTGGCGACATTTGCAGTATATCTCAGCATGCCACACATTGGCCCCCAAGTTTCCACACGCGGCAAAACAGGCGCCCCTCCGAGCTGGGCGCCCGTTTTTCGCGCCGAGAATGGCGCCTAAAAAAAACCGCGCTATTCTTGAGCGCTTTGCAGCTCGATGTCTGCCTGGCGCGGCGCCCAGGGGGCGGAGCCTACCACTCGTGCCGATTTTGTAAGTAGGAGGGGGCGGGTACCATTTAAATGAGTTTTTTTCGTGCCGGCAACCCTGCGCGTGCGCGTTGGAGCGTTCGCGCACGCGCAGTGTGAAGGAAACATTGGCACTCGCCCATTTTTGTAGTTCTTTGCAGCTGTTCAATTTTTAACATTTTTTTAATAAAACCACATTGCCCTTCCATGATCAGCACTGAGGCTTCTTGCAGCAGTGAGGAGGCTGCAGGAAGCCTCAGAAGTTGAGGCAGCCGTTTCCCGACGGGCCCGACCCCCCTGCCGTCGGTCGGGCCCGTCGGGAAACAGCTGCCTCAACTTCTGAGGCTTCCTGCAGCCTTATCACTGCCTCCCCCCCCCCCCCCCCCCCCCGCTGCCGTCGGGAATGGCTGCCTCAACTTCTGAGGCTTCCTGCAGCCTTCTCACTGCCTCCTCCCCCCGCCGCTGCCGTCGGGAACGGCTGCCTCTTCCCTGTCGTCGGTCGGTCGGGCCCTCACTGCCTCCTTTCCCCCACCCTGCTGCCGTTGGGAATGGCTGCCTCAACTTGTGAGGCTTCCTGCAGCCTTCTCCCTGCCTGAAGCACTTTCACACAGGTAGGAACATGGTTTATTTAATCTTTTCTTTGCTTATAAATTTTTATTCAGGTTGGAATTATTTGTATAAGTATAACTAAGGATTTATTGTAGAATGTAATGATTTCCCTCCCCCCCCCCCCCCCCCCACCTCGTTCCGGACGCCTAATTTGTAACCTGCGCCTGATTTTTTAATGTGTAGACAAGGTTTTTTCAGGCCTACAAAAATCTTCACTTGCTCCATTCTAAGTGAGTTTGGAGTACGTTTTCACTGTGGAAACTTTCAAATCGGGCGTCAGTGGCTGGACACGTCCCCTTTTGAAAAAAAAATTCTGTTCCAAAGTGAAACTGTTCTATATGACTAGAACTGCAGAAAACTTAAATGTGGAGAATTGCGATTTCTAAGATACTCCGTTCTCCACCAGTTCCTTCTAAAAATCAGGAGCAAATCATGTGGAAACTTGGGGCCATTGTTGCATTAGACAGGTCACTGAAGCCCTGTGCACACTCAGGATGGACTTTATCAGCTTCCCTATGACCAGGGAGGCTCGGACTGAGAGGGCTTTAAGATTCTACCGAATTGCTAACTTCCCCAAGGTGCAGAGAGCAATAGACTGTGCGCACATTGCGATGCGGGCACTGTTTCAGGATGTCGAGGTTTTCAGGAACAGCAAGAGATTCCACTCCCTGAATGTGCAACTCGTTGTCGACCACCAGCAAATTATTATGGCTAAATTTCTGGGCAGCATCCATGATGCTCACATCCTGTGTGAGAGCATTGTATCTGACATGTTTACCAATCAGCCTCAAGGTCAATGCTGGATGCTTGGTGACAAAGGATATGGCCTCGCCACCTGGCTGATGACCCCGCTGCGTGACACCCACACCGAAGCTGAGAAGCAATACGAGATCCACAGATCCATTCGCAATATCGTCGAGAAAACCATTGGAGTGCTTAAGCAGCGCTTTAGATGCCTGGAACACATAGGAGGCGAGCTGCAATGCCACCCTGAGCAGGTAGCTCAATTCGTGGTGGTGTGCTCCATGCTGCACAACTTGGCTATCAGGAGGGGACAAGAATTGCCATCTCAGGAGAGAGAGGAAGAGGAGGTGGAAGCTGACCTCGGGCCAGACAATCAGGCTGACGCTGAAACCATGCCCCCGCTCCTCTCTCTAGACCATAGGAAAGGGCCCGTGGTGGCCACCTAGCTGCAAGACTCTTGCGTCAACAGCTCATAAATGAGTGCTTTGCTTGAAAGAACGTTGGTGGTATTTACAAAGCTGCAACACTGCTGGGTGTGCAGCTCATACATCAATGGTGTGCATCACCTTGGTGACAGTTAAAGTTTAAGTTGATTCAAGTTAAGTGTAATTATACCCTTTCATGTTAAGGAATCACCAGTATGTAACGGTGCAGCTATCTGAGACAATGCGCAACAAGGTTATGTTAAATAACAAGCATTTAATCCGACCATTTGTCTGAAATCCTAAGTATATCTGTAAAAAAAAAAAAAACCACCCCACCCCACCCCACCCCAAAGCAAATTTATCATATTTACATCATTACAATGGTCCCCATTTCCCGCAAAACAGAACACAAATGCAAATCAACAAGGTAGCCCTCTTGCCCCGACCATCCCACCAAAATAGCAGCAGCAACCTAAAAATATGCCCTAGATAACACCTGCAGCCATGCACCTCATTTTCCATCCCCCCCCACCCCCACTTCTCCTCCCCTCCTCTACCCCTTCCCTTCCTGACTCCAAGCCGCCTGGCCGAGGAGCTCCTCAGGCGCTGCTTCATTGGTGGGTATGATGGCAGAACCGCTGCTTGGACGGATACAGGTGGGAATGTGCTCCGAGCCAGAAGCAAGATCTTCCTTCTGGCTCTCGTGTTGTTGGCAATGGGGGTGCGGCTCCTTGGGGTGCAGTACCGCACTCCGGGACCACTGGGAACCCTCTGCCATCAGTGTTCATGGCTAACAGCTCCAGGGCCTCCTCCATCCCTTCCATGTTATATTATTTGTTGGACAAAAACTTGGTGCCAACTACGCTCTTGGTGCTTAGTAGGCTTTTTGCTGCTGGTGAATCTCCCTCATGCCTCCCACAACAACCAAACAAGCACACACCACACCCACACATGCTTTCAGTCCCTCTCCGCTCCCTCTCTCTCTGTCTCCTCTTCTGCACAGTAATGATGACCCCTGACCACCTGAATTACGGGAAACGAGCGTTGCCATGCCGTTGCTAAGGACGGCGTCACTTTGCGGCAGAAGGTCAGAGAGATTTATCACTAACGCCCATTTCAGATCGCTTGCAGTAACGCACATTTTTTTAAATGGAAATTAGAGGGTTTGAAAATGGGCGATAATCCGGCGATCTGAAAACCCATATTTACACCCCACACCGGAAATAACGCCCATTTTTGGGCGATCTGCACAAAAGTGGAAAATCTAGCCCTATATATAGTACTGAGGTGATACCAGCAGTAGGAGCAGTTAATAAAACTAAACTATAACACCTCAGCAGTAGGATTTACAGATTTTGTGTACGTGTATGTTTTTTGAGAAAATGCCAGCGTATTAGCTTTTGTTTAATCCTGAAAAGCAATACACTTGAGTCAATGTGATTGCAGATAGAGTATCAGTTGTGTTGGTCAGAAAATAGGATATTTTTTAGCAAATTAGACTATAGCAAGGTTAAGATTGATTACTTTCATATAACAGATAAAGAAGAACATTTGTAATGTTGAAATGGCATTTTGTATTTTCTGCATTTTAATCTTGTAACGTTGTTTTTTCCTTTCAGAATTTAAATGAATATGTAACTGCATTAATTGCACTCAAGCAAAAAATTATTGATACAGAGTAAGTATATAGCTCATTTTATACTGAGTCAAAATTTTTTGCTGTTACTTTTTTGACGAGAAATATTATCAATTTTTTAAAAAATCCTCTAATTTCAAATTAATTTCTCCACATCGGCGATTTTTGCGATAAACTGCATAAGTTAGACTGTTAGCCCCGATCCTCTGTGACTCTGGTAATCTATCTCTCCTCATCCTTCTCGACCTGTCTGCAGCCTTTGACACAGTTGACCACACCATCCTCCTCCAACGCCTCTCCTCCTTTGTCCAGTTGGGTGGGACTGTACTCGCCTGGTTCTATTCTTATCTATCCAGTTGTAGTCAGAGAATCACCTGCAATGACTTCTCTTCTGGCGCCCGCATCATTGCCTCTCGAGTCCCCCAAGGATCCATCCTCGTTGCTCTCCTATTTCTCATCTACATGTTGCCCCTTGGTGACATCATCCGAAAACACATCAGGTTCCATAGCTGACGACACAAAGCTCTACCTCACCACCACCTCTCTTGACCCCTCCGTAGTCTCTAATTTGTCATATTGCTTGTTTGACATCCAGTACTGGATGAGCAGAAATTTATTTCAACTAAATATTGGGAAGACCGAAGCCATTGACTTCGTTCGCTGCCACAAATTCTGTTCCTTAATCACCAACTCCATCCCTCTCCCTGGCAACCATCTGAGGCTGAACCAGTACGTTCATAACCTTGGTGTTGTATTTGACACCAAGATGAGCTTCCAACCACATATCCATTCCATCACCAAGGCCGCCTACTTCTACCTCTATAACATCGCCTGACTTCACCCCACCTCAGCTCATCTGCTACTGAAACCCTCATCCATGCCTTTGTTATCTCTAGACTTGACTATGCCAGCTCTCCTGGCTGGCCTCCCTCATTCTACCCTACATAAACTTGAGCTCATTCAAACCTCTGCTGCCCGTATCTATCCTAACTAACTTGATCCAGATACCATTCACCCCTGTGCTCGCTGACCTACATTGGCTCCCGGTCCGGTAACACCTTAGTTTAAAAATTCTGATCCTTATTTTCAATTCCCTGCATGGCCTCGCCCCTCCCTATCTCTAGTCTCCTCCAGCCCTACAACCTTTCGCGATCTCTGCGTTCCTCCAATTCTGGCTTCTTGTGTATCCCTGATTTTAATCGCTGCATTGACGGCCGTGTCTTGTGTTACCTGGACACTAAGCTCTGGAATTCCCTGCCTAAGCCTCTCCACCCCTCTATATCTCTCTCCTTTAAGATGCTGCTTAAAATCTGCCTCTTTGTCCAAGCTTTTGGTCATCTGGCTTAATATCTCCTTATGTAGCTCGGTGTCAAGTTATGTTAATGCTCCTGTGAAGCACCTTGGGATGTTTTACTACGTTAAAAGGCGCTGTATAAATATGCAAGTTGTTGTTCTTGTTGAAAGACTAACAGTCAAATGTTTCTTTTCTCTTTTCAGCTGTGTTCTCACAAAATACCAGAAAAAGTGTGATGATATCCTTTATTCATTCAAGATAAATGTAGTGTACTCAAATGTGTTCTTTGATTTCAGAAATTTAAAACCACCTCTGTGTTTCCTTTTGTATATTCCCTCTCTCTTTATAAAGCTGCATGTTTGATGGAATTTATTGTTCACTGGTTGATCTCCTGTGATGTAGTTCAAGGACAAAGGATCGAAGAGAATCAAGTTGGGCAAAGCAGAGGTCCTGGGGTTACAGGGAAGGGATGCCTCTTCCCATCTACTTACTTCATGCCCTATCAAGATAGCCTTCTATTCTTTTCTCCCTCATGTACTTATCTAGCTTCTCCTTAAATGCATCTATGCTATTTGCCTCAACCACTCCATGTGGTAGCAAGTTCTGCATTCTCACCACTCCTTGTGTAAAGAAGTTTCTCCTGAATTCTTTATTGGATTTGTTAGTGGCTATCTTGTATTTATGGCCCTTAGTTTTGGTCTCTCCAAGTGTAAAAATCTTTTCTATGTCTACCCTATCAAACCCCTTCTTAAAGATAAGGTCACCTCTCAAAGCGCTTTGAGATGTCCTGTGGTTGTGAAAGGTGCTATATAAATGCAAGTCTTTCTTTCAAGGTTCTATGTCAGTTTAACATAACTTCCCTGCTTTTCAGTTCTATTCTCTAGAAATGAATTCCAGTGCTTTGTTTGCACAGTTTATGGCTGTGTTGATACTTTTAATGATTTGTGTATCTAGATCCCTTTACACCTCTACCCCATTTAGACTCTTATGTGGCCTGCTTATTCCTTAAACCAAAATGTGCCACGTCATGCTATTGAAATTAATTTGCCAATTACGCACCCATTCTGTAAGTTTACCATCTTTTTGTATTTTGTTGCAGTCGTCCTCAGTATTGACTATACTCGCCAATTTGGATTCATCTGTAAATTCTGCTGTTGTTCAACATTTATATAAATTGCAAGTACAACAGTGGTTCCAGCACCAATCCCGATCCCTGTGGAACACCACTTGTCACCTTCTACTAGTCTGATAGAATAACTACCTTTAACCCCTAATCTTTGTTTTCTGGTTAAGAGGTGACCTAATCGAGGTTTTCAAGATGATGAGAGGTGTTGATAGAGAAAAATTATTCCCTCTGACAAGTGGGTCAATAAAGAGGCCATAGATTCAAAAGATCTAGAGGGGAGAAGAGAAATGTTTTCACTGAGTTGTCGGAACCTAGACGCTCTGGCTGAAAAGATGGTGGAAGCTGATTCCATAAATAATTTTAAAATGGTACATGAGGATGAGGAACTTGCAAGGTTACAGACAAAAAGTGGGGATGTGGGACTAGGTCTAATCACCACCCTATGACATTCAACAGCATTACCATCGCCTAGGCATCACCATTGACCGGAAACTTAACTTCTGTATGAGAAAGATGTATATCATAGGAGTTGTAACTCCTGTATAAATGCTATACCCACAGATTGCAGCACAACACATATTGTCACATGACAACAACTTAGATGAAGATTGGGAAGTTGTAGCTTCAGTGGAGAAATTGTTTGTGTTTGAGAGAGGGAGGTGCTACAGAGCATCCTGTAGCAATTGGGGACACAATTTGTGAATAACTGAGGCATAGGTAATCGGGGGGAGATCAAAAATATTTCCCTTTTTCTATTGTCTTATAGTTTAAGTTATTACGTAAGAATTCTAAACCACTGCCATTTGTGAGGAGAAGACAGATGCTTGCTTCGTGACCAAACGAGGATACTTCTGAGACAGCTTTGCTGCTGAACTTAGATTTTGTGGCTGGAGTTGGTTGCAGGCATGCCTAGGCCATGGAGACCAGGCTCTGGTCACCATAAACCTGATGTGAGAGAACCTCCCTGCTAAACCAACTATTGTTTAAATAAGAGATTATGAATATAAGCTCCATGATCTATTCTGTGGCACTGGACTATATAGTTATTTATCTTTTTTCCGCTACTGTGATGGATACGGGTTTGGGAATTTGAGAAATCTAAGTTATTTGTACAGTGTGTTTTACTGTAACATTATCATTCACTATAGTAGTATAACACATATAAATGATTTTTGAAGAAGCTGACGATGTTTTGAAAATATGGAGGCCTGGAGTTTCCGCTTGATTGTGCTGGTTTTTTCGGTGCAATTTGGCCAGAATCAGCGTAGCCGGCACAAAAGATTGCGGAATTTGCATTCAGCATCACTTGAGATTTCGCTAGTTTTAAAACATTACTTTGGAAGCCGGCCCGCCCACACAATTGGCCCTGCCCCCAGGGTGAATTAATTACCATGGAGAGTTTCTGCTAATTACGCTCGTTTGCAGGCCTTGGAGACGCGAAAATTTAAGCCGGTTCCTTTGGGCGCAAGGACACTAAAAAGTATGTTTTAAATGTGATTTTCATTTTAATTTATGAAGAAACTGACTAATGTACCCCAATATAACTGGAAGATAGTTTTATATAATTTTTTAGAAGTGAATTTCAGTCATTTAAAATTGGGTTACTCTGGTGGTGGATTTACACTGTGATTTTAAAAATGCTTACTTTTGTGATGAACTTATTTTCAGTTTTAATCAAACTGCCCCAAGTTGCCACTCTTTAAATATATGAAGGAATTTTTTTTAAAGAATTAAAAAAAAATGTTTTAAAGTGCTGTCCGATTGCACTGGTTCATGGAAGATTTTGCGTTCGATAATATGCAAATATGTTTGACCGGAATCTCGGTGGGGGAGAATCACTTTTCAAAATGGGCGCAATTTGTGCCAGAATTGGCAATTGTGCCCAAAGTGGAAAGTCTCCCCCGGAGTATATATTTTATATTTTGACTTGGTTTGTCTTCAGATTTCACTGTGAAGTACATAGACAACACATTATTCATAGAAACTTACAGCACAAAGGAAGCCGTTCAGCCTGTCATGCCTGTGCTGGCTATTTGAAATAGCAGTCGTGCTTAGTCCCATGTCCCCGCTTTTTGTCCATAACCCTTATTCTCAAGTACCTATCCAACTCTGTTTTAAAATTATGGAATCAGCTTCTGCCACCGACACCTCTGAGTGAAAAAGATTTCTCCTCATCTCCCCTCTATATCTTTTTACCGATGATTTTGAATCTGTGACCTTTAGTTATTGACACACTTGCCAGAGGGAGTATCTTTTCCCTATTTATTCTATCAAAATCTCTCATCATCTTGAAAACCTCCATTAGGTCACCTCTTAACCTCTCTATTCCAAGGAGAACAGTCTTAATTTTTACAACCTCACCCTGTAACTGAAGTCCCTCATCGCTGGTAACATCCTGGTAAACCGCCTTTGTACCCTTTCTAATACCTTTAACTCTGTCCTGAAATATGGGCCCCAGAATTGTCCACAATCCAACTGAGGCCTAACTAGTGATTTCTGAAGTTCTAGCATGATGTCTTTGCTTTTAAATTCTGTTCCTCTATTTATAAAACCCATATGCTTTTTTTGATCACCTTATCAACTTGCCCTGCCACCTTTTAAGGATTTGTGTATATGGACCCCAAGATCTCTGCTCGTCTACACTTTTCAAAAACGTGTCATTTATAGTAGTTCTTTCCATATTAGTCCTCCCAAAGTGCATCACTTCACACTTCTCCATGTTGAACTCTATTTGCCTGCTTCTACCCATTTCACCATCCTGTCTGTCATCCTGAAGCATATAAGCTATCCTCATCATGATCATCTACTTTGCTAAGTTTCGTATCATCTGCAAACTTTATAATGCTGCTCCCTACACACGAGTCCAAGTAGTTTATACAAATTTCAAAGAGTAATGGATCCAAAACTGACACTTGGGGAACACCACTGGAAATAACCTCCCAATATGAAAAACAACCATCCACCGCCACCCTTTGCTTCTTGCCACTGAGCCTATTTTATATCTATACTACCACTTTCCCCTTAATGCCATGGGCTTTCATCTTCTTAATATGCCCCTTGTGTGGCACTTTGTTGAATGTCTTCTGAAAGTCCATATATACAACATCAACCTTCTCTGTTACCTCGTCACAGAATTCAATCAAGTTTGTCAGACACGACTTAACATTAACAAATCCATGCTGGCTCTCCTTGATGAACCCATGTCTTTCCAAATGAAAGTTTATTTTTTCCCTGATGATTTTCAGTAACATCTCCACCACCACTGTTAGGCTGACTGGCCTGTAGCTTCCTGATTTATCCCTCTCCCCTTTCTTGAATAGTGGTATAACCTTAGCAACCCTCCAGTTCTCTGGCACTACTTCTATAGCCAATGAGGATTGAAAGATTGTGACCAGTGCCTCTCCTATTTCTATCTTTTTGTTTCTTTCAGTAACCTAGGATGCATTCCATTTGGGCCAGGTGACTTACCAACTTTCAGTAAAACTAATCTTTTTAGTACGTCTTCTCTATCTATCTATTACTGTCCTGTCCATAACTTCTCCATTTCTTTTAATGTAACCTTCACATCATCCTCTTCCTTTATGAAGAAAGATGCAAAGTACTCATTTAATACTTTTGCCATGACCGCTGCCTCTACATGAAGATTTCCCTTTGGGTCCTTAATATGTCCTACTTTTTCCCCTAGCAAATCCCCATTACACTTTATATGTTCATAAAAAGTTTCAGGGTTCAGTTTAAGGTTCATTTCTTGTAACCTCTCTTTGTCCCGTATTTACTTTTACAATTCCCGCCTGTACTTTCCATAATCTTCCTGGATATTAACTGAATCTTGCTCCTGGCATTTGTCATAAGCCTCTTTTTTCTGTTTTATTTTGGGGCGTAATGGGGATTTGCTAGGGGGGAAAGTAGGGCATATTAAGGACCCAAAGGGAAATCTTGTTCTGTTCCTTTTTTTTGACATCCAGGACATATTTGCTTTGGATGCTCTACCTTTTCCCTTTAAAGGACTATGCCGAGTTTATACCGGAACTATTTCTTCCCTGAATGTCCTCCATTGCTCTGTTACTGCTTTACCCTGCAATCGCCTTTTCTAATCTATCTATAATTGGTCCCTTCTCAAATCACTTCCCAGTTTAGCATTTTTACCTTATTCATACACTGTTGAAAATAATGTTAAGTATAGTACAGAATAAATCTACTGTATTAATCTTATGATAGGCAAAACAATTAAAGGGACGGAGATGTGGATGCAATAGAAATGTTGTATAACATTAATGTTCACTGATTTTAGTTTTCACATTCTCCTTTGCAACTGAGCTAAATATTATGTAGAGTATATACCTGCGTCTTCCTTAACAAATTATTACAACTTCAAAAAACTGAAAGGTAAGGCATATTTTTGTTGTTTTTCCATTGTTTTTGAGTATGAATGTAGTGCGGTGTTTGAGTTAAGAGGGATTAACTTTCAGTGCTGAAGTTATTTTCAATTGCCATGAATATTTGTGAGGGTTTCTGTTCATTCGTCTGATACAAACACACTCTGCTCAATTTCATAAGCAACCTAAATTTTTTCTCTTAACAATTATGTGACAATTAACACATTTTGAGCACCTGTTATTACTGTGTAAATTTCTTAGAGTAATGAAGTGATAGGGAACCGCAGGAAGTTGATACCACTTGCCTGTATTCATGTCACAATTTTTTATTTCAGAAAGCAAAGATGATCAAACGAGCACCATGTGTTCTGACCTGAGGGTTGAGAAATTCATATCTAATGATCTCAGTAGTTAGACAAAGTAATTATTTTTGCCAGTTTTTATGTCCCTCTTCCACTTCAGAAAGTGTTGACTGCTCTTGGGATTTTCAGTGCCCTTCAATATCTCACCCAAGTGGTTGTAACTACTGAGTTAACCTACACCGAATGTTGGCAGGCTCTTTGACAATGGACAGCATCAGTTCTGAGTTTGACTGATCCTAACCTGGGGTAATGTACTTGCACTTTCCTATAGGGGTCACTGAATACACATCAGGAGTGGGGATCTTGTCCAATTTTCCCTTCCCTTCCTAACGGGCGCTGAGTTCAATTGCAGCCATCCTAAGTTTGATCAGTGAACTCTCACAGAAAGAAAATCAGACATAAGAATATAAGGATTAGGAGCAGGAGTATGCCATTCGGCCCCTCGAGTCTGCTCTGACATTCAATAAGATCATGGCTAATCTTCTACCTCAACTCTACTTTCCTGCACTATCCCTATATCCTTTGATTTCCTTAATATTCAAAAATCTATTGATCTCTGTTTTGAATATGCTGAACGACTGAGCATCCACAGCCCTCTGGGGTAGAGAATTCCAAAGATTCACCACCCTCTGAGTAAAGAAATTTCTCCCCATCTCAGTCCTAAATGGCCAACCCCTTATTCTGAGAATGTGACCCTTGGTTCTAGATGCCCCAGCCAGGGGAAACATCCTCCCTGCATTTACTCTGTCAAGCCCTGTAAGAATTTTGTATGTTTCAATGAGATCATCTCTCATTCTTCTAAACTCTAGAGAATATAGGCCTAGTCTACTCAATCTCTCCCATTAGGACAATCTCCCCATCCCAGAAATCAGTCTGGTGAACCTTCGTTGCACTCCCTCTATGGCAAGTGTATCCTTCCTTGGGTAAGGAGACCATACTCCAGGTGTGATCTCACCAGGGCCATCTATAATTGCAGTAAGACATCTTTACTCTTTTATATTCTCATCATCTTGTAATAAAGGCCAACATACCATTTGCTTTCTTAATTGCTGTACCTGCATGTTAACTTTCAGTGATTCATGCATAAGAATACCCAGGTTCCGCTGAACACCACCATTTCCCAATATTTCACCGTTTAGAAAATACTTTTTCTATTTTTCCTACGAAGTGGATAACTTCACATTTCTCCACATTATCTCCTATTTGCCATGTTCTTGCCCACTTAGCCTATCTATATCCCCATGAAGTTTCTTTGCATCCTCCTCACAACAGACGTGGGACATTCTTGTCTGTGTGCCACATTTGCAGGTTGCCTTTACAAGTTGAGGTTCTGCTGACTAATGAGATATTTTTAGACTCCTTCTCCTCCCTTTGAATTTTATGTTCATTAAAGTAAATCATATAACTGAGGAATGGAACACATTTCCATTTCAGGCACCCAGTGTCCCCATCAAGCACTTCCAGGTAAGCTGTAGCATAGCCTGCTGCAAAGCAAAGCACCGTTAACTCTACCCCAACTTGGGAAGAGCACCCCCTACTGCACCAGTGTACACTCTTCCATTTCTTTCATGAAGGCCTGCATGTGGACTTTCTCAGTGAGATTGACAATTAGGTGCTGGATTAAGACTGACAAAACTCATTTCATGTATGGCATTTGGCTAGCAGATACTGAAGGCCCAAGTCCCAGATATGAAAAGATATTCCTGCTGCCCATTCTCATTTTAAAATCAATTTTGAATGTTGTGGGTTGTCACTGTCAGTTATTGAAATATCACCACAGTATTACACAAGTAATCCCCAACAGAAAACTATGTAAACATGCATTTAAATGTTCTTAAACATGGATATTCTCTCTCTCTCTCTCTCTCTCTCTCTCTCTCTCTCTCTCTCTCTCTTTTCTCTTTTCTCTTTTCTCTTTTCTCTTTTTCTTTTTCTCTTTTTCTCTTTCTCTTTCTCTTTTCCCGCCTCCCGCCCCCCAAGAAGTTCACATCTGTCTGGGGTTTAGATCTACAGGTGCTAGTTGCCCTACAGTACATTCCCCAAGTGACTATTTTTTATGTGTGAGCCGTCACTGAGAGTCTCGGCAGGCTATTTGATTGTGGGGAACAGCACAGCCTGGAGCACCAAGTTGGCGATCGAACATGTTCCTGCCTCATTCGATCACTGCATTAACCCATTCAGCCATAGAGTGATTGCTTTTTAAAAAAAAACATTTAAAGGTGAACCGTGGAAATTTTTGTAGAAATGTCAGCATATCCCATTCAACATATTCTTTCTTTTCAATTCTGAGGTGACTATAAAACAAAAAGTTAAGTCCCAGTCCTGGTCATTTTTCAAATATATTTTTTGCAGTTCGCAGTCTGGTTTCATCCATTTTTAAATGTTCCTTTTTTAATGTTACTTCTCTACAGGGATTGTAAAACACTTCGAGGTCAATTGGATGAGTTGTTGCAGAAATTTGCACCTCTGGAAAAATGCAAGGATGAAATGGATGCCATGAGGGTGGAACTGGAGGAAAAGAGGGTAATATGGTATTTGATGAAAAGTGCTGGTGAACATAAAGTTGCAAGGCCTGCGGGCACAATTTTCTCTTGTACATGTTACTAAATCTCTTTGATTACGTCTGAGATACTTGAGAGATTGCGCTAAACCTTTGCCCTAAGCAAGTTAATGCGATTATTTTTATGACAACAGGTTAAATATAGGCTGAAAACTCACATTAAAATAAAAGCGCATCTCATTGATAGGACATAAAATTGAAAAGTATTTACAACAGATACTTCCCCGTCTTCCCGCACCCTCCACCCCCCCCCCCAAAAAAAATCCCCCGTTTAAACAAAAAAGTAATTCTAGGTATCTTAATGCGTCTTTGTTGATTTTTCTGGTAGAGCTCCATCAAGATGTACCAGCAGACCCATTTAGAATTCAGTGAATTGCAGCAAGAACAGACAAGAAATGATGCTGTGTAAGTGCAGAGTTTTATGTTTGGTGGTGGTTTCATTTTAGCTTGCATGATGTTTTAGATTTGATTTTTTTTCTTAACCTTGTGTTTTAGGAAGAAGAAATTGGAAACAAGGATAAAAAGAATGGAAGGTAACTAGTCATACAAGCAATATTCTATTTTCATAAATTTATTTTCTTTGATTTTGGCACTTTGCATCTACAGTAATCTGATAGCTATAGGCTGCAAAAATGTTAGTGGGCTGCTACATTTCAAACCTTACAGACAATTAGTTATTGGTCCCTGTATTTTGCCATGTGGCACTCATTCTGTTGGCAAATGTTCACTCCAAACTTCTTGTAGAAACTTATTATATATACTGTTTTGATAATTGGAGCCCACTTGCAGTCATAGTATTAAAACAGATCCTGCAGCACCACCACCCCCTCCCCAGATAGCAAATGAAGAAAATTGTTGGCTCTAGAAATACAAGTAGCAAAAGCAGAAAACATTTCTTTTATGAAGCATCTGGGGTTTCAAGACCCAATGAACTTGCCAAGTGGACAAATTCCATCTTGATGATGAAAAAGCATAAAAAATTTTTATTCAATAAAATAACTTGACTTTGTATCAGCAAAAGGAATCCTGTAACTCTGTGCAAGTGTGAATAATTTTTGGAATGTCTAATTTGACTGTCCTGTGATCTCATATAACACAGTTTTCTTCCTTTTCTTTCCAATGAAGAAACAACAGCAAAACAAAATGCAGAAATAAAGCTTTTGAAAAAAGAGAAGAAGGCATTGGAAAGAAATGTAAAGAAAACTCAGGTACAGTTGAAGTATTTTTAGATTTAAAAAAAATGTTGAGCCAATTTTAAGAAATTACACTCTCCATAGAGAGCTTTACCCATTAGCTTTAATAGACAAAATATTAGTAGTGGGGGGAGGTGTATGTACTCATTCATACTATGTATTGCTGGTGACTGAAACTCCCTGTCATGAGTACAATTTAAAAAAAAACCTGGTCTTTGTGTGTAGAATCCCACATGGAACTTAAAAAAGAGCTGTTGGGATGTAATGGGGTTAATCATCTAATTATTGACAAGCGATCGGCTTTTGTTTTCTGATTTTTGGACTATTAAATGGTAATAAAAGATTATGAATAAAAGAAAATAATTGAAGGGAAGAGCAAGTCTGGGAAGTGCTGTTTAATTCAAGAGACTCCTCCACTTTTTTAAAGTTCTTGGACATTGGGAAGTTCAGTCATTCCCCCTGCTAGGCTGTTGTGTGAAGTCACAACAAAGCACCCAACCAGCAGTGCTTTCTTGGGGTCCTATGGCTTCAGAGTGGCCCTGGAGCTGGTCTGAAATCAGGCTCTTGATGTTTGAAGTACAGATGCTTTGAGCACCCCTCATTTGGATGATACATTAAACCAAGGCCTCATCTGCTTGTTCAGGTGGACTTTAAAGATTCTATAGCCACATGGCACTACTTGAAGAAAAGCAGGGGAGGGAAGTACCCCTATTGTCCTGGCCATTATTTATCCTTCAACCAACACCAGCAAAAACAGATTAATTTATCATTTATCTCATTACTGTTTCTGGGACCTTCCTGTCAAATTGGTTGCTGGGTTTGCCTACATTACAATTGTGAATACACTCTATTGGCTATGAAGCACATTGGGACATCTTGAGAAGCACTGTTTAAATGTAAGTTCTTTATTTTACATTATTTTCCTCTCTAAAATAGAGAATAATTCCAACTCACCCATACTTGTTGTCTCCTTTAGGTTGTTACTTTCCTAAGTCATAATCTTCATTGCATGCTAGCTTTCACTGAATAAACAGGCCAACAATGTATTCACTCATAGTAGGTCTGTGACTTGGTGAGCTAGAGTGACCATAGCAGGGAATAAACTTGAATCTATTTTAAGAACACCTGTACTTGTAGATATTTACTCCTCCTACATGCTTGCTGGTTTCTTTATTTTAACCACAAGTTTCAATTTGGATCTAATATACTTTAAATTAAGATACTTTTTATTGTATTTGGAATTAGAGGTCAGTGTTTGGGGATTGAGAATGGAGAACCAAAAATGATGAAAAGCAAACTTGAACCATAAACGCTGTAGATTATAGTTACATTTATATCCATAACAGTAACAGCAAAAAAGCAAGATTACTCCGTGGGTGTTGAAATATATTGTGATTAAATTTGTCAGTCAGCTGCTGGAGAATGATATGCAGGAAGATGGGGGCTAATGGGATGCCACAGCATTATGCCAAGATTATTGCATCTTGAACTGCAAGTTGTAGAGTTGTGTTCCTTTGTGCTGAATGGGTTGTACTTTTTTATTTTGAGGTTGGTAACTCTTATTAAATCAACAGGAGAAACTGATGGTTCAGCAGAAGAATGGTATAAAAGGTAAAAAGCACAATCTGTATTCTGAAATACTTTTTCACTAATTGTGTGTCAAGTACATATTTTTAAAGTTTGTGCAATATGATGTCTTATAGTTTTGAAAGATGCACAGACACAGAATTCCATGCAGGAGGTACCAACAGTAATTGACAAAAG
Source organism: Pristiophorus japonicus (assembly GCF_044704955.1). NCBI lineage: Eukaryota > Metazoa > Chordata > Chondrichthyes > Pristiophoridae > Pristiophorus > Pristiophorus japonicus. Next base: position 93,042,229 of record NC_091981.1, read on the forward strand.
TAAGTAATTCAGCATCACAACAGTCAAACTTTGTGCATGTATAGTATGTTTTCATTTTGTTTTTAAAGGGGTTGTTGATCATACTTCTGGATTGTATAAGCAGTCATTGGGGAAGAGTTTGCATCTTTGCTTTGATTAACAATGTACTTATCATTTAACTCCAAATAGCAAAAAGTAAATCTACCCTTCTCGGGTTTAAACGTGATAATGGGCATCTCCATACCAGTTGTGAATACTGCATTTTTTTTAATATAAAGAATTATGAGACCAATCAATAATGTGCTACAGTGTGCATAATTTAAAGTTGTTGAATTTAACTTATAGGTAGAAGATAATCATATTTTGGATTGGATAATCAAAGATAATATATGGGAATGTTTTAATAGATCAGATGATGTTAAATGTGTAGTGATTAGGGTATGTTTAAATGAAGGATTTGTAAAAAGGAGAGAAAAACCTGAAATGGTGTTTTGGCTGCTTCCATTTATACTTCAGAAAAGAATTTCAAAAAATCTTAATGATGAGCTAGAATTTTTGCAACCCTGTTTTTTTAAAATACATTGGCCCTGAAATTCCGGTCGGAGGCTTCTTTCGAACAAACACCTCTGACCGGAGAAGTTTACAAAATTACCTGGTGGTCCCGGAGGCGCCTGGGATTCCGTTGGGGAGGCCTTCTCTTCCCGCACTGCGAAGCGCGCTCCCGTCATCGTGGTTCGCATGCAGAAGGTGTAGTCACAAGTGACTGCACGATCAAACAGATAAAGTATTCCACAGCATTCTCATTAATAGCATTGAGAACTCTATAACTACGCATTCTCATTGTTTTTTTTCTCATTAATAAGCAAACACACGAAACACCATGATAAATAAAAAACACATCTCATAATTAAAATTAATTTAAATTAAAGTTAATAAATGTCTTTAAAAAAATATATATATATTCCTGTTTTTTTTTAAAGCCTTGTAATTAGGATTAAAAATAAACTTACCTTAGGCAGGGTTTTTAACATTAAAATGTGTTTTATTAACTTTATTTTTATATTTTTTTGCATGTTTTAAAACTCTTACTCTAGCAAAAGTAGGCTATGCGCCTGCTTTTACCAGGTGCAAGAATTTTCAGGACATTTGCTGGGCAAGAGATGGGTAAATACAGCAATCTTGCCCATGCGAATGTCCTGGCTGTGAGGATACGGACGAGGCTTGACAGATCGGAAAAGCTGGTTTTCGGTGCATGCGCATTGCGCGCTGAAAACCGGCTTTTGCAATGCCTTCCCAGGTCCGTACTGACCCGGGGAGGTGGAGATTTCTGCCCCATTAACATTTTAAAATACATACACTAATAGAATCATAGAAGTTTACGTCATAGGATCATTTTCATTTAGGCTCATATCTTAATGCTGGAGAAACTGTCTTTGTAAAATGTCAGTAATTTGATAGCAAAACATTTAAAACATACAAGCTTTCTATGGCCGGGCCCTTCATTTAAGAGAAGTAAATGTTTTTTTTTAGAAATATTGACATTGATAGAATTTTAAAAGTTCTGCCTTAGAATTTAAAAAAAAGCCATGGTTAATTTCCTGATTTTTGTCTTCCTGCCAAGAGCACGTATTGGATGTTCAGGCATGCACTGCCATAATTTTCCGACTATTATTTTAAATGGTGAAAAATTGCAGGATCTGCATGCATGGATTTTCAGTATGTACTCTTGGCGGGTAAGGCTCCAACTGCGAGAATGATGTTGGAAAATTACCCCAAATATTTATCTGCATGTTTGATTTCTTCTTTAAATCTTAATTAGTGAAGCTAAAGTAGCAGGGTGATGTATTGACTGTTGATTGTGCCCACAGATAAAGTAAAACTGTTGCTGGATGAAATATGGACGTGCATTGAAAAGCCCAATGTACAAGAGAAGCCAAACAAGGGAAGCACTTACAGCTCAGGTATGTCGCGCCTAATTTGAAATGTTTGACCCTGTCACTGGGTGTAAACGTGGATAGCATGAACATTCCTCACCTTTTATTAGCAAAGAGCTTAAGTGGTGGTGATGGTGGTTGGTTGGAGTTCAAAACCTGTTTTTAAAAACTACAAATGTTTAAATATGTTTAAAATTTTTTTTTTTTTCAATCTATACTGATATAGGCAAGAGAGGCAATCCACGGAGGAAATGCAAGATCCTTCGAAGCGGTTTAATTAGCCCAAGTCACATCAGTCCACTAGAAATCTCAGAGCTGCCAACATCCTCGCCCTCGCATCAGCTGGAGTGTGACCAAGAGGAAAATGATCTCTCAGAGATGGATGACAGTTTAGCTGATGAAGGACTGAAAAGCAATAGTGACAGTGCCTTCTATGATGACAAAACTGTAGAACTGCCTAGACAGAAGGATCCTGTTGACCGTTCAAGTACAGATACTGATGGTGATGATGATGAGCAAGATGCTTTAAGTCAACAACTACAAGAGATACTTGATTGGACTGAACCTCTTCCGCCACAACTGTCTCCATTGCCATGTTCCCCTTCAATTAAAGAGGCAGGTCTAAGCAAACTTTGGTATTTGTTACAGAACAACACAATTCTATATATTTTAGCAAATATTCTAATAGTTATTTGAATGATTGGTTTTGCACATATAGTCTTTCAAGTCCTTGGGCTGTCATGTTTTCAGAGCATTACAGTGCTACACTAAATATTTCAATGGAGTTGTAATCAACGCAAAGGTCATTTGGGCAGAGCTGTGAGGTACCACGGGGAATTATCACTCTTTGTTCTCCCCAATAGTCTGGAAAATGTAAATGTAGTTTGAGATGATATGTGATTCAGTGCGGTAGCACGCTGTCCTACCACTTGAAACCCGGGCTTGAATCCAGCCGAGACTGAGGGTGAAAGTTTCTTTCCTCTGTCCAGTTCTTGGTGGGCATAAGCCTACAGCACAAGGTGCCTTTTGGTAACACCACACACACAGCCCAGAAAGATGGGTGGATGGGAAATAGAGGGGAGTGGGGGGCGGAGGTGTTGGGGAGTGTTCCTCTAAGGCTAAGGTTATGTTGGAGTTGAGTCTAGGGAGCTTTACTGTGTAACTGGTCCAACATTAGTATAGTTTTCCTTGATGAGCACAAAAAATGTACAAATTAATAATATTAACTTGAAAAAATGTTTTAATGGCCCATCAGGGAAAAATAATTTCCTCTGTTATAGGAACAGGAGTAGGCCATTCAGATACTCAAGCCTATTCCACCATTCTATTAGATCATGGCTGAACTATACCTCAACTTCATTTACCCAGCTTTTCTCCATAATCTCTTAACAACCTTGCCTAACAAAATCTATCACTCAGTATTGGAAATTTTAACTGACTCCACATCCGCAACATTTTGGGGGAGAGAGTTCCAGATTTCCACTACCCGGTGGAATCTCGCCAGGCTACAAGAGAGTGAGAAGAGAGAGATGGAGAGAGACAAAGGGAGAATTTGAGAGAGGAAGATAACTGTCTCATTTTGTTACAGTTTGTTTATTATTAAACAAACAGAAAGAAAGGAGTAGTTGACCTGCAGCATAAAATTTACAAGCGATTTATTGACATCTGCAGTTTGCAACCATCTACAATTAACCTGCATTTGTATATTTACACCATTTCCCTACAGGGGGTACTTAAAGGGACAGGTCAGGTTAGCACCTTAAAAAATCTGTACTCCAGACACTACTATTCATAAGTGATGCCACGGAAGTGATGTGATATTCCCTTACTTCCTGATTATCTTTAAATTTCATCGAAATTTACAGCACGGAAGGAGGCCATTTCAGCTCATCGTGTCCACGCCGGCCGACAAAGAGCTAATCCCACTTTCCAGCTCTTGGTCTGTAGCCTTGTAGGTTATGGCACTTCAAGTGCACATCCAAGTACTTTTTAAATGTGGTGAGGGTTTCTGCCTCTACCACCCTTTCAGGCAGTGTGTTCTAAACCCCCTCTATTTTCTTGGTGAAAACATTTCCCCCTCAACTCCCCTCTAAATCTCCTATCAGTTACATTAAATCTCTGCCTCCAGTTGTTAACCCCTCTGCTAAGGGAAATAGGTCCTTCCTATCCACTCTATCTAGGCCCCTTATAATTTTGTACACCTCAATAAGGTCTTCCCTCAGCATCCTCTGTTCCAAAGAAAACAAATCCAACCTTTCCTCATAGCTAAAATTCTCTAGTCCAGGCAACATTCTCGTAAATCTCCTCTGTACCCTCTCTAGTGCAATCACATCTTTCCTGTAATGTGGTGAGCAGAACTGCACGCAGTACTCTAGCTGTGGCCTAACTAGTGTTTTATGCAGTTCAAGCATAACCTCTCTGCTCTTGTATTCTATGCCTCGGTTAATAAAGGCAAATATTCCATATGCCTTCTTAACCACCTTATCTACCTGGCCTGCTACCTTCAGGGATTAGTGGACCTGCACTCCAAGATCCCTTTGTTGCTCTACACTTCTCAGTCTCCTACGATTTAATGTGTATTCCCTTGCCTTGTTAGCCCTCCCCAAATGCATTACCTCACACTTCTCCAGATTGAATTCCATTTGCCATTGGCTCTGCCCACCTGACCAGTTAATTGATATCTTCCTGCAGTCTATAGCTTTCTTCTTCATTATCAACCACACAGCCAATTTTTTATCATCTGCAAACTTCTTAATCATACCCCCTACATTCAAATCTAAATCATTCATATATACCACAAAAAGCAAGGAACCTAATACTGAGCCCTGCGGAACCCCACTGGAAACAGCCTGCCAGTCACACAAATCTCTATCAACCCTTTGCTTCCTGCCACAGAGCCAATTTTGGATCCAGCTTGCCACTTTGCCCTGGATCCCTTGGGCTTTTACGTTCGAGACCAGTCTGCCATGGACCTTATCAAAAGCTTTGCTAAAATCCATGTACACTACATCAAACGCACTACCCTCATCGACCCTCTTTGTTACCGCCACAAAAAATTCAATCAAGTTATACAGACACGATCTTCCCTGATTGATCCATATTGACTGTCCTTGATTAATCCGTGTCTTTCTTAATGAGGATTTATCCTATTCCTCAGAATTTTTTCCAATAATTTTCCCACCACTGAGTTTAGGCTGACATGGCCTGTAATTACTCGGTCTATCCCTTTCTCCCTTTTTAAACAAAGGTGTACCGCATTAGCAGTCCTCCAGTCCTCTGGCACCACACCTGTCGCCAGAGAGGACTGGAAAATGATGGTCAGAGCCTCTGCTATTTCCTCTTTTGCATCTCTTAACAGTCTGGGATACATTTCATCCGGGCCTGAGGATTTATCCACTTTCAAAGCTGCTAAACCCCTTAATACTTCCTCTCCCACTATGTTTATTTAATCCAGTATTTCACATTCCTCCTCCCTGATTGCAATGTCTGCATCGCCCCCCTCTTTTGTGAAAACAGGTCTCTATAGGCCCATCCTTTATTTAGTTATCCTCTTGCTCTTAAGGCATTTATAAAACATCTTTGGGTTTTCCTTGATTTTACTTGCCAAAATTTTTAATGCTCTCTCTTTGCTTTCCTAATTTTCTTTTTTAATTTCACCCCTACACTTTCTAGGGTTTCTGCAGTATTGTACCCTCTGTATCTGTCATAAGCCTCTTTATTTTTCTTTATCCTACCCTGTATGCATGCCCCTTGACATCCAGGGGGCTCTAGATTTGTTAGTCCCACCCTTTTTCTTTAAGGGAACATACTTGCTCTGAACCCTCAGGATCTCCTCCTTGAATACCTCCCACTGCTCTGAAACTGATTTACCTTCAAGTAGCTGTTTCCAGTCCACTTTGTCTAACTCACCTCTCAGCTTAGTAAAATTGGCTTTCCCCCAACTTTTATTCCGAGTCCAACTTTGTCCTTTTTGGTGGTGCACAAGAAAATGTTTAAAGCTACACGAGAACAGACAGGAATTATGAGCCCTACATTTTTCATCAGGCTACATTTTTCAGCCCATATGTGTTGATAGAGAGAAAAGCATTATTTGATTTGTTTTCATAATGATGTCAGAAATCTTTTTGATTTATATAAACCGAACTCCCCCTTACGCATAGGAGGTCAATTATTGGTCAGTTGAATTTTATAACTTAATATAATTTGCCATATTTTGACTTTGAATATTTATATTTAAAGTGGTCGAATGCAGGACACTGTGCTTATGTGCCTTTACATGCTCAGTGGTGCTCTAAGCTTCACAAAAAGACTTGAGCACCCCATGTCCGCACGACTGAAGCAGTATAATTTTAATGTCATAGAAACATAGAAAATAGGAGCAGGAGTAGGCCATTCGGCCCTTCGAGCCTGCACTGCCATTCAATATGATCATGGCTGATCCTCTATCTCAACACCATAATCCCACTTTTCTCCCATATCCCTTGATGCCTTTTGTGTCTAGAAATCTATCTATCTACTTCTTAAATATATTCAGTGACTTGGCCTCCACAACCTTCTGTGGTAGAGAATTCCACAGGTTCACCAGCCTCTGACTGAAAACATTTCTCCTCATCTCGGTCCTAAATTTCTGAGACTGTGACCCCCTTGTTCTAGACTTCCCAGCCAGGGGAAACATTCTCCCCGCATCCAGTCTATCCAACCCCGTCAGAACTTTATACATTTCAATGAGATCCCCCCTCATTCTTCTAAACTCTAGTGAATACAGGCCTAGTCGACCCAGTCTCTCCTCATACGACAGTCTTGCCATCCCAGAAATCAGTCTGGTGAACTTTCGCTGCACTCCCTCTATGGCAAGTATATCCTTTCTTAGGTAAGGAGACCAAAACTGCACAGAATACTCCAGGCCCTGTATAACTGTAGTAAGACATCCTTGCTCCTGTAGTCAAATCCTCTTGCAATGAAGGCCAAAATACCATTTGCCTTCCTAACTGCTTGCTGCACCTGCATGTTTGCTTTCAATGACTGGTGTACAAGGACACCCAGGTCCCTTTTGTACATTGACATTTTCCAAGCTATCACCATTTAAATAATACTTTGTCTTTATGTTTTTCCTACCAAAGTGGATAACTTTACATTTATCCACGTTATACTGCATCTGCCATGTGTTTGCCCACTCACTCAACCTATCTAAATCGCCTTGCAGCGTCTTTGCATCCTTCTCACAACTTACAATCCCACCTAGTTTTGTGTCGTCAGCAAACTTGGAAAAATACATCTGGTTCTCTCATCCAAATCATTTTTATATATAGATACATATATATACATAATATATATTGTGAATAGCTGGGGCCCAAGCACTGATCCCTGTGGTACCCCACTAGTCACTGCCCGCCACTCCAAAAAAGATCAGTTTATTCCTACTCTCGTTTCCTGTCAGTTAACCAATTTTCAATCCATGCCAGTACATTACCCCCAATCCTATGTGGTTTAATTTTGCACACTAACCTCTTATGTGGGACTTTATCAAAGGCCTTCTCAAAATCCAAATACACTACATCCACTGGTTCTCCCTTATCAATTCTATCAGTTACATCCTCAAAAAACTTGAGTAGGTTTGTCAAACATGATTTTCCTTTCATAAAATCCATGTTGACTTTGTTTAATCCCATTGATATTATCCAAGTGTGCCATTATCACATCCTTTCTAATAAACTCTAGCATTTTCCCTACTACTGATGTTAGGCTAACCGGTCTATAGTTCCCTGTTTTCTCTCTCCCTCCTATTTTAAATGGTGGGGTTACATTTTCCACTCTCCAATTTGCAAGAACTGTTCCATAATCTATAGAATTTTGGAAGATGACAACCAATGCATCCACTATTTCCATCGCTATCTCTTTTGGGTGCTTCAGGTGAGGGTAGGGGACAAAACTGATCCCAATCTGGGATGCAGATCATCAGGCTCTGAGGATTTATCAGCTTTCAGTCCCATTAGTTTCTACAGCACTATTTTCTTTTAATAATAATTTCCTTTAATTCCTCTTGCTCATTAGACCCTTTGTTCCCTAGCATTTCTGGGACGTTATTTGTGTTCTCTTCTGTGAAGACAGAACCGAAGTATTTAGTTAATTGTTTTGCCAATTCCTTGTTCCCCATTATAAATTCTCCCGTTTCTGTCTAAAGGACCTACATTTGTCTTCACTAATCTTTTTCTTTTTACATACTTGTAGAAAATTTTGCAGTCGGTTTTTATGTTCCATGCAAGTTTACTCTCATACTCTCTTTTTTTTTTTCCCCTCTTAATCAATCTCTTGGTCCTTTTTTGCTGCATTCTAAACTGCTCCCAATCATCAGGCTTGCTACTTTTTCTGGCAACTTTGTATAACTCCTCATTGAATCTAATGCTATCCTTAATTTATTTTGTTAGCCATGTTTGGGCCACTATTCCTTTTGTGTTTTTATGCCAGAAAGGAATGTATAACTGTTGCAATTCATGCATTTGTTCCTTAAATGTTAGCCATAGCTTATCCACCGTCATGCCTTTTAATGAATCTTCCCAATCTATCATAGCCAATTCATTCCTCATACTTTCGTAGTTTCCTTTGTTTAGATTTAGGATCCTAGTTTTGGATTGGACACTTTCCAATGCTGGTTGATACATCGAAGACATAAAAGTCTTTTAAAAGGTAGCTTTTGTCAAAGAACATTTCAAATAGAACCCGAGATCCAAAAGGAATAAAAATATATTGGAAGTGGTAAAGGAACAAGTTATGTCTAAACTGATCAAAAATTAAAAAGGATGTTGTCGGTGTGTTCTTAAATCTTACAAGGGCCAGTAGCCAAAGGAATTCCAGTTCACTGGGACAGACTTTTTTTTTTCCTTGTCAGTTTTGTCACCTACCTCATCCGAAGCATTTAACACTTTGCTGAGGTACAGTTTCAATGCAGTAAGCTCCCTCCAATTCCAAATAATCATTATTTGTGCATGAGACAAGCAATGAGTATTCGCTGGCTATTCAAACACACAGGCTATCACAGACAAGTCTGATTCTGTTGTCATCTGCATCCACCCTTCTGTGTTTCCAAAAGCAGTGCTGAATGCCGATCAGGATCCTGGGAGCTCCTTTTTCCCCTTCCGCAGCCCAGGAACACTAAGTGAATTGTAGTATCCTAACTACTGCCCCGACTGAAATTAGAAACTCGGCACGGGCTGAGAGATCTTCTTGATCTCAATGGCTCAGCTACTAAATAGAATATCATGAGAGCCATGGTCATGGTTTATCTGATCTTTTTAAATGATAAAAGGGTAATGTCATGCTACTTCACCATTTTCTGTTCAGCTTCTAAATAGAAACAACCTGAATATCATAACTGTAAATATTTTTTCTCTTGTGCAGCAAACCTTGTTTGGAGATATTACAGATTCCAGTGATGATGAAGGCAGTAATCTTGCTGATAGAAGCTGCAGTGGAAGTGTTTCCGAGACTGATCAACTCAATAGTTCTGGATGCACTGAGGTGCTGAGAACCGATCAATCATCCACAGTGGAAGCAGGCATTTCTGAATGTACGGTTGGAGAGTTATCTGCTGAGAAAATGGATTGCACTGAGGCAGAAACTGAAGACCTGAATGAGCAGTATTTGACAAAAACTGAAGTGAAGGGTAAATTGTCAGATCCTTGTTTGATTGTCGGAGATGTTCAGTGTAAAAATGAGAGCGTTGAAGCTCAGTCTTTATTTGAGGACATTGTAAAGGACTCGGATGTGACCAGAACTCCAGAAATGTACAATGCTGATTCTCTTCTCACACCCAACGCTGTTCATGAAAAGGATCTGACATCTCCGCGACACAATTATATTGACGGTATGCAGAGGGATGATATTACAGAACGATCAAAAGATACTGTGGTTTCAGTAATATCTAATCTTAAAACAGCGGAACCTGAACTTGAAAGTTCAAATTTATACAACAAAGGAGAATATGGAATCGGCACTTGTGTTAAAGAAATGGACAAGGAAGAGCTCACAGTACAAGAAGCCAGTTCTTGTGGACAGCTAAGTACAACTTTTGAAGAAATGGAGATGGAGGAAATGAATTGTAATAGTTTTAAATCCGATAGTCAAAAAGATGAATGCACAATAGCTTCAGAGCTGCCCTCTGATATGGAGCATACTAATTCAGAATCTATAACAAAGGAGCAAATTGGCACTAGCACAGTGGAGGAAGTAATACCACTTTCACAGCTTAACATTACAGTGGTACATGGTGTTGCTCAGGATAAATCCGACGAATGCATTCCTACTGTGGATGTGGAGATGGAGGAAAATAATTGCAATAGTTTTACATCTAACAGACAAAAAGGTGAATGTACACAGACTTCATTGCAGCTGATTGATGTGGAAATCCCTCAAGCAGACTCACTGATGAAAGAGCAAAATCTTAACAAAATGGAGGAGATAACACCACCAACTGAGGTTTACTGTTCTATGGAAACTGGTGTTTCTCAAGACAAGTCCAAGAACTACATTTCTACAGGGTATGTAGAGATGGAGAAAATTAATTCTGGTAGTTCAATAACTGATGAGCAAAAAGATAAATGCACACTGAATTCAATGCCAGCCTCTGATGTTAAGCAGACCCATACTGAACTTGTAGCAGAAGAGCATAATGGACTTGACAAAATGCAGGCGATAACCCCTCTACCTGATTTTGACTGTTCTATGAAAATTGGAGTATCTCGGGATAAGTCAAAGAACTGTGTTTCTACAGAGGATACAGAAATGGAGAAAATTAATTCTGGGAGTTTAATATCCGATAATCAAAAAGATAAATGCACATTGCCTTCTGAGCTGTCCAATGATGTTGAAGAGTTTGCAGCAAAGGAGCAAAATGGGCTTGACAAAATGCAGGCGACAACTGTAATTGCCAAGACTGACAGTTCTGTAATAGCTGATATTGCTAAGGACAGGTCCAATGACTGTGTTTTCACTGGAGGTATGGAGATAAGAGACGTATATTCCAGTAGTTTTACTTTTGACAGTCCTAACAATGAACTAACATTACCTTCAGAACAGGAATTTATTCAACAGACTCAATCAGACTTGATAATAAAGGAGAAAGGCAGTCTCAACAAACCTGAGGAGGTAGCTTCACTTAAGTCTGATTGTTCTATGGTAGCTACTGTCACTCAAGATAGTTCCAAGTGCTTTATTCGTATTAAGGATATGGAACTAGGGGAAGTAGATTCCAATGGTTCTACATCTGACAGACCAAAAGATGAATGTGCATCATCTTTAGTGCTATTCAATACTCAGCTGGTCCAAGCAGAGTCTGCAACAAAGGGTCAAGATTGTCTTAACAAAATGGAACAGACTTCTCCACTTGTTGAGTTTGACAGTTCTGAGTTACCTGGTGTTATTCAGGACAAGTGCAATGACAGCATTTCTACACAAGATGTGGAGGTGAAGGAAGTTAGTTCCAATAATTCTACATTTCTTGAATGCACATTGATTTCAACACAGTCCTCCATTGAAGATTCCCAAACCAAGTGCACAATAAAGGAGCGAGATATAATTACCGAAACAAAAGTATCTTCATTTATTGAGTCTGACTGTTCTTTTCTGGTAACTGATCTTGCTCAGGACAAATCCATGGAGTGTACTTCTACTGTAGGAATGCCCAATAAATATGAAAAGCAGGGTTTTCTTTACACACGATCGGAATCAACTGAAGATACAGAGAAGGTAAAACACACTGTTTGTGAAAGCCCAGTTGATATGTGGAATGAAGGAAAAGATAAGTTAATGGAAAATAAGAAAAAAGAAAGAAGTGATATAGGAGAGAAAAACAATTGGACAGTAAAGCTATCACGGAAGTGTTTGTCTTCTGATCAGACTGCCACGCAGTTTGAAAGTAATGCTTTTTCAACTGAATCCTCAAGTCCATATGTGTTACTGGATAGTGTTGGGCAAGAACATTTTGCTAAAGTTGGGCAGAACAAAGTAGGTGATGCTGTGAATAATAATGTAGTGGAATCTGAAGAAAATGCAAACTCAGAAAAAAGTGAGGACATACCTTTGAAAAGTAGAAAGCTGCCTGGTAATGAGATACAACTGTCCGCCTCAACTCCGATTTGCAAGACGAGTGATGATCCACAGAACTCTGAGGCAGAAGTTTCAATGTTGATTAGAAAAATCAAGAAAAGATGGCACGGAAATGGTCTAACTCCTGAGCGAGAAACACAGGAAACCATTAATCATAAAGTAGTTGAAATGGAAATTACAACTGAAGTTTGCACACTTGAAAATCTGACTCATGAGCTAGAAGTTCAGACTAGGAATTACAAAACTGAAACTGAGCAGTACTCCCTTTCTGTTAATGGCCATGTTACTGTTCAATGTGCTGGCTTGCCTTTTGATTCTAAAAGTGTATTGGAATCTGATGAAACGGTTTGTAATATTGAAAGCATAACAAATGATAAGGAAGAGTTAATAGCTATCCATTCTGACTGCAGTGAGAGTAAAACTGAACTGGTGACTTTGGATGAAGGTTTTTCACAAGACGCCTGTCAAACTCCAGTGCTCGAAGCAAACAACGGCACAAATATAAATTCTGAAGTTGCAGGTGAAAATGGTGTCAATACTATGTCAGTAGAATGTGAAGCTTCAGCTTTGGATTCAGATAACCCTGCGTTAAAAGATTGTGACAATGAGACACTTTCAGCATCGAGCCCTAACAATGATCTGTTGTTGAGATGTACGCAAATAGAAAATAAACATTTGGCAAGAAATAATTGTCTGCAAAATGATCCGGAAGTTGTGGAAAAATCGAAAAGCAGTTCTAAAGTCTGTTCCAATCAAGACAGTAACATTTGTACAAAAGAGCACTTCGGCATCCAAATAAACAAGAATTCCATTGGAATTACAGAGGAAATGCCCAATTGCATCGCAAGTGTAAAAAATGTGAATAATTCTACAAATACAATTCTGGAGGGAAGCTCCAGTTACATATCTCTTGTACAAAAAGTAGACAATTCAACACAAACTGAATTAACATATAATGGTTCACAAACTGTGCTTTACACTAGCAATGATGTATTAGCTGCTCCTAAGTCTGTTCCTCAGATGGACATTGTTGAAGGAGGTAAAGTAAGAACGCCAAAGGCAAAGAAACGATCTAGTTATTGTGATCTGTGGAACCCATCACTTCCTGATGTTCCTTCAGACCTTCGGAGACCCATTCACTCCGTGGCATTGCATGGAAGGGAGGTATTATTTGAAAGTACAGCTGGTAATTCAGTGAATATGGAGTCATTTGGAACTTCAGAATGTGAGCAGACCTCCAGAAAGATTGCAAAAAGTAGAAAAATACAAGCGAATAGAAGTTTACCACATGCTTTGATTGAAGGTCATGGAGATGTGCAGCAGGATGGTGGTTTACAAAAATCAAAAATACAGTCCACTTACAAAAGTCGTGCAGTTTTAAGAAGCAGCAGAGGTTCAAATTCGAACAATCCACCTGTACTAGCCAATGCTGACACTTCTGCTCCAACGTTGTGCACGCAAGAAATCCGTCAAGTAATGTTAGAAATGGGACAACCTCTGCCACCTCTGCTGCCACCACTTGTAGCCACACCTCCAAGAACTGCAAGAGCTACAAGACCGATATCCCCTCGTATTACAACATCTAGTGTAGCCCCCTTTTGTTCCCCTGTAGATGATTTGGCTTCTCCTTCAAAGGAGACTTCAAATGCTGCTTCAGTTTCACCTCTGTTTGATCATACTCAGCAAAAGTCTCCATCAATGCACTCACCATCCCCATTAGAATTTGCAAGAAATGAGAGAATCCAGTCCTCTCCATTACAGTTTTGCACTGCGACCCCAAAACATGCTGTTCCTGTGCCTGGGAGACTGCCTCAGTCTGCAGGTTCAACTTTACCTCAGGAGAACTCTGTAAAGATTCTGGATGCCATGTATCCCAACCTCTCTGCCCGTGCAAGAACTTTAAATATTCTCCGTGGAAGTGTTCAGCTCAGCATGCGTGGCCCTGCAGATGGTGAGAACCAAGCAGGGGCTGTGAACCAAATCATGGGGTTCAAAGCAATCAATTCAACTGCAACTGCATTTGTGAAAGCAGGAAGCAATTCCAGGTCTGAAGGCACAAAAACCGACGGATATGCAAAAGATTTGGAGCAGCAGCAGCCGGTTGTCGGTAGCACTTCGAATACCATGGATAGACCCAAACGAGATCAAATGGCTGCCAAAAGAACTGCAGAAGATGATGGAGCAGGAAATACTAAAAGACTGAAAACAGAAAATAATTTTCAGCATGGAGATAATACTGCTGATTTAATCACCCCAAAAGAGTACTCAACTGTAAATGTTGCAGACGCAACCAAACCACTTTATAATGGTCTAGTAGGACAGAAGTCTGGAAGTAAAACTGGATTTGAACTTTTCTGCCAGTCTCTTGAACCTATTGATTCAACTGAAGAAGCTGTAGCCAGTGCCTTAATGAAAATTACTAAATCCTGTTTTGACCTACTTCCTGTTATTCGCAGCCATGTCTTTGTTGGGCACGTTCCTCAGCTCCCAGTATTGCGCGATGAAGAGAAGGAAGTGATTTGTGAATTGAGTGGCAAGAAGGTAAACATATGCAGCCATTTCTATTACTATACTACAGTAGAAGATGCTCTTGACATTCAATTGTTTTGGTCAAACTAGTCTCATGGTAGTAATTAATATATTGTAAATGTTCAAAAATTAAAGTTGTTGGATAACTGCTGATAATGGAGGAAGATAAGGATATATAAAAGTCCCACTGAGGGCTGGGTTTGTTGTACTGTGTGGTAATAACTAACTACACTTCAGAAGTAATTCATTGGATGTGAAGTGATAAACTGCCATATATTATTGTCAAAAAAACAATTGACAATTTATTTCACTTGCTGTTTGTGAGATCGTGTTGTGCACAAACTGATTGCAGCACTTGCCTACATAGCAGCAGCAATTACATTTCAAAAGTAATTTGCTGTTTGTGAAGTGCTTTGGTGTGTTATGGGTATGTGATTAGGTGTTATACAAATGCAAGTTTTTTTCTTTCATACAATTATCATTTATTTTTCTTTCATTCCTCCTCTCATTCCTTTTCGCTCTCTTTCTAAAATTAAATTCCCGAATGAAAACTCTTTTTTAAAAAAAAAAGCCAATGCTTATTCAATGTACGCAAAACAAAATATCGTCCTTTTGCTCATTGTACCTTCATCTCCTAATACAGTAATGATTCTGTTGCAAGACTGAATAGTTACTGTGATTGCAAATCACTTTTCTTCGTCCAGTGTGTCAGACTCTTGTATTTCCATGTATTTTCCTCTTTTTAAAAAGTAATAATCTTTCACAAATAACATGGAATTCCAATTCTCTGCCATTCCCAAATTTAAAATTACATGATAAGCTAGTGTGCAACATGTATAAAAAATAAATCCTTAATTTTTTTTTTAAGTGAACATTTTTATTTCAAGAAACCAAACACTAGAAGCAAGCAGGTTACAGATTGAATGAGGAAAATTAGCAAACTAATCAAGTATAAACATTTCTTTTTAAATGACATAAGAAAAAGAATCATACACTGGTTTTTACATTCTTAATGGGACATTTACAAGAGATACATTGGATTGTTATTCATGGTTATACAATAATGAACATATTTCAGGTCTGAGCAACAGAGATGGACAGGATACACTGAGACTCTTCCACCTTTCTCTTGGGGTGTTTGTGGGTTCTGCATAGTTGTGGACCATTGGTGCTCTCTGCTCACACTGGTATCAACCGGTCTTTTCCTCTGTATGGGAGAGGACCCATTAATTGGCCCGATTTTCGGCAGGTTTATGACTGGATTTTTGCCGTGATTTGACCCTCTGCGGCAGAAACCCGGTCGCAAAGCCTGGGCAGGATCCTCGGGTACCTGTTTGCAGCAGCGCTTTCAAGTACCGCTAGGGAGAGGTGCGCTGATGTATAACGACACAGATTGTGTTACCGTCATACTTTCGGCACTCTCCCACGCATACGCCGTGCCCAGAATACAAACCGGTCAAACCTAGGGGACATAGTCTCAGAATTAGCCCATTTAAAACTGAGATGAGAAGGAATTTCTTCTGAGGGTTGTAAATCTATGGAATTCTCTGTCCCAGAGAGCTGTGGAGGCTGGATCATTGAATATATTTAAGGTGGAGATAGACAGATTTTTGAGCGATAAGAGAGTAAAGGGTTATGGGGAGCAGGCAGGGAAGTGGAGCTGAGTCCATGATCAGATCAGCCATGATCTTATTGAATGGTGGAGCAGGCTCAAGGGGCCAGGTGGCCTACTCCTGCTCGTATTTCTTATATTCTGTTCTGTCGGTGCAACTCTGCCAGCAGCGGTAAGTATGAAAACTTGCAAAAAAGGTAAGTTCAAGTTTTTATTTTTAAATTCTTTTTCAGCGATTTGTTAGCTAAGGGTTTTGTGAATGTTTTTTGCTATTTTATTTTTTATTTCTCTTCTTCCCCCCCCCCTCCCCCAAGGCCTCTCTCGCAGCGCTCCCAGCCTTGGACTAAATTTGGCGAAACTTGTGTTTTTGCGCCGCGAATCCTCATGCAATGCCCCCCTTACCAGACGTAAAACTCGAAAGTCCGGCCTAAAAACAGTAGCGTAGCGAAAACGGTAAGTTTCATGTATCGCTACTGTTTTCACCCAAAAAAATGAAAGACGAAAATCCGGCATTGTATTGGGTTCGAGGAAAGCGGTCCAGGCTGCTTGATTTTCATCCCCCACCTATCACCAATTATAGACGGAAGCTGCACATTACGTGCTCCAATAATCGTCTAAAGATGTCTTAGGCAACAATTTTTTTACATTGCCAGAGTAAAAGTGTAATTAAACAAAGATAGATGAACCGAAAATTCTTCTAAAGACATCACACTATTCATACAATTAATGGTCATAAAATAGAGGAGCTAGTCCATGCATGTTAAGAACATAAGAAATAGGAGCATTATTAAGCCATTCGGCCTCGCGGCTGCTCCACCATTCAATAAGATCCTGGCTGATCTTCTACCACAACTCCGCTTTCCTTTGATTCCCTTAATATCCAAAAATCTGTTGATCTCTGCCTTAAATATACTCATCGACTGAGCATCCACAGCCCTCCTGGATAGAGATTGCCAAAGATTCACCAGCCTCTGAGTGAATACATTTCTCCTTATCTCAGTTCTAAATAGCTGACCCCTTATTCTATGACCCCTGGTTCTCAATGCCTGAGCCAGGGGAAACATCCTCCCTGCATCTACCCTGTCGAGCCCTGTAAGAATGTTGTATTTTTCAATGAGATCAATTGTCGTTCTTCTAAACTCCAGAGAATATAGGCCTAATCTACTCCATCGCTCTTCAGAGGACAATTTCCCCCCCACCCCGCCCCCCCCCCCCCCCCCCCCCCCCAATCCCAAGAATCAGTCTGGTGAATCTTCTTTGCACTCTCTCTACGGCAAGTATATCCTTCCTTGGATAAGGAGACCAAATCTGTATAGAATACTCCAGCTATGGTCTCACCAGGGCCCTATATAATTGCAGTAAGACATCTTTACTCTTGTATTCAAATCCTCTTGTAATAAAGGCCAACATATCATTTGTTTTCCTAATTGCTCGCTGTACCTGAATGCTAACTTTCAGTTATTTGTGTAAAGGTTCCCCAGGTCCCTCTGAACATCAACATTTCCCAATCTCTCACCATTCAGAAAATACTCTGCTTTTTTATTTTTCCTATCAAAGTGGATAACTTCACATTTCTCCACCTAATATTCCATTTGCCATGTTCCTACCCATTCACTTAGCCTGTCTATATCCCCCTGTCTGTATCCCCTTGAAGCCTCTTTGCATCCTCCTCACAACTTATATGCCCATCTAGCTTTGTATGATCAGCAAACTTAGATATATTATATTTGGTCCCCTCATCCAAATCATTGATATATATTGTGAATATCTGAGGCCCAAGCACTGATACTTGCGATACCCCACGAGTTAGAACTTGCCAACCTGAAAATGAATCGTTTATTCCGACTCTCTGGTTTTTGTCCATTAACCAATCCTCAATCCATGCTAGTATATTACCCCCAATCCTATGAGCACTAATTTTGTTGAATAACACCACTGTGTGGCACATTATCGAATCCCTTCTAAAAATCCAAAAACACTGCATCCACTGGTTACCGCTTATTTATTCTGCTAGTTACAACCTGAAAAAACTCAAGCAGATTTGTCAGACCTGATTTCCTTTTCATAAATCCATATTGACTTTGCCCAATCCTATTATTATTTTTGAAGTGACCTGTTATCACATCCTTAATAATAGATTCTAGCATTTTCCTTACTACTGATATCAGGCTAACTGGTCAGTAGTTCCCCATTTTCTCTCTCCCTGCCTTTCTTAAATAGTGGGTTTACATTTCCTACTTTCCAATCTGTAGGATCCATTCTAGAATCTGGAATTTTGGAAGATGACAACCAATGCATTCACTATCTCTATAGCCATCTCTTTCAAAACCGTAGGATGTAGGCCATCAGGCCCAGGGGATTTATCGGCTTTCAGTCCCATTAATTTCTCCAGCACTATCTTTTTACTAATACTAATTTCTTTCAGTTCCTCATTCCCTTGGTTCTCCACTATTTCCGGGAGGTTTTTTTGTATCTTCTTCCATGAAGACAGACATAAATATTTGTTTAATTCTTCTGTCAGTTCCTTATTCCCCATTATAATTTCGCCTGTCTCTAAGGGACTCACTTTTACTTTTGCTAATCTTTTTCTTTTTACATACCTATAGAAGCTTTTACAGTCTGTTTTTATGTCTCTCACTAGTTTATTCATATTCTATTTTCCCTTTCTTTATCAGTTTCTTGGTCTATCATTTGCTGAATTCTAAACTCCTCCCAATCCACAGGCTTACTACTCTTTTTGGCAAAATTATCAGCCTCTTCTTTTGATCTAATACTATTTTTAACTTCTCGTTGGCCACAGTTGGACCACTTTTTCTATGGGTTTTTTTGCCCTAAAGGAATGAATATTTGTTGTAAATGATGTATTAATTCTTTAAATGCTAGCCATTGCTAGTCTACTGTCATACCTTTTAAGGTAGTTTTCCAATCTACCTTGGCCAACTCTCCCCTCATAGCTACATAGTTTGCTTTGTTTAGATTCAAGACTCTAGTTTGGGTCACTTTCAAACTCACTTTCTAAATCACTTTCAAACTCAATATAAAATTCTATCATGTTATGGTCATTCATCCCTAAAAGCCCCTTTACGACAGGTTATTAATTAACCTGTTCTCATCGCACAATACTAGATCTAAAATAGCCTGTTCCCTGGTTGGTTCCTCAACATACTGATCTAGAAAACTATCTTGTATACATTCCATGAATTTGTCCTCCACATTATTGCTGCAAATTTGGTTTGCCCAGTCTATATGTAGATTAAAGTGCCCTATGATTACTATATTACCCTTGTTACATGCACTTCTAATTTCCTGATGTATATTCTGCCCTGCATTGCAATGACTGTTTGGAGGCCTAGAAACAACTCCCACCAATGTTTTCTGCCCCTTGCTGTTTTTTTAGCTCCACCCAAACTGATTCTACTTCTTGATTTTCAGAGCTAAGATCCTTTCTCTCTACTGTCATCCTTTATTATCAGGGTTACCCCGCCTCCTTTTCCATTTTGCCCATCTCTTCTAAAAGTTATATATCCTGGAATATTTAGTTCTCAACCTTGGCCACTTTGTAACCATGTCTCCATAATGGGTATCAAATCTATTAATTTCTAACTGTGCTATTCATCTATTTTGTTGCAAATGCTTTGCGCATTCAGATATAGTGCCTTTAGCTTTGACATTTTTTTATTTTTCCCTGATGTCACCTGAGTCACTGATGCCTCATTACCTTTATTACTCTCTGTCCCTTCCTGACCCACTCTGCTTATTTTTACCCCAAACTCTACTCTGCTCCAGAGCCTTGACATTTCTCTTGCTGCTTTTAAATTTACTCTTTCCTGAATCCTCCCAACCCCCCCCCCCTTCATTAGTTTAAAGCCCCATCTACTGCCCTAGTTATCGATTCGCCAGGACACTGCTCCCAGTTTAAGTGGAGTCCATCCCATTGGAATCCCTCTTTCCCCAGTAGTGGTGCCAGTGCCCCATGAACTGAAACCCCTTCCTCCCACACCACTCTTTGAGCCACGCATTTAAACCTCTAATCTGTTTGTCCCTAAGCCAATTTCCGCATGGCTCAGGTAACAATCCAGGGATTTTTTTCGAGATTCTGCTTTTTAATTTGGATCCTAGTTCCTCCCTCAGCAGAATCTCATTCCTAATTCTATCTATGTTGTTGATTCCTACGTGAACCACGACAACTGGATCCTCTCCCTCCTACTCCAAGTTCTTCTCTAGCCGTGAGGAGATATCCTTAACCCTGGCACCGGATAGGCAACACTGCCTTCGGTACACCCTGTCACGGCTGCAGAGAACAGTTTCTATTCCTCTAACTATACTGTCGCCTACCATTACCACATTCCTTTTTAGTCCCCCCCAGTTGAATGGCCATCTGTACCATGGTACCATGGTGCCATGGTCAATTTGCTCATCCTCCCTGCAGTCCTTGTTGTTATCCATTGAACACGGTCAAGGGCTGAGGTTCCTCCATCACTAGATCCTGGGTCCCCATACCTTCCTGACTCGCAGTCACACCCTCCTGTCCCTGACCATTGACTAACTGTAAAGGATTGCTTAACCTAAGGGATGTGACTGCCTCCTGAAACAAAGTGTCCAGGTAACTCTCCCCTTCCCCGATGCATTGCAATGCCTGCAGCTCGTATACCAGCTCAACAACTCTGAGCTGAAATTCTTCGAGCTGCAGGCACTTACCGCAGATGTGGTTGCTCGGGATCTCATTGGTCTTCACCAACTCCTACATGTTGCTAAACTTGTTCGAGGAGAGGCCAATATGGAAGTGATAATGGGCTCAACACTTGCCATGTCCAGTCATTATTGGAATAGCAATCAATAAAACAAACTGAATGCCTTGTTGCCAAATCAGGAGAATATAATTCTGAAATCATCATGCTGAAATTTCACACGCTGCTCTAGTCAAACTGCACCTTTTATACTTGTTTTACAGCTTATCATCATATATTCAATTCTGGTCACTGAGGCACATGGGAAAGATCAAAGCCCTGGAAGTGATGCAGAGTAATGCCACATAACTGATCCTCAATGTCAGAGAGGAATGTGTTGGGAGGAAAGGTTAGAAAAGCTCAGACTCTTCAGTTTTGAAAGGAAACAAATGGGAGAGGACCTTTATCGACCTTTATAAGATATTAATTTAAGAGATAGTAAGATATTCTGATGGGGTTTACTGTAGGTTTCTGTGGCAGGATGAGCTAGATGGGCTGATTGGCTTGTATTATCTATACTTGTATAGTGCGCATTTGAACGGTCTGCATAGAGCGGGATTAAACAGAATGCACTTAAACAGGGTGGTTTATTTGGGAATTTGGAAAGAGTTGGCATTCGGAGAAGAGGGGAAAGGAGTTGCTGCTTTTTGCCTACACTGCTTGCAGTGCTTTGTGTTACAGGTAGATATTTAATTTAATTACCCATAACTTAATCTAGATCAATTAAATAGTCAAGAAATTAAACTGTAAACTATGTTACTTAAATATCATTTTAATTAAATCTAATTAAATATAACAAGGTCATATAGGGATGGCAGTGCAGGTGGTGTGCCGCAACTGCAGTAAGTGGGTTGTGGAGAGCATTGTGATCCCGGAAATCCACGTTTGCAGTAAGTGCCTGTATCTTGAGGAACTTCAGCTCAGAGTTGTTGAGCTGGAATCTGAGGTGCAGACATTGCGGAGCATCAGGGAGGGAGAGAGTTACCTGGACACTTGATCCAGGAGGCAGTCAAAACCCTTAGATTAGATTGTGGTATAGATCTGGTTAGTGGTCAGGGGTAGGAGGGTGTGACTGCCACTCAGGTAGATAAGGGGACCCCAGGTACAGTGCAGAGCCTCAATATTTGTCCTTATCCAACAGTTATGTGGTTCTTGCTGCCTGTGTGGATGAGGGAAAGCCTGCAGGATGGATGAGCAAGCTGACCATGGTGCACGAGGCCATTCAATTGGGGGGAGTGAAAAGGAATGTTGCTGTAGTAGGGGACAATATAATCAGAGGGATAGATACTGTTCTCTGCAGCTGCGACCAGGAGTTCCGAAAGTTGTGTTGGCTTCCCGGTGTCGGGGTTAATGACATCACCTCGCTGCTGGAGACAGACTTGAAGTGGGAAGGGGAGGGTCCAGTTGTTGTGGTCCACTTAGGAACCAACGACATAGGTAGAACTAGGAATTAGGTTCTGCTCAGAGTTTGAGGAGTTGGGGTCCAAACTAAAAAGCAGAACCTTAATAGAAACCTAGAAATTTAGAGTGAGGAAGGAGGCCATTTTGGCCCATCGTGTCCACGCTGGCCAACAAAGAGCCACATGGCCCTCGGTCAGCAGCCCTGAAGGTTACATATAAACCTATGAACAATAGGTACTAATCTCTGGATTGTTACCTGAGCCACGTGCCAATTGGCATTTGGATAAGCGGATTAGAAGGTTAAATGCGTTCCTCAAAGAGTGATGTGGGAGGCAGGGGTTTTGCTTCGTGGGGCACTGATACCAGTACTGGGGAAAGAGGGAGCAGTTCCTTTGGGACGGGCTGCACTTAAACCGAGCTGGAACTAGTGTCCTGATGAATCGAATAACTAGGGCAATAGACAGGGCTTTAAACTAATGAGGGAGGTTGGGAGGGCAGTGGGAGGATTCAGGAAAGAGTAAATTTAAACGCAGCAAGAGAAATGTCAAGGCTCCAGAGCAGAGTTTTGGGTAAAAATAAGCAGAGTGGGTCAGGAAGCGACAGAGTGTAACAGAGGTAATAGGGCACCAGTGACTAAGGTGACATCAGGGGGGAAAAAAGTCAAAGGTAAAGGCACTATATCTGAATGCGCAAAGTATTCGCAACAAAATAGATCAAGTAGTAGCGCAGATAGTAATTAATAGATTTGATCTAATACCCATTATGGAGACATGGATGCAAAGTGACCAAGGTAGGAATTAAATATTCAAGTAGACTTTAACTTTTAGAAGATATAGGCAAAATGGAAAAAGGAGGAAGGTAACCCTGATAAAGGATGGGATAAAGACAGTAGAGAGAAAGGATCTTAGCTCTAAAAATCAAGAGGTCGAATCAGTTTGAATGGAGCTAAGAAACAGCAAGGGGCAGAAAACTTTGGTGGGAGTTGTTTTTGGCCCCCAAACAGTAGTTGTAATGTAGGGCAGAGTATAACTCAGGAAATTAGAGGCGCACGTAACAAGGTTAATATAGTACTCATGGGGTCTTTAATCTACATATAGACTGGGCAAACCAAATTTGCAGCAATAGTGTGGAGGACAGATTGGAAAACTGCAAATGTAACGCCACTAATTAAAAAAGGAGGCAGACAAAAAGCAGGAATATAAAGACTAGTTAGCCTAACATCTGTGGTTGGGAAAATGTTGGAGTCCATTATTAAAGAAGCAGTAGCAGGACATTTGGAAAAGCAAAATTCGGTCAGGCAGAGTCAGCATGGATTTATGAAGGGGAAGTCATGTTTGACAAATTTGCTGCCGTTCTTTGAGGATGTAACGAAAAGAGTGGACAAAGGGGAACCAGTGGATGTGGTGTATTTGGACTTCCAGAAGGCATTTGACAAGGTGCCACATAAAAGGTTACTGCTCAAGATAAAAGTTCACGGGGTTGGGGGTAATATATTAGCATGGATAGAGAATTGACTAACTAACAGAGAGTCGGGATAAATGGTTCATTCTCTGGTTGGCAACCAGTAACTAGTGGGGTGCCGCAGGGATCAGTGCTGGGACCCCAACTATTTACAAAAAAATATTAACGACTTGGAAGAAGGGATTGATGTAACATAGCCAAGTTTGCTGACGATACAAAGATGGGAGGAAAATCAATGTGAGGAGGACACACAAAATCTGCAAAAGGACATAGACAGGCTAAGTGAGTAAGCAAACATTTGGCAGATGGAGTATAATGTTGGAAAGTGTGAGGTCATGCATTTTGGCAGAAAAAATCAAAGAGCAAGTTATTTAAATGGAGAAAGATTGTAAAGTGCTGCAGTACAGCGGGACCTGGGGGTACTTGTGCATGAAACACAAAATGATAGTATGCAGGTACAGCAAATGATCAGGAAGGCCAATGGTATCTTGGCCTTTATTGTAAAGGGGATGGAGTATAAAAGCAGGGAAGTCTTACTACAGCTATATAAGGTATTGGTGAGGCCACAACTGGAATACTGCGTGCAGATTTGGTTTCCATATTTACGAAAGGATATATTTGCTTTGGAGGTAATTCAGGGAAGGTTCACGTGGTTGATTCCAAGGATGAGGGGGTTGACGTATGAGGAAAGGTTGAGTAGGTTGGGCCTCTACTCATTGGAATTCAGAAAAATGAGAGGTGATCTTATTGAAGTGTATAAGATTATGAGGGGGCTTGACAGGGTGGATGCAGAGAGGATGTTTCCACTGATGGGGGAGACTATAACTAGAGGGCACGATCTTAGAATAAGGGGCCGCCCATTTAAAACAGAGCTGAGGAGAAATTTCTTCTGAGGGTTGTAAATCTGTGGAATTTGCTTCCTCAGAGAGCTCTGGAACCTGGGACATTGAATAAATTTTAGACAGAAATAGACAGTTTCTTAAACGATAAGGGGTTAAGGGGAGCGGGCGGCAAAGTGGAGCCGAGTCCATGATCAGATCAGCCATGATCTTATTGAATGGCGCAGCAGGCTCGAGGGGCTGTATGGCCTAATCCTGTTCCTATTTCTTATGTTCTTATGTTCATATAACGTATACAAGATAGTTTACTAAATCAGTATGTTGAGGAGCCAACTAGGGAACAGACTATTTTAGATCTAGTATTGTGCAATGAGAATAACCTTGTAGCAAAGGGGCCCTTAGGAATGAGTGACCATAATATGATAGAATTTTATATTGTTTGAAAATGATTTAGTTCAATTGGAAATTAGGGTCTTAAATCTAAACAAAGCAAACTACATAGGTATGAGTGGCGAGTTGGCCAAGGTAGATTGGGAAACTACATTAAAAGGTATGACGATAGACAAGCAATGGCTAGCATTTAAAGAATTAACATAACATTTATAACAAACATACATTCCTTTAAGGCACAAAAGCCCACAGAAAAAGTGGTCCAACTGTGTCTAATAAGAGGAGTTAAAGATAGTATTAAATCAAAGGAGGAGGCTTACAATGTTGCCAAAAAGAGCAGTAAGCATGAGGATTCGGAAGATTTTAGAATTCAGCAAAAGAGGACCAAGAAATTGATAAAGAAAGGGAAAATAGAATATGAGAAACTAGTGAGAGACCTAAAAACAAAAAGCTTCTATAGGTATGTAAAAAGCAAAAGATTAGCAATAGTAAAAGTGGGTCCCTTACAAGTTGAGACGAGAAATTATAATGGGGAATAAGGAAATGGCAGAGAAATTAAACAAATACTTTGTATCTGTCTTCACGGAAGAAGATGCAAAAAACCTGGAAATAGTGGACAACCAAGGATCTAGCGAGAATGAGGAACTGAAAGAAATTAGTATTAGTAAAAAGATAATGCTGGAGAAATAATGGGACTGAAAGCAGATAAATCTCCTGGACCTGATGGCCTCATCCTAGGGTTTTGAAAGAGGTAGCTATAGAGTGGATGCATTGGTTGTCATCTTCCAAAATTTCATAGATTCTAGAGCAGTTCCCACAGATTGGAAGGTAGCAAATGTAAACCCACTATTTAAGAAAGGAAGGAGACTACAGACAAGTATATCAATGATTTGGATGAGGGGACCAAATATAATATATCCAAGGATTCTGATGATACAAAGCTAAGTGGGCATGTAAGTTGTGAGAAGGATGCAAAGAGACTTCAAGGGGATATAGACAGGCTAAGTGAGTGGGCAAGAACATGGCAAATGGAATATAATGTGCAGAAATGTGATGTTATCTGCTTTGTTAGGAAAAATAGAAAAGTAGAGTATTTTTTAAATAATGAGAGATTGGAAATGTTGATGTTCAGAGGGACCTGGGTGTCCTTGCACACGAATTGCTGAAAGTTAACATGCAGGTACAGCAAACAAGTAAGAAAGCAAATGGCATGTTGGCCTTTTTAGGAAGATTTGAGTACAAGAGTAAAGATGTCTTACTGCAATTATATAGGGCCCTGGTGAGACCATACCTGGAGTATTGTGTACAGTTTTGGTCTCCTTACCCAAGGAAGGATATACTTGCCATAGAGGAAGTGCAATGACGCTTCACCAGACTGATTCCTGGGATGGGGGGGGGGAAATTGTCCTATGAGGAGAGACTGATTAGACTAGGCCTATATTCTCTAGAATTTAGAAGAATGAGAGGTGATCTCATTGAAACATACAACATTCTTACAGGGCTTGACAAGGCAGATGCAGGGAGGATGTTTCCCCTGGCTGGACTGTCAAGAACTAGGGGTCACAGTCTCAGAATAAGGGGTCGATCATTTAGGACTGAAATGAGGAGAAATTTCTTCACTCAGAGGGTGGTGAATCTTTGCAATTCTCCAGCCCAGAGGTCTGTGGAAGCTCACTGGTTGAGTATATTCAAGACAAAGATCGATAGTTTGAAAAGGTTCCACAAAAGAGATTAGTATGCAAAACTAAAGCACATGGGCCGCAAGTTTCCACACGCGGCAAAACAGGCGCCCCTCCGAGCTGGTCGCCCGTTTTTCGCGCCGAGAACGGCGCCTGAAAAAAAACACGCTATTCTCAAGCACTTTGCAGCTCGATGCCAGCTTGGCACGACGCCCAGGGGGCGGAGCCTACCACTCGCGCCGATTTTGTAAGTAGGAGGGGGCGGGTACCATTTAAATGAGTTTTTTTCGTGCCGGCAACCCTGCGCGTGCGCGTTGCAGCGTTCGCGCACGCGCAGTGTGAAGGAAACATTGGCACTCGGCCATTTTTGTAGTTCTTTGTAGCTGTTCAATTTTTAAAATTTTTTAATAAAACCACATTGCCCTTCCATGATCAGCACTGAGGCTTCTTGCAGCAGTGAGGAGGCTGCAGGAAGCCTCAGAAGTTGAGGCAGCCGTTTCCCGACGGGCCCGACCGACGGCAGGGGGGCCTCCCCCTCCCCCCCCCCCCTGCCGTCGGGAACGGCTGCCTCAACTTGTGAGGCTTCCTGCAGCCTTCTCCCTGCCTGAAGCACTTTCACACAGGTAGGAACATGGTTTATTTAATCTTTTCTTTGCTTATAAATTTTTATTCAGGTTGGAATTATATGTATAATATTTGTATAAGTATAACTAAGGATTTATTGTAGAATGTAATGACTTCCCTTCCCCCCACCTCGTTCCGGACGCCTAATTTGTAACCTGCGCCTGATTTTTTTAATGTGTAGAACAGGTTTTTTCAGGCCTACAAAAATCTTCACTTGCTCCATTCTAAGTTAATTTGGAGTACGTTTTCACTGTGGAAACTTTCAAATCAGGCGTCAGTGGCTGGACACGCCCCCTTTGAAAAAAAATTCTGTTCCAAAGTGATACTGTTCTACATGACTAGAACTGCAGAAAACTTAAATATGGAGAATTGCGATTTCTAAGATACTCCGTTCTCCACCAGTTGCTCCTAAAAATCAAAGGCAAATCATGTGGAAACTTGGGGCCTACGGTATTGGGGATAATGTATTGATGTGGATAGAGAACTGGTTGGCAGACAGGAAGCAAAGAGTAGGAATAAACGGGTCCTTTTCAGAAAGGCAGGCAGTGACTAGTGGGGTACCGCAAGGTTCAGTGCTGGGACCCCAGCTATTTACAATATACATTAATGATTTAGACGAGGGAATTGAATGTAATATCTCCAAGTTTGCAGATGACACTAAGCTGGGTGGCAGTGTGAGTTGTGAGGAGGATGCTAAGAGGCTGCAAGGTGACTTGGACAGGTTAGGTGAGTGGGCAAAATGCATGGCAGATGCAGTATAATGTACATAAATGTGAGGTTATCCACTTTGGTGGCAAAAACAGGAAGACAGAATATTATCTGAATGGTGACAGATTAGTAAAAGGGGATGTGCAACAAGACCTGGATGTCATGGTACATCAGTCATTGAAAGTTGGCATGCAGGTACAGCAGGCGGTGAAGGAGGCAAATGGCATGTTGGCCTTCATAGTGAGAGGATTTGAGTATAGGAGCAGGGAGATCTTACTGCAGTTGTACAGGTTCTTGGTGAGGCCTCACCTGGAATATTGTGTGCAGTTTGGGTCTCCTAATTTGAGGAACGACGTTCTTGCTATTGAGGGAGTGCAGCGATTGTTCACCAGACTGATTCCCGGGATGGCAGGACTGACATGTGAAGGAAGACTGGATCGACTAGGCTTATATTCACTGGAATTTAGAAGAATGAGAGGGGATCTCATAGAAACATATAAAATTCTGACAGGATTGGACAGGTTAGATCCAGGAAGAATGTTCCCGATGTTGGGAAAGTCCAGAACCAGGAGTCACAGTCGAAGGGTAAGGTGTAAGCCATTTAGGACCGAGATGAGGAGAAACTTCTTCACTCAGAAAATTGTGAACCTGTGGAATTCTCTACCACAGAAAGTTGTTCAGACCAGTTTGTTCGATATATTCAAAAGGGAGTTAGATGTAGCCCTTACGGCTAAAGGGATCAAGGGGTATGGAGAGAAAGCAGGAATGGGGTACTGAAGTTGCATGATCATATTGAATGGTGGTGCAGGCTCAAAGGGCCGAATGGCCTACTCCTGCACCTATTTTCTATGTTAGCTTTTTGGATATTAAGGGAATCGAGGGATATGGAGATAGTGCAAGAAGCTGGAGTTGAGGTAGGAAAGTGGAGTTGAGGTCGAAGATCAGCCATGATATTGAATGCGGATTTGCCTCGAGGCGCTCAATGGCCTCCTCCTGTTCCTATTTCTTGCGTTGTGAGCCATGCAAACCATCCTAGATTCTAGAATGGTCACAACGGATTGGAAGAAAGCAAATGTAACACCGCTATTCAAGAAAGGAGAGGAGAGAAAACGGGGAACTACAGGCCAGTTAGCCTGGCATCAGTCATCGGGGAAATGCTGTAATCCATTGTTAAGGAAGTGGTGTCAGGGCACTTAGATAATCATAACATGATTAGGCAGAGTCAACATAGTTTTATGAAAGGGAAATCATGTTTGACAAATTTATTAGAGTTTTTTGAGGATGTAACTAGCAGGGTTGATAAAGGGGAACCAGTGGATGTAATACATTTAGATTTCCAAAAGGCATTCGATAAGGTGCCACAGATATTATACAAGATAAGGGCTCATGGGATTTGGAGGTAATGTATTAGCGTGGATAGAGGATTGGCTAACGACAGAAAACAGAGTAGGGATAAACAAATCTTTTTCAAGTTGATAGACTACGGATCTTTTTCAAGTTGACAGGCTATAACTAGCGGGGTGCTGGGGCCTCAGCTATTTACAATCTATATTAACGACCGAGATGAAGGGACAGAGTGTAATGTATCCAAGTTTGCTGAGTTACAAAGCTAGGTGCGACAGTAAGCTGTGAGGAAAACACAAAGTGTCTGCAAAGGGATATAGATAGACTAGTGAGTGAGCAGTAAGGTCGCAGATGGAGTATAATGTAGGGAAATGTGAGGTTATTCACTTTGGTAGGAAGAATAGAAAAACAGAATATTTTTTAAATGGTGAGAAACTTTTAAATGTTGGTGTTCAGAGAGATTTGGGTGTCCTTGTACAAGAAACACAGAAAGCTGGCAAGCAATAAGGAAGGCAAATGGCATGTTGTTCTTTATTGCAAGGGGGTTGGAGTATAAGAGTAAGGAAGTCTTGCTACAATTGTTCAGGGCCTTGGTAAGACCGCACCTGGAGTACTGTGCATAGTTTTGGTCTCCTTATCGAAGGAAGGATATACTTGCCTTGGAAGTGGTACAACGGAGGTTCACTAGATTGATTCCTGGGATGAGAGACTGTGTAGAATGGACCTATACTCTCGAGTTTAGAAGAATGAGAGATGATCTCATTGAAACATGCAAGATTCTGAAGGGGATTGACAGGGTAAATGCTGAGAGGTTGTTTCCCATGGCTGGAGTGTCTAGAACTAGGGGGTCGCAGTCTCAGGATAAGAGGAAGGTTATTTAAGACTGAGATGAGGAGAAATTTCTTCACTCGGAGGGCTGTGAATCTTTGAAATTCTCTGTTTCAGAGGGCTGTGGATGCTGAGTCTCTGAATATATTCAAGGCTGAGATAGATAGATTTTTGGAGTCTAGGGGAATTAAGGAATATGGAGATCGGGCGGGAAAGTGGAGTTGAGGTCGATGATCAGCTATGATCTTATTGAATGGCAGAGCAGGCTTGATGAGCCGTAGGGTCTACTCCTACTCCTATTTCTTATGTTCTTAAAAGATTTTAGCCTACCAATAGTCAATGCAAAGGCTCGTATATGAATTATGATCACTTGGTGACATACCTGAAGGCGACTGGTCAAACTCCAGTAAGTAATAACTTCTGGAAGACAGGAGGATAGGATAGAAAATATAGTGCGAAAGCAAATTTTAAATAATTTTCAATTAAATGAACGTATTTCTGTATAATAACTACTGATAATGAAGCTACAACATAGATACCTCAGTATCTAGTTCAAAATTGCTCCAGCAGGTGGCAGCTAGGCTAAAGACTGCTTGCACTTTTACAGTTATTTAAATTCAGTTGATGGGTACAATTTTCCAATAGAAATAAAACTGCAATTGGTGGAATTCTGAAACAAAAAGCAAACCTACTGGAGGTTAAAAGTAGGTATAATGTTTAATTTGATATCCTGGACTTCACAGGCAGCGCAAGGTGTTTATTAAAAAAAAGTGAACAGATTTAGCTAAATTTAGTTGTGCCATAGATAACAGTCATAATTCTTTGAAAACACCTGATATATACAAGATTGTTTGAGCTGTCTTGAGTGCATTGTTTTTCCATAAAACCTGCTCTTCTCAACAGTTAACATTATAATCCCTTGTCTAACAGCATTGGCACTGAAATTCCGTTTTGGCCTTCCCGCGGGCATTTTAGAGAAAAAGATACACACCTATCTTAAGCTGCTGTCGACGTTCAACTTTCCGTGCTGAGGCCTCCTTCGACTGCGATTCACAGCACGTGCATGTCGACACGTGCGCAGGCCTCGAACTGGAGTCACATGGCTCTGGGCAGCCAATAAGGTAAAACGTCATAGTAATAGGAGTTCCGCAGGGTCCTAAACTCCTATTACTATGATTGTGACAGAGCTTGAAACACCGAAAACACAGCCCCAAACACCCAAAACACTAATAACTTTAATTTAAATGAATAGTGTAATTATTTTCTATTTTTTATTAATGTCTTAAAAAATTGGTTTTTTTTAAAGTTTTTTTAAAATAAACTTGCTGTTGTGGGGAGGGTTTTTAACAAAATATGTTTTAATAACTTTATTTTTATATGTTTTTGTGTTTTTTAAAACACTTGCGCTTGTAAAAGTAGGTGCAAGATTTTTGAGGACATTTGTAAGCATAAATATCGGAAATTTCGACTTACAAGTGTCCTCGCTCCTGAGATGCAGTCATCTGTCAAGCCAGAAACTTGACAGATCGGAAATGCTGGTTTCCAGCGCATGCGCATTGCGTGCTGGAAACCGGCATTTCCGATGCCTTCCCGGGTCTGTAGGAACTCTGTACGGTCTCGGGGAGGCCGGAATTTCAGGGCTATTATCTTTTAAAGCTTCTGTTTCTGTCATTTGAAAGAAGCTGGACAATAAAGGTAGAAGTTAAGTTTTTTTTCTCCAAGCTGTTGTTATCAGTGATAATAGATTTTGGGCAGCAATGGTAAATTGATTAGGTCAGAAAATTGGAATTTTTCAGTGGCTAGATTTTCATGTATTCAAAGGGTTTGGATGACAGTACAAGTATGAAAAAAGCCCAAGTTTAAAAAAAGGTGCTGGAACTACAAAGCAGATGTGTTAGCATCTACATTTTAGCTGTGTACCCATCATCTAAACTGAAAACTCACAGGCAAGCTGCTTCACAGAACCGAACAAAATCGGAATTTGGGATGGAAAATAAAAGAAGTAATGAGATTGATAGGTTTTATGGAGAAGCTGGAAAGAAGTGAAAATCGGTATGGGAAGTATGAAGCTCATAATGTTGAAATAAATAGACATTAAAGGAACAAACATTATAACTCCTACTACTTTGAAATTCGAAACTGGCACAAAGGAAATCAAAGTGACAGTTAGATAATGCTGTAAATCATCATAGGATTTAAAGCAAAGAAATTGTGTTCTGAGAAGAATTCACACCTGCAGTCTGCCTCTTCTACTCCGATGATGGGCCTACTATGCATCCCTACCTCCAATAAAATGAAAAAGATAGCTAAGGTCTGAAGTTGTTGAAGTCTGTGTTCAGACCATAAGGCTGCAGAAATCCCAGGAAAAAGATGAGATACAATTCCTGTAGCTGGCATGCAGCTTACAGGATTTAAATACGTTCTCTTAAAAATAATATGCACATAGTCCAGATTGGGAGAGAGTCATCAATAGGGCAGTGCTGGATATTTCTTTTTTGTAAATGAGTTGGCCAAGTGCTTAAGAAGATGAGTTACTAATCCATGGTGCTGTTCTCAAGTGTTCGAATCACATTCTCATCAATAGTGCTGTGCTGAATATTTACGTTGTAGCATTGCATACGTTTCATGCTTCATTATTTAATTTACCTGAGCATCGCCCCCAAGGGAAAAGAGAATATCCACGTTAATATTGCAGTGATTGGCCATGTGGTGTCTGATGAATCTACTACTACTGATCACTTGATCTGCCAGTATGGGGGTATTAATAAGAGGATTATTGAGAAAGTTGACAAAGAAGTTGCAGAGATGGGTAAAAGCTTCTTCAAGAATGCCTCAATGCTGGGTAAACTGAAGGCTGAGAGGGAGTGTGGTGGTATTGATAATTTCACTGGATGTTTGAAACTACCAAGTATTACATCACCATCTGGGCACAAGGCATTCATAAAAACATGTTCACTGAGATCTCCCAGACCGACTGCAGTGCTGATTGGGCTGCGGGTGAATTTGGGGCTAGTGTCTCCAAGAATAGACAGATCAGAGAACATGCACTCATGGCCTTCAACTTCACCTTGGAGCGGAAGGGAGGGGCGGGGGAAGAAGAGAGAGTCAAGCAGCTAATTGTTGAAATCAACAAGAAGGATTCCATAGAGTCCCACTACAATTAGCAAGAAATGTAAAGAAATTACAAATAATGACATACAGGTGAAGACCATCTTGTCCATCAAGCCTGTCCCACACAATTGCGATACCTTGTGTATCGCAACATATAAACTCCACCCCACCCAAAACCATGTGATCTCCTGGGAGAGGCAAAAAACAGATTTTAAAAAAACCCAGGCCAGTTTAGGAGAAAAGAAAATTGGTAAATTCCTCTCCAACCCATCTAGGCGATCGAAACTCGTCCAGGAGATCACTCTGGCCTTGAATTCTCTGCAGTACCTACCTTCTGTAAGAGGTAATTTCCGCCGCAGCCAGAAACAAATCCAGCTTTTGCTTGAAGGATTTCAGCGAGTCTACATCCACCTCATGAAACGGCAGCTTGTTTCAGAGGTCTACTATTCTCTGGGGAAAGAACCACCCCCTGACATGTAACCTAGATCTATAACTACACAACGTAAATTTGTGACCCCTGGTCCTGCCTAACCTATTTAATTGAAACAAACTGTGAGCTGGAACACCGCTGTGAAGGAAGTGAGCGCGCATATTAAGATTGGCTACATTACTGTTGAGGTGGGTCTTGTACTAATCTCTGGATGGCATGGGGACAACATGCTGGAACCTGGCAAAGAAATTCCCTGGTTCAAAAGTTGGAAAATGGATCCGAAGAAAGATTGCTTTTCGTATTATCCTGCTGGAAGCTCTAGATTTCCACTTCCAGCAATTCCTGGTCTAAATGTGTGTGGATGGTAGGTTATAATTGATTAGTCTGCCACTGTTCACATGAATATATGCCACTTGAGTAAGGTACCAGAAGGCATGCATCACCTTTGGAACATACCATTGACTCCACACCTTGGTGACTTTGATGTAGATTAAAATGGTGTGGGTTAGGTTGATAGATTTGTTTGGCAAATCCACTTCAACCATTATTGTGTGACAAAAATTAGAGTTACTAGTCGAACTCCCATGGCATTGCACACCGTAGGTCAAGATCAAGTGCCGTATTCAAGGCAAGTATGGTTAGAGGATAGGGGGAGTAACTGGACAGGGGAATGGTGCGGGTGAGGATGCATATGAGAGAAGGAGGAGAACAGAGGGTAAGAGGAGGGGTGTGGGAGGTGCACAGGGAAGAGGAGGAAAATGGGCAAGTAGATGAGGGCACAGGGGAGAAGGGAATGGGGAGGCGAGGCAAGTGGGTGTGGGCGCAGGATATGCGGGGATCGGAGGCGGCGAATGGGGAGGGGGAAACCAAAGGCATGGGTGAGCTAGCCTTTCCACCCACGGGGCTGATTTTCCTATTGGGACGGTTGGTAATAGAAACTATTATGCACATGTGATCGGGGTGGGGGATGTGAAATGAAACAATAGTCCAAACCCAATTTTATTCTCGTTGGAAGAGTGTTGGTCTTAATTTTCTTCTTGGTGCCAGAGGGGGTACCAAGCCAGAAGATGTTTTTGTTTGGGAGGGGTCAGAACATGTGCTCAAAGAGGAGTGGTTCAAGATCAGGTTGTTTTTTCTGTGGTGCTAACAGTACAAATTTTCTTGCAGGTTGGTGTGGGCGGGAAAGCAGGGAACAGTAGGTCACAATTATTTGTAGTGTGGAGGGGAGCACGTCCAATTTTATTCCCTGGGAGTGGCGGAGTTTCCAAATTTCCTGTTTTGGGGCAGTCATGTCTAGATTTTCATTTTAGGTGGGAGAGATGCCATGATTTGATCATACTTGCTTATTTGTCTATTGCTGGGTTAGATTGCATGGTTTAGATTCTGAGATAAATAGAGTGAGAGAAGGCTCTTCTGCAGTATAACCAATGGCATAGACCAGTTGGGCTGAATTACCTGTTTCTGTAGTGTAGATTATATGTAAAATGTCAGAGATATAGTTTATTGGTAGCTGTTGATGCAGTAATCTCTTCACTTGTTTTTTAATGGCAGGATTTAACAGAAGCTTTACTAATGGGTATCATCAAGAAGCTGAAGGCTGAGAAAACGATCCTTGATGGTAACTGTCTTCAGGCACTTTCTCGAGTTTATGTTGCAATTTGCCGACAACAAGGAGATCTTGAAAGAGCTCGTCTTCTTTCCTACAGTATCTTAAAGGAAGGTAAGAAGATGAACCATCGGGATTGCATAATGACACTGATGCAAAATAAACTAATGGAATATGTGCTAGTGCTGTTGGGGAGGGTTTAAACTAAAATGGCAGGGTGTTGGGAATCTATGCAGGGAGGCAGAGGGAAGTAAAAAGGGGGCAGAAGCAAAAGATAGGAAGGAGAAAAGCAAGAGTGGAGGGCAGAGTGAACAAGGGCAAAAATCAAAAAGGGCCACATTACAACAGAATTCGAAAAAGACAGTGTTTAAAAAAAAAAACAAGCCTGAAAGCTGAGTCACAATGTGAGGAGCATTCGTAATAAGGTGGATGAATTAACTGCATAGAAAGATGTTAACGGATATGATGTAATTGGGATTACGGAGACATAGCTCCAGGGTAACCAAGGCTGGGAACTCAATATCCAGTGGTATTTAATATTCAGGAAGGACAGACAGGAAGGAAAGGAGGTAGAGTAGCATTACTGGTTAAAGGGGAGATTAACGCAATAGTAAGGAAGGACATTAGCATGGATGATGTGGAATCTATATGGGTAGAGCTGCGAAACACCAAAGGGCAGAAAAAGTTAGTGGGAATTGTGTACAGACCACCAAACAGCAGTAGGGAGATTGTGGATGGCATCAAACAGGAAATTAGGGATGTGTGCAATAAGGGTGCAACAGTTATCATGGGTGACTCTCATCTATTTATTGATTGGGCTAACCAAACTGGTAGCAATACTGTGGAGAAGGATTTCCTGGTGTGTATAAGGGATGGTTTTCTAGACCAATATGTCGAGGGACCAACTGGAGAGCAGGCCATCCTAGACTGGGTCTTGTGTAACCTTGGGGAAGAGTGACCATAATATGTAGAATTCTTCATTTAAGATGGAGAGTGACACAGTTAATTCAGACACTAGGGTCCTGAACTTAAAGAAAGGAAACTTCGACGGTATGAGACGTAAACTGGCTAGGATAGACTGGCGAATGATACTTAAAGGGTTGACGGTGGATAGGCAATGGCAGACATTTAAAGATCACATGGATGAACTACAACAATTGTACATCCCTGTGTGGCATAAAAATAAAAAAGGGAAGGTGGCACAGCTGTGGCTAACAAGGGAAATTAGGGATAGTGTTAAATCCAAGGAAGAGACATATAAATTAGCCAGAAAAAGCAGCAAACCTGAGGACTGGGAGAAATTTAGAATTCAGCAGAGGAGGACTAAGGGTTTAATTAGGAAGGGGAAAATAGAGTACGAGAGTAATCTTGCAGGGAACATAAAAACTGACTGCAAAAGCTTCTATAGATATGTGAAGGGAAAAAGATTAGTGAAGACTAATGTAGATCCCTTGCAGTCAGAATCAGGTGAATTCATAATGGGGAAAAAGGAAATGGCAGACAAATTGAACAAATACTGGTTCTGTCTTCACTAAGGAAAACACGAATAATCTCCCGAAAATACAAGAGGACCAAGGGTTTAGCGAGAAGGGGGAACTGATGGAAATCCTTATTAGTCAGGAAATGGTGTTGGGGAAATTGAAGGGACTGAAGGCAGATAAATCCCCAAGGCCTGATAGTCTGCATCCCAGAGTTCTTAAGGAAGTGGCCCTCGAAATAGTTGATGCATTGGTGGTCATTTTCCAACATTCCATGGACTCATGATCAGTTCCTATGGATTGGAGGGTAGCTAATGTAACCCCACTTTTTTTTAAAAAAGGAGGGAGAGAGAAAACAGGGCATTATAGATGGGTTAGCCTGACATCGGTGGTGGGGGAAATGTTGGAATCAATTATTAAAGATGTAATAGTAGTGCATTTGGAAAGCAGTGACATAATCGGTCCAAATCAGCATGGATTTATGAAAGGGAAATCATGCTTGACAAATCTTCTAGAATGTTTTGAGGACGTAACTAGTAGAGTGGATAAGGGAGAACCAGTGGAAGTGGTGTATTTGGACTTTCAAAAGGCTTTTGACAAGGTCCCACACAAGAGATTGGTGTGCAAAGTGAAAGCACATGGTATTGGGGGTAATATACTGACGTGGATGGAGAACTGGTTGGCAGACAGGAAGCAAAGAGTGGGAATAAACGGGTCCTTTTCAGAATGGCAGGCAGTGACTAGTGGGGTGCCGCAGAGTTCAGTGCTGGGACCCCAGCTTTTTACAATATACGTTAATGATTTAGACGAAGGAATTGAATGTAATATCTCCAAGTTTCCAGATGACACGAAGCTGGATGGCAGGGCGAGCTACAAGGAGGATGCTAAGAGGCTTCAGGGGGACTTGGACAGGTTAGGTGAATGGAAAATGCATGGCAAATGCAGTATAATGTGGATAATTGTGAGGTTATCCACTTTGGTGGCAAAAACAGGAAGGCAGATTATTATCTGAATGGTGACAGATTAGTAAAAGGGGAGGTGCAACGAGACCTGGGTGCCATGGTACATCAGTCATTGAAGGTAGGCATGCAGGTACAGCAGGCAGTAAAGAAAGCAAATTGCATGCTGGCCTTCATAGCGAGGGGATTTGAATATAGGAGCAGGGAGGTGTTGCTGCAGTTGTACAGGGCCTTGGTGAGACCACACCTTGAGTATTGTGTGCCGTTTTGGTCTCCTAATCTGAGGAAGGAAGTGCTTGCTATTGAGGGAGTGCAGCGAAGGTTCGCCAAACTGATTCCAGGGATGGTAGGACTGGAATATGAGGAAAGACTGGATCAGCTAGGCTTATACACACTGGAATTTAGAAGAATGAGAGGGGATCTCATAGAAACGTATAAAATTCTGACGGGACTGGACAGGTTAGATGCAGGAAAAATGTTCCCGATGTTGGGGAAGTCCAGAACCAACGGACACAGGTCTAAGGATAAGGGGTAAGCCAAAAAGGACCGAAATGAGGAGAAACTTTTTCACCCAGAGAGTTGTGAAACCATGGAATTCTTTACCACGGAAAGTTGTGGAGTCCTGTTCGTTGGATATATTCAAAAGGGAGTTAGATGTGGCCCTTACGGCTAAAGGGATCAGCGGGTATGGAGAGAAGGCAGGGGTGGGGTACTGAGGTTGCATGATCAGTCATGATCATATTGAATGGCGATGCAGGCTCGAAGGGCCGAATGGCCTGTTCCTGCACCTATTTTCTATGTTTCTATGTTATTTTGGATGCCCTAGTGAAATTATAATTGATGGTATTAATCAGATCCCACTCAGTAAGTAAAATCTTACATTATTAAATAAATTTCAGTTTGAGCACATTAACTAGAATTATTAGGGCTATTTTGAATACAGTTTTAATTTTAGTGGAGTTTAGGGAAAATTAATTAAGGGGTAAGTCATGGCAGGAGGGCCCAGACCTGTGTCATGCTCCTCCTGTGCTATGTGGGAGCTCAGGGATGCTCCCAGTGTCCCTGACGACTACATGTGCAGGAAGTGTATCCAGCTGCAGCTCCAGTGCCGCAATGTGGTCTGTGCATTAATTCACTCTGGAGCATCCGCGATGCTGAGGATATCGTGAATAGCACATTTAGTGAGTTGGTCACACCGCAGCTAAAGGTTACTCAGGTAGATAGGGAATGGGTGACCATCAGGCAGAGCAGTGGAAGGACGGTCATGCAGGGGTCCCCCTGCAGTCATCCCCCTCCAAAACACACACACCACCTTGGGTGCATGGCACCATGGGTGGCTCTGCTGCTCAGGAGGGCAGGAAAAAGAGTGGGAGAGCTATAGTGGTAGGAGATTCTATTGTAAGGGGAATAGATAGACGTTTTTGCGGCTGCAGTCGAGACTCCAGGATGGTATGTTGCCTCCCTGGTGCAAGGATCAAGAATGTCTTAGAGTGGCTGCAGGACATTTTGGAGGGGGAGGGCGAACAGCCAGTTGTTGTGGTGCATATAGGTACCAACGATGTAGGTAAAAAAAAAAATGGGATGAGGTCCTACGAGCTGAATTTAGGGAGCGAGGAGTTAAATTAATAAGCAGGACCTCAAAGGTAGTAATCTCAGGATTGCGACAAGTGCCACGTGCTAGTCAGAGTCGGAATAGCAGGATAGCTAAGGTGAATACGTGGTTTGAGCAATAGTGCAAGAGGGAGGGATTCAAATTCCTGGGACATTGGAATCGGTTCTGGGGAAGGTGGGACCAGTACGAACCGGACGGGCTGCACCTGGGCAGGACCGGAACCAATGTCCCAGGGGGAGTGTTTGATAGTGCTGTTGGGGAGGGGTTAAACTAATATGGCAGGGGGATGGGAACCTATGCAGGGAGACAGAGGGAAGTAGAATGGGGGCAGAAGCAAAAGCTAGAAAAAAGAAAAGTAAAAGTGGAGGGCAGAGAAACCCAAGGCAAAAGTCAAAAAGGGCCACATTACAGCAAAATTCTAAAGGGGCAAAGTGTGTTAAAAAGACAAGCCTGAATGCTCTGCACCTCCAATGCGAGGAGTATTC
The DNA here is from genome assembly GCF_044704955.1 of Pristiophorus japonicus. NCBI lineage: Eukaryota > Metazoa > Chordata > Chondrichthyes > Pristiophoridae > Pristiophorus > Pristiophorus japonicus. The sequence continues at coordinate 93,082,066 of NC_091981.1, forward strand.
GTAATCAGGTGGACGAATTAACTGCGCAGGCAGCTATTAACGAATATGATATAATTGGCATTACGGAGACATGGTTCCAGGGTGACCAAGGCTGGGCACTCAACATTCAGGAAGGATAGACAGAAAGGAAAAGGAGGTGGGGTGGCGTTGCTGGTGAAAGAGGAAATTACTGCAATAGTAAGGAAGGACATTAGCTTGGATGATGTGGAATATGTATGGGTACAGCTGTGATATACCAAAGGGCAGAAAACGCTAGTGGGAGTTGTGCACAGACCACCAAACAGTAGTAGTGAGGTTGGAGACAGCATCAAACAAGAAATTAGGGATGCATGCAATAAGGGTACAGCAGTTATCATGGGCGACTTTAATCTACATATAGATTGGGCTAACCAAACTAGTAGCAATACTGTGGAGGAGGACTTCCTGGAGTGTATTAGGGATGGTTTTCGAGGCCAATATGTCGAGGAACCAACTAGAGGGCTGGCCGTCCTCGACTGGGTGATGTGTAATGAGAAAGGACTAATTAGCAAATTTGTTGTTTGATGCCCCTTGGGGAAGAGTGACCATAATATGGTATAATTTTTTATTAAGGTGGAGAGTGACACAGTTAATTCAAAGACTAGGGACTTGAACTTAGGGAAAGGTACCTTTCATGGTATGAGACGTGAATTAGCTGGAATAGACTGGCGGAAGATACTTAAAGGGTTGATAGTGGATAAGCAATGGCAAACATTTAAAGATCACATGGATGAACTACAACAATTGTACATCCCAGTCTTGGAATAAAAGTAAAACGGGGAAGGTGGCTCAACCGTGGCTAACAAGGGAAATTAAGGATCGTGTTAAATCCAAGGAAGAGGCATATAAATTGACCAGAAAAAGCAGCAAACCTGAGGATTGGAAGAAATTTAGAATTCAGCAGAGGAGGACAAAGGGTTTAATTAGGAGGGGGGAAAATAGAGTATGAGAGGAAGTTTCAGGGAACATAAAAACTGACTGCAAAAGCTTCTATAGATATGTGAAGAAAAAAAGATTAGTGAAGATGAATGTAGGTCCCTTCCAGTCAGATTCAGGTGAAGTTATAATGGGGAACAAAGAAATGGCGGACCAATTGAACAAATACTTTGGTTCTGTCTTCACGAAGGAAGACACAAATAACCTTCCAGAAATACTAGGGGACTGAGAGTCTAGTGAGGAGGAGGAACTGAAGGAAATACTTATTATTCAGGAAATTGTGTTAGGGAAATTGATGGGATTAAAGGCCGGTAAATCTCCAGGGGCTGATAGTCTGCATCCCAGAGTACTTAAGGAAGTGGCCCAAGAAATAGTGGATGCATTGGTGGTCATTTTCCAGCAGTCTATCGACTCTGGATCAGTTCCTATGGATTGGAGGGTAGCTAATGTAACCCCACTTTTTTAAAAAAAAAAAGGAGGGAGAGAGAAAACAGGGCATTATAGACGGGTTAGCCTGACATCGGTGGTGGGGGAAATGCTGGAATCGATTATTAAAGATGTAATAGCAGCGCTTTTGGAAAGCAGTGACCGGATCGGTCCAAATCAGCATGGATTTATGAAAGGGAATTCACGCTTGACAAATCTTCTAGAATTTTTTGAGGACGTAACTAGTAGAGTGGATAAGGGAGAACCAGTGGATGTGGTGTATTTGGACTTTCAAAAGGCTTTTGACAAGGTCCCACACACGAGTTTGGTGTGCAAAATTAAATCACATGGTATTGGGGGTAATATACTGACGTGGATAGAGAACTGGTTGGCAGACAGGAAGCAGAGCGTCGGGATAAACGGGTCCTTTTCAGAATGGCAGGCAGTGACTAGTGTGGTGCCGCAGGGCTCAGTGCTGGGACCCCACTATTTACAATATACATCAATGATTTAGATGAAGAAATTGAGTGTAATATCTCCAAGTTTTCAGATGACATTAAGTTGGGTGGCAGTGTGAGCTGTGAGGAGGATGCTAAGAGGCTGCAGGGTGACTTTGACAGGTTAGGTGAGTGGGCAAATGCATGGCAGATGCAGTATAATGTGGATAAGTGTGAGGTTATCCACTTCGGTGGCAAAAACACGAAGGCAGAATATTATCTGAATGGCAGCAGATTAGTAAAAGGAGAGGTGCAACGAGACCTGGGTGTCATGGTACATCAGTCATTGAAGGTTGGCATGCAGGTACAGCAGGCAGTGAAGAAAGCAAATGGCATGTTGGCCTTCATAGCGAGAGGATTTGAGTTTACGAGTAGGGAGGTCTTAATGCAGTTGTACAGGGCCTTGGTGAGGCCTCACCTGGAATATTGGGTTCTGTTTTGGTCTCTTAATCTGAGGAAGGATGTTCTTGCTATTGAGGGAGTGCAGCGAAGGTTCACCAGACTGATTTCCTGGGATGGCAGGACTGACATGAAGAGAGACTGGATCGACTGTGCCTGTATTCACTGGAGTTTAAAAGGATGAGAGGGGATCTCATAGAAACATAAAATTCTGACGGGACTGGACAGGTTAGATGCAGGAAGAATGTTCCCGATGTTGGGGAAGTCCAGAACCAGGGGACACAGTCTAAGGATAAGGGGTAAGCCATTTAGGACCGAGATGAGGAGAAACTTCTTCACTCAGAGAGTTGTTAACCTGTGGAATTCTCTACCACAGAGAGTTGTTGAGGCCAGTTCGTTGGATATATTCAAGAGGGAGTTAGATGTGGCCCTTACGGCTAAAGGGATCAAGGGGTATGGAGAGAAAGCAGGAAAGGGGTACTGAGGTGATGATGCGCCATGGTCTTATTGAATGGTGGTGCAGGCTCGAAGGGCCGAATGGCCTACTCCTGCACCTATTTTCTATGTTTCATAGCTCTGTATTCCAGGTAGAATAGGGCAAGGAATTGAAATAATTTCATAATCGTGGCTCTCTCTTTGCACCCTCCCCTCCAAAATTTAGTATTTACAGAAATCTTTATCTGGCAGTCAATCTGCAAGACCATAAATCTGCAAATTTTCTTTGCACCTCTCCGCAGGGAACCATATGGTCTCCACCTCCTTTTTCGCCATCACATTACTTGAATGTGTGTTGAGGGAAAGAACATAAAAGTGGTGGAATCCATGCTTAAAAATGTTTTTATTAAATATTTATTTAAAGTAAAGTGCAGAACTTCCGGATACTTAATTTCCCACTTATGACTTTCTATTAACATACAGTTTTTTGTTTTCTTTTAGTAAACTAAAGTAGGATTGTTTCTTTCATTGCCTTAGTTTATAACCACCAGTCACATTGCAGGACATGTCTTATATTGGAGTCTTTAATATATCAGTGCCTTCATACATCAAAGTTTTGTTGTGTTCTGGTCCCTATGATTAAATTGCTTTGAATTTTACTTGGTAATTCCCCTCACCTCAACACTGTGGCATTGTGTCCCACTTTCTCAGACTGCCTGAAAGTTCAGTACAGTAGCTATAGCACTAAACCTGGTCAAACGTCAACTCCAGTGCCGGTCTGCTGATCTTCCCTCTTTGCTGGTCAGCATGTGTTCTAAAGTCCATTTGTGAAGAAGCAACAGTGAGAACAGATGTTTCCTACGTTACTGGGCCCCTGCAATTTCAAACAGATAAATCTAGCGCAAACCCAGCAGGATAGCATAGCACTAACTGTTCAAACTCCCAGTATCACACTGACTCTTCCTATGCTGCGTAGAGTCAGACAGGGGAGGATGGCATATTGTACGCTGACAAGGAGTCGGAGAATGGAGAGCAAGAGACTGGCAGACCAGCACTGAAGTCAAAGTACGACGACGCGACAGCATTGATGTTAGGTGAGATTCATGAATACTAAATACCTTTCCCTGTAGCAGATACAAGCAACCTATGAGTGCAGATGAGTGAGTGCAGACCAGAAGCAGGAATTTTTGTGTAGTCAAAGTCTTGATAGTTTGAAGTTTTTACCAGGTAACTCAGATTTTGAGATATTGAGACTCCAGTGTATTTCAGTCTCAGAAACAATTTGTAAGAAAGAAACATTCAATGTTTTTTTTTATTCAACTGGAATTACTCTATTTTGTAAGGTACAAAGCTGATGTCTCAAATCCTGCTTTTCTGAATTTCTTACAAGATGGTATTCTGCTTGGTCTGTAGTTCAGTTTTGTTTCATTTCATCTGAAAATATTTTAATTGCAATTCCATATGTCACAAGTGTGCAGGTGATAGATTTGTACTGTCCTGCTTATCGCATACACCAACCTTACTATTTGGTAATACTGTTTTTCCAGACTTTCCAGATTCAAGCAAACTGTTGTTGCTCATCATAAGTGTTTGGCAGAACATATTTTCTATCCAAGGACCAATTAATAAATCTATGCAAGCTGTTGCTAAGCAACGTGCCAAAGGAGATGTTCTGAATTGTTTGAGCGCATACCTCAATTGGGAGAAGGTACTGTCTATTTATTACATTTTCAGTCTAATAGTGCATTGTGGAAATCTTTCTTTGGTTTGCTATTATTAACCAGAATCTTCCACATTTCATAGTAGCATTTTCCTTCTGTGTTTTTAACCTGAGAAAAAAGCATTTACCATTGAGTTTATCAGTCAGATAAGTAGTAACATATCATTTCTAGTTTTGATGTAAGAAAATAAAAGGTAATTGGCCAAAAATTACAGTCGGAGGCTTCTCGCGGGCGGACGCCTCCGACCACAAAAACAAATACCTGGTGGTCCCGCTCCAATGAAGACTTCGGGTCCCGGGTCTAGCTGCAGAGTCCCGCGCATCCCAGGAACGTAAGCGCTTCCTGGGATCACGGGGGCCTGGACCACCAATGAAAATGTAGTATTCTCATTCATAGTAATGGGAGCTCTGAGCTCCCAGTACTATGAATGGGGATATCCTTAAAAACAATTAAACACAAACATTAATTTAAAAAACACCACTTTTTAAAAAATTAATTGAATTAAATTATATGTTTTAGAGAAAAATATGTTTTTTTTTTTAATTTGAAGGGCTGGATTTTCGACTGATGATTTCAGGGTGGTAATAGCAGCGGGGCGGAACGGAACAGTTTGTGCCTCAGTCATCAAAATTGGGCAGCTGGGCCCTAAGTCTGGGGTGCAGCACTAAGGGAGGCGTTGCACACCTCTCTTGGGCATTAGCATAGGAAAATCCCAAGCAAAAGAGCTGGCCCGGGAGCGTTCCAAGAGATGCCTGGGGAGAAAAAAAACCTGAAAAGAAACTCCACAAAAACATTCCCAATACATAGCCCACGCCATCACAACCTAAATCGTTAAAAAAAAATAATAAAACAATCAGCCTGTTCATCCTTTCCTGATCAGTGTACCCTTGTAAATCTTCCCCGTACCCTCTCCATTGCCTCTATATCCTTTTTATAATATGACGACCAGAATTGTATGCAGTACTCCACAAGTGTGGTCTAACTCAGGTTCGTTACAAGTTTAGCATAACTTCACTACTTTTCAATTCTATTCCTCTTGAAATAAACCCTAGTGCTTGGTTTGCTTTTTTATGGCCTTGTTAACCTGTCTCTCTACTGTTCGTGATTTGTGTATTTGTACACCGAGATCCCTTTGCTCCCCAATCCCACCCAGACTCGCACCCTCCAAGTAATAAGAGGTCGTCGTCTTCTTCCTATCAAATTGTCATACCTCACATTTATTTGTGTTGAACTTCATTTGCCAATTATATGTCCATTCTGCAAGTTTATTAATGTCCTCCTGTAATTGTTATTATGCTCTCCCCTGCTGTCCATGTACTTGATGTATGCTTTCCTTACCCTCAATTTTTCTGTTAGGGTTTTATTGATCCATGATGTCTCATTAGTGTTTAGTTCTTTTTTTAGCAGAATATAGTTTTCCTGGGCTGTGTTGAATACAATTACAAATATTTCCCATTGCTGCTCTATGTCATTGTTTATTTGGCAATATTGTTGTCCATTTTATTTTTCTAACTTCTATTCTTAGCCCCTCAAAATCAGCTTTTCTCCGATCTATTACCCTGGTCTTGGTCATACTTGTGTCCTCAATTATTATCTTAAAGCGTATTATATTTTGGTCACTATTGCCTCAATGGTCCCCTACTTTTATTTCTCTTATCTGCTCTGGTTCATTCCCCATTACTAGATGCAATAGCGAATCCTCTCTTGTTGGGCTTTTTACATATTGGGTGAGAAAGGAGTCCTGTAGACATTATAGGAGCACCACTCCCTTATCCCCTTTACCTACCTTTTCTCTCCAATTAATATCAGGGTAGCTGAAATTCCCCATGATTATTATTCTATGTTTCTTGCTCATTTCCCTAATTTGTTTGCATATCTCTTCATCCACCTTCCTTCCACTATTAGGTGGTCTATAGACTACCCTTATTAGTGTGATTGATCCTTTATTATCTTTTATCTCTATCCACATGGATTCTATTTCTGTCTTGCTGACAGCTATATCACATTTTTCTTCTGCCATTATGTTATCCCTAATAAGTACAGCTACTCCACCTCCCCTTTTTCCCCCTCTATCTTTTCTAAATACATTATACCCTGCAATGATTAATTCCTAGTCCTGATTTTTGTGTAGCCATGTCTCAGTAATCCCTACTATGTCTGGTTCCTCGCAATGCATGATTGCCTCCAGCTCCCCTGTTCTATTCCGGACACTGTGCATTGCTGTACAGGTAGTATAACTCATTTTTAATAGCAGTTGCTCTCACTTTATTTTAACCATCTTTTTACACTCCTATTCCATAACTCATCAAGGACACCGAGGCAGTCAGGGCCCACTGGAAGGAGCACTTCAAAGATCTCCTCAATCGAGACTCTGCCTTTGACTCGAGTGTTCTCGACTCCATCCTGCAGCATGCTATCCGCCACCACCTCAGTGAGACCCCGACACTGCACGAGGTAGAAATCCAGGCCAGGTCCAAGGCCACCCAACCTCTGTCGTCGAGCTACAGTACGCTACACTACTGTGTCTGCGCACATACAAAGGCTGAACTCCAGGACATAGTCGACGTATTTACTGAGGCATACGAAAGCATGGGCCTTACGCTAAACATCCGTAAGACAAAGATCCTCCACCAGCCTGTCCTCACTGCACAGCACTGCCCCCCAGTCATCAAGATCCACGACACGGCCCTGGACACCGTGGAACACTTCCCATACCTCGGGAGCCTCCTATCAACCAGAGCAGGCATCAACGACGAGATCCAACACCGCCTCCAGTGCACCAGTGCAGCCTTCGGCCGCCTGAGGAAAAGAGTGTTTGAAGATCAGGCCCCCAAAACTGCCACCAAGCTCATTGTCTACAGGGCTGTAATAATACCTGCCCTCCTGTATGGCTCAGAGACATGGACCATGTACAGCAGACACCTCAAGTTACTAGAGAAATATCACCAATGATGTCTTTGCAAGATCCTACAAATCCCCTGAGAGGACAGGCGCACCAACATCAGTATCCTCTTCCAGGCTAACATCCCCAGCATTGAAGCACTGACCATACTCAATCAGCTTCGCTGGCAGGCACCATAGTTCGAGACTCCCAAACAAGTGCTCTACTCGGAGCTCCTTTACAGCAAACGAGCCAAAGGTGGGCAGTGGAAACGTTACAAGGACACCCTCAAAGCCTCCATGATAAAGTGCGACATCCCCACTGACACCTGGAGTCCCTGGCCCAAGACCGCCCTAAGTGGAGGAAGTGCATCCAAGAGGGCGCTGAGCACCTTGAATCTCAACGCCAAGAGCATGCAGAAATCAAGTGCAGGCAAACCAGTCCCACCCACCCCTTCCCTCAAGGACTATCTGTCCCACCTGTGACAGAATCTGTGGCTCTCGTATTGGACTGTTCAGCCACCAAAGAACTCACTTCAGGAGTGGAAGCAACTTCTTCGATACAGAAGGCACTGCTTATGATGATCTATAACTATTTATTCCCTGGCCATCAATGTCCTCCCTTACTTTGTTCTTTTCCAAGCTCTCCTTTCCTGTTTTATTTATATTTAGGCTGTTTTCATTTCTTGTAGATCCCTTCTCCCTTCTCCCCTCCGCCCCCCCCCCCCCCGCCCATCTTACTCGTGTAAAGCCTTTGCCACATAAGAACAGGAGTAGGCTGATGATCAACCTCAACTCCACTTTCCTGCACTATCCCCATATTCCATGATTACCTTAATATCCAAACATCTATCGACCTCTATCTTGAATATACTCAATGTCTGAGCCTCCACAGCCCTCCGGGCTGGAGAATTCCAAAGATACACCACCCTCTAAGTGAATAAATTTCTCCTCATCTCAGTCCTAAATGACCGACCCCTTCTAAGACTCTGACCTCTGGTTCTCGACTCCCCAGCCAGGGGAAACATCCTCCCTGCATCTACCATGTCAAGTCCTGTAAGAACTTTGAATGTTTCAATGAGATCACCTCTCATTCTTCTAAACTCTAGAGAATATAGGCCGAGAACATAGGACAATCCCCCCATCCCAGGAATTAGTGTGGTGAACCTTCATTGCACTCCCTCCATGGCAAGTATATCCTCCTTTAGGTAAGGAGACCAAAACTGTACACAATACTCCAGGTGTGGTCTCACCAGGGCCCTATATAAATGCAGTAAAACGTCTTTACTTTTCCCCACAGTCTTTCTCCTGTCCTCTCGGGTAGCGAATACATCATACCTGTTGGACAGGACCAGTATCTGAGGAACCTCTTTCTCAACTTCTCCTAAGGCTACCCAGCTCAATAACAGTCACACTCTCCCCTTCTTGAATCTGTGCTTTCCTCTGGTATGTGACTGTATTCTTGGTAAAACTGTCCAGAAATTCCTTCCTCTCCCTTATGTTTCAATGACTCTAAGCCGGAGTGACTGAAGGCAGAGACATTTGCTGCAGCTGTGGGAATCCTGGCCTGTCTCGCTGTCCACAAACTCCCATATACTACAGTCCCGGCACGTAACCTGCTCTGCCATCACTAGAATTTGTTATTTATTTGCTTATTGATAACTTGAATTAATTTAATTAGTTAAAGTTTTTATTCAAACGATTATTTATATTAAATAATTAGTTTATTTAGTTACGTTATTAATTTAATAAAGTAATAATTATAATTCCCCAGCTCTTAGTTTAAACCATTGCTGAGCTTAGAGGGGAAAAAAATCACTATTACTCACCAGCCAATCACCTACCTGTTGTCTTGTGATGTCACACCTTGGATTTGTTTTGTTCTCTCTCTCCGCTCCCTTTTCCCTGCCGATTCTGTCACCGCCGCGGTTTAAATCTGCTGCATTGAAGGGCTGTGACACTGGTGGCTGGAAGAGATTATGAAGAAAACTTTAACACTGTGTGGATGAATGGGAGAGGGAGAAAGTAGAGCAGAGAAAAGAGGGAAGGAAGGCGAAACTGGGTGGGAAGAGAGGGATCGGGAGATTCTGCTGTTTGGGTGCAGGTTGCATTTTGGTGTCAGCATTAAGGGGTGTGAATGGTCTACAGTGTTGGGCCGCATTACATTCTGGAAGGAGTAAGTATGGGCTGGATAGCTATATCACTAAGGGGCAACTAATTTGTAATGGATGAGATTTGTTGTCAGTTTGGTTGGGGAAGGAGGGACGACCTGGGGCTGGATTTCAATCTCAATGGGGTGAGAGGTTGGCAGGTCAGGGCCTAATTTCAATTTGGGTGGAGGTGGGGGGTACAATTCGATCCAACAAGGAGTTATACAGGTCACATGGTGGAAACTCTATTTTGGTGTGAGGATGCCAAAAAGGTTGGTTACATATCCTGCTACCAACAGGATGAGGGAGAAGGAAGTGTTCAGGTCTGCATTACAGTCTGTGAGGTTTGGGGACATGGTAGATAAGTTTAGAATAACTGGTTTGGCTTGTATAACATCAGGTGTATTTCATTGGAGAGATACAGAGATACGATTTTCCAGTTGAACATCTGCATTCCTGGAAAATTTCATGAATAGGTCAGCAAGGGTGTAGTGCTTTAATAATTTTGTTGACGGTCAGGGAAGGTGAGTTATGGTTGGAGAGCTGAATTGTGATTCTGTGCGGGAACATTCTCTTCTGTGGCCATTATAGAAAGGGGTATGAGAGCTACAGTATGGCTTCGGTTGAGTCCTAATTGAGACTACATTCTGGGTAGCTTTGTACTGTAGATATGTATGAACTGGAAACTATGTTGAGACTGGTCAAATGTATTTTACGTAAGGCTCTTGCAGCAATCAGAACCGTGTTGCTCACGTTTTATTGAGGGCCATAATCCCACCTTGGTCAACATCCAACTATTGGGCAGGCCAAGAATGTTTGCCCAGCAAATCTCCCAAGGGCTGCAGGTGAATCATAGAACGATACAGCACATAAGGAGGCAATTTGGTCTATCTGTGCCGATGCTTTGAAAGAGCTTTCCAATTAATCCCACTTCCCTGCTCTTTCCTAGTATGTTTCCTGTAATTGTTTTCCCTTCAAGTATTTATCCAATTCTGTTTTGAATTTGCTTCCACCACCCTTTGAGGTAGTGCATTCTAGATCATAGCAACTTGATGCTTTAAAAATCTGTGTCTTCTGGTTTCTGACACTTCTGCTACTGGAAACAGTTTCTCTTTATTTACTCTATATCAATCATTCATGATTTTGAACACCTCTATCAGATCTCCTCTTAACCTTAACCTTAACCTTCTCTGCTTCTCAACTTGTCCTGTGCCTTCAAAGTTTTGTGTACATACACTCCAGGTCTCTCTCTTCCTGCACCCCTTTTAAAATTGTGCCATTTAGTTCATATTAGCTCTCCTCATTCTTCCTACCAAAATGTATCACTTCACACTTCTCTGCATCTCATTGTTTACTACATTTCCGAGCTTTGTACCATCTGCAAACTTGAAATTATGCCCTGTATGCCCAAACCGTGTTCATTAATATATATCAGAAGGAGCGGTGGTCCTAATATCAACCACAAGAGAAATAGTATTGTATACTTCCCGCCAGTCTGAGAAACAACCATTCACTGCTACCTCTGCATTCTGTTCCTTAGCCAATGTTGTGTCCATGCTGCTACTCCCTTTAATCCCATGGGCTGTTGTATTATTAACAAGTCTGTTATGTGGTACTTTGTCAAACGCCTTTTGAAAGTCCATATACACAACATCAACCGCATTACCCTCATCAATCCTTTCCATAACTTTCTCAAAAAGCTCAATCAAGTTAGTCAAACACAATTTGCCTTATCAAATCCGTACTGACTTTCATTGATTAGCTCATACTTTCCTAAATGCCACTTAATTTTGTCCTACACTGTTGTTTCTAAAAGTTTCCTCACCATTAATGTTAGGCTGACTGGGCAGTAGCTGCTGGGTTAATGCCTCCCCCTTTTTTAACGGTGGTGTAACATTTGTAATTCTTCATTCTTCTGGCAATAACACCCCCCCCCCCCCCCCCCCCCCCCCCAGCATATCCATGGAGGATTGGTAGATTGTGGCCAGAGCCTCCGTAATTTCCACCCTTACTTCCCTCAGTAACCTAGGATGCATCCCATCCGGACCAGGTGACTTTTCCGCTTTGAAGATTGCCAACCTTCCAAGTACCTCTTCTATTTGTATTTTTATCCTATCCAATATCACTACCACCTCCTATTTACTGTTACATTGGCAGCACCCTCTTCCCTAGTGAAGACGAATACAAAGTACTCATTTATTACCTCAGTCATGCCGTGTGCTTTTGGTCCCTAATCGGCCCCACCCTTTCTTTGACTATCATTTTACTGTTTATTTGTTTATAAAATACTTTTGGCTTTCCTTTTATGTTATCTATTCCAATATTCTCTCTTTGCCTCTTTTATTCTCTTTTTCAGTACTCCTCTGTACTTTCTATGTTCAGCTTGGTTCTCTACTGTATTATGAAACATACAATTTTTACAAGCCTCCTTTTTCTATCTCATTTTAAACTCTATGGCCCTGAAATTACGGTCAGCGGCGTAGCTAAGGAATATGCCGCCGACCTCCGAAGGAAATCCGCACTTAACTGATGCAAGGACTCCTTCGAAAACTTGTACTGTTTTAGCTGCGGAGTTGAGCGCAGTGTAGTGGCCCATGGATACCAGGAGCGCACCATGTACGTAAGTGTACTTGAGATCATGTGGGGCAGTGCTCCAATCATGAAACAGAAATCTCTGATGCCCATTCAGTAATGTAGTTTCATTCACCCTGGTAAATTAATAAATAAATTAGTCTCTCATTCTTGATAGAGTTGTGTTGGGATCAGGAGATAGTTGGGTGGATATAGATATTTATTTTGAAGATTTTTTTATCATGATGTGTGTATATTTGAAGCCTCTGCATATCCCCTCCCCTTACGCTCCTGCGCCAGTTTGCCACCAGCTGTAAAATTTTACTGCGTAATTGCTGACAGTTGCTGGCTGATTAGCCTAACTGCGCCAGCAATAAGGATTTCACAGTCGGAGTGGATGATCTGTCAAGTAGGAACTTGATAGATTACAATTTTGGAATTTTACTCAAGCGCAAGAGTATGTGGAAATCCCGAACTTGCTGTCCATTTCAGTGGCGTAATGCTGTCACACCGACTGCAAATTCTGCCGCTTAGTCATCTAGGGAGCTCTAGCTTTGGATGCCCTTCCTTTCTCCCTCATAGGGATGTGTCTACTCTGTACCTGAATCATCGCTTTGAAGGCCTCCCATTGTTCAATTGCTGTTTTGCCTACCAATTTTTGATTCCAATCCACCTGGGTCGGAGCCCTTTTCAACTCACTGAAGTTAGCACTCCAGTTAAATATTTTTAAGTTTAATTGTACCGTGTCCTTTTCCATAACTATTCTAAAGCCGATGATATGATCACTGTTCCCCAAATGCTCTCCCACTGAAACATGCTCCACTTGCCCTACTTCACACCTCAAATATATCCAGCATGGCTTCCTTCCTCGTTGAGCTGGAAACACACTGATCAAGGAAGTCCTCTTGTATACATTTCAGGAATTCCTTCCTCTCTTTGCCCTTTGCACTGTTACTATCTCAGTCTTTATTGAGATACTGAAGCAGAGGAAAACCACAAATGGCTTTTGGATATCATTACATCAGAGAGTGAAACTTTTACCCAATCTGTTTATCTGGTTTCAATCCCAAGTTCCAGAAGTGAAAGCATATTGAGCTAGTCCACTGCACCACCTAATTTCTGTTATATATTCAAAATACTGGAAATGTTTAATTTTTTTATATTTAAATGTTTGATTTCTAGAATCCACCTCTGGATGTAAGTTGTTTGGTTTCGAGTTTCCTTATAGCAATGCAGCAGAGTCCTAAAGTAAGATTCCAAACAAGTAATGAATATGGAATGGATTTCAACGGTGATATGTGGGAGCTGATTTATGCCATTGATCTGTTGTGTTCCCAACAGCAGTGGACATGGACACATGACTGCTTCATAAGGTACTTCATAGATATGCTGTGACTAATGAGCTCCAAGACATAGAAAATTAATAAAATATTATTGATTTCAAATAACCATATAACTATTTTAATTAATTCTAGCATATGCTGACTCTTATTTTCTGGTGATCAACTCACTTGATAAATGTAATAATTTTTTTCAAGTGGATACCAGCCATGTATCAGAGTGCAACCCATCAGCTTCTGCCATGACACCCACTACCATGAAAAAGCAAAAACTACATCGTACAGCTCGCTCCATGGTTTAGTTTATAACAGCCATATTGAACTGAACCATACAGTTAGCTAATCTCAGTTAGGTGCTACAATTAGCCTCAGTACCCCAGGCTAGGACAGGATAAAAATCAGCCAGGGTTCACAGTCATGATTATTATTTAGTGACACTTGCTGGAACCTACTTACATTTAGATGTCTGGTGGTCACTTGGGTGAGCTTCAAGGGCTTCGAAGATCTATGGAGCTGTACTCAGCACAAGCCAGTTTAAATAATAATTTGAATGTTTTGGCAGCATTTCAAGGTTGCAATACATAGAAGCCTCAAAGTGAGAGCCATTTTATCTAAAATCCACTCAGAACATTGCCTTGCCGTCAACCTGGAACTCCATTGCTCTACAGAGTCCTCCAGAAGCTATGACAATTAAAAAAATAAATAAATAAATAATTGTTCATATTTAGCCATATATTTCAATTGAACATCCATTTCAAATGCTAACAGCCAACCTCTAAAATGACCATAAGGAAATTAATAGCAGCTAGTGGGCACACTGCTGTAAAATTTCCCTTTGCATGATATAACTAAGTGCATCCACTTTGTTTCCAGTTCAATGAAATGTCAAACATGCAAGAAGTTAAGTGCTTTTCTTTGATAGTATTTTCCCTGTACAATGTTGTTTATCTTTTCACTGGAAAGTTTACAGTGTGCATTTTCCTTTCTTGATGGTGGTTGATTTCTCAGCTATGATTTTATTTTTTTTAAATTTAGGAAAGAGGTATGGCCTGTAATGGATAAGTGGATGAAACGCAGAAAAGGACATAAAAATGTTCTACACATTCAGGATGCCACAGTTGCAGGCGTCATGAGACTTATTGGTAATTAATTTGATTGCAGCTAACTGTATTTGATTTAGCTGAAGATTCTGCTGATCATGAAGTACTCCAATTAATTCCATGCACATTATTAGAAATGTTGCCACAAATAGCTTTTGTCTTTTAAACCCTCTGATTTTATCAAAAATTATAGTGTGTTTAATTGAAAGCAAACCTTCACTCAAGTGATTTTTTGAAAATATGAATCCGGAATGAACGTCAACTCTATTTTTGTAGGGCAGCAAGTATTGAAATTTTAGTCTTTATAAATGCTGTTTAATTTTAGAAGATTCCCAATGGAGATGATCAAATTAGATTAAGTATTTTGTTGCAAAGAAACACCAACACATTTTCCTAAAGTTAAGTCCATTCATGACAAATCAAAAATTTCTTCAATCAAAAGTATCCAAAAGTTAAAAGGATAGAGGAAACTAGATGGGGTTAGCTGTATTTTGATGTCCGTATCTACTATTTTTGAGATTAGTCAGTCCATTCATATAAATTGATACCAATATGACAATTAGAACTGATATGACTAAACTGTTATTTCGATTGCCTGTTTCCTAAATTTGGCTATCATGGTATTTGCAAACGAAAAGGCGAATCTCGGCTTGCTACTAATAGAGCACTGTTTAGCTTGTTATTTTTTTATTTGACTCGTTCCATGGGTTGAGAAGAATAAGCAGGGAGACCTGAATGTTTATTTCCCAAAAAGAGTAATAAGACTTTACTTTGATTTTGATTACACACAATCTGGAGTAAATGCAAGTGGAAGTTTTGATTTGGGCAACGCCAGCAAAGCTGCAATTATTGCCCATTCCCCGTTGTCCTGAGGTCAACAATAGAAAATGCTGGAAACGCTCAGTAGACCATGCAGCATCTGTGGAGAGAGAAACAGAGTTAATGTTTCAGGTTGATCACCTTTCATCAGAACTGGAAGGAGTGAGAGATTTAACAGTTTATAAGCAAGTACAGAGCCAGGGTAAGTGGGTGGGTGAGGGAAGGAAAGAACAAAAGGGTATGTGTGATAGGGTGGAGAGCAGGAGTGATTGTAAAGTTACAACCTTACAGCCTCAACATTGAGTTCTACAACTTCAGATCATAACCATTTTCTGAGCTGGTAGTGGTCTGCTGTTGCCATTTATACCTCCTCTGGACCCATCTTTTGTTTCCTTATTTCCCATTATCACTCCCTTTTGTCTTGCACCATCATCCCTTTTATAATTTAATCACACCTGCCTGCCACACTCTCACAGACCTTCCCTTTTCTTCTTTCCTCCCCCCTCCCCCTCTTTCTCTGGCTCTGCACTTGCTTATAAACTGATAAATCTCTTAACAATTTCCAATTCTGATGAAAGATCATCGACCGCGATTTTGCCTACCAAGGCAGTTAACGTCTGTAGGGAGGTTCCATTCCGCCATGTAAAGTGATTTTACGATGATTGGACTTGTTAAGCCCACCCAGCGAGATTCCCAGCAAATTAAAAGGAAGTAGCTCTGATGATGTCATTTGATAACACATCATGGAAACATAGAAAATAGGTGCAGGAGCAGGCCATTCGGCCCTTCGAGCCTGCATCACCATTCAATATGATCATGGCTGATCATGCAACTTCACTACACCATTCCTGCCTTCCCTCCATACCCCCTGATCTCTTTAGCCATAAGGGCCACATGTAACTCCCTTTTGAATATATCCAACGAACTGGCCTCAACAACTTTCTGTGGTAGAGAATTCCATAGGTTCGCAATTCTCTGAGTGAAGAAGCTTCTTCTTATCTCGGTTCTAGATGGCTTACCCCTTATCCTTAGACTGTGACCCCTGGTTTTGGACTTCCACAACATTGGGAACATACTTCCTGGATCTAACCTGTCCAATCCATCAGAATTTTATATGTTTCTATGAGATCCCCTCTCATTCTTCTAAATTCCAGTGAATATCAGCCTAGTCGATCCAGTCTTTCTTCATATGTCAGTCCTGCCATCCCAGGAATCAGTCTGGTGAACCTTTGCTGCACCCCCTCAATAGCAAGAATGTCCTTCCTCAGATTAGGAGACCAAAACTGCACGTAATATTCAAGGTATGGTCTCACCAAGGCCCTGTACAGCTGCAGCAAGACCTCCCTGCTCCTATTGTCGAATCCTCTTGCTATGAAGGCCAACATGCAATTTGCTTTCTTAACTCCTGCTGTACCTGCATGCCTACTTTCAATGACTGCTGTACCATGATACCCAGGTCTCGTTGCACCTCCCCTTTTCCTAATCTATCAATATTCAGATAATAATCTGTCTTCCTGTTTTTGCCACCAAAGTGGATAACCTCACACTTATCTACATTATACTGCATCTGCCATGCATTTGCCCACTCACCTAACCTATCCAAGTCACCCTGCAGCCTCTTAGCATCCTCCTCACAGCTCACACTGCCACCCAGCTTAGTGCAAACTTGGAGATATTACATTCAATTCCTTTGTCTAAATCGTTAATGTATATTGTAAATAGCTGGGGTCCCATCACTGAACCTTGCGGTACCCCACTAGTCACTGCCTGCCATTCTGAAAAGGACCCGTTTATTCCCACTCTTTGCTTCCTGTCTGCCAACCAGTTCTCTATCCACGTCAATACATTGCCCCCAATACCATGTGCCTTAATTTTGCACACTAATCTCTTGTGCGGAACCTTGTCAAAAGCCTTTTGAAAGTCCAAATACACCACATCCACTGGTTCTCCCTTATCCACTCTACTAGTTACATCCTCAAAAAATTCTAGAAGGTTTGTCAAGCATGATTTCCCTTTCATAAATGCATGCTGACTTGGACCGATCCTGTCACTGCTTTCCAAATGCGCTGCTATTACATCTTTAATAATTGATTCCCACTACTGATGTCAGGCTAACAGGTCTGTAATTCCCTGTTTTCTCTCCATCCTTTTTTAAAAAGTGGTGTTACATTAGCTACCCTCCAATCCATAGGAACTGATCCAGAGTCCATGGAATATTGGAAAATGACCACCAATGCATCTACTATTTCTAGGGCCACTTCCTTAAGAGTCTGCATCCCAGAGTAATCAGGCACTGGGGATTTATCGGCCTTCAATCCCATCAATTTCCCTAACAGCATTTCCTGACTAATAAGGATTTCCCTTAGTTCCCTTAGTTCCTCCTTCTCGCTAGACCATCAGCCAGTTTCCATAAAGAGACCATGTTCTACATTCATGTTGACAGTTGTGCTTTTAGTGCTCTGCAGCATTGAGGTGCTGCAAACACTGACCAGCACTGCACAAAGATGCACGGCTGCACCCAGGCACTCCCATGGTTCCCTCCATACCCTTCCAATGGCGAAAGAGACCTCCCCAGGAGACCAAAGCAGCCTATTCGCACATTGTACAGAAGGGCACAAGCAGGGATGTCGTCAGGAGGACTTCACTGCAGTGGCGCAAACCTTTCAATGATCTCAGATTACGAAAGGTTACTGCAAAGCCACACTCAACCTCATCCTGCTGTGTCACTCCACATCCCCATCACTGCCTTCCCTACCCTACTCCTGCACATCCTTATTCGCACCAACTTATCTTGCACCTCCATCCGTCCCCCTCTATCTACATTATCACTTCCCCATCATAGCCACCCCTCACCCTCACCCTCATTCTAGTCTAATCATACCAACTAACAACACAAGGATAGACACTTGGGTGTTATCACCAATGTTCATGTAAAGTTTCTGTTAATGTGTTGTCAAACATTGACATTTTTATTTTGAACACTTTGCATTCTTGGACAGATTTGTGTGCACCTTTGGAAGTGGCTTAGTGAGTTGCAGTGGCTCGTGAGACATAAGAGTACCCCCTGTAATGGTGATGAGTGAAAGGAATGGCTTCGACATTGTAGGGATACTTTGTGGTGTTAGTGTAGGATGGTGCCAACCTGGCGCATAATGTGGCAGCCAGGGTGTACAGCGTCAAGTTAAGTAAATGTGGCCATGGTGAGGCCATCCATGGCATCCCGGGCAGCAATATGGTCGTGTGTTGATGCCCTGTGCAGCATAGAAACATAAGAAACATAGAAATTAGGTGCAGGAGCAGGCCATTCGGCCCTTCGAGTCTGCACCACCATTCAACAAGATCATGGCTGATCATTTAACCTCAGTACTCCTTTCCTGCTTTCTCTCCATAACCCCTTGATCCCTTTGGCCGTAAGGGCCATATCTAACTCCCTTTTGAATATATCTAACGAACTGGCCTTGACAACTTTCTGCGGTAGAGAATTACACAGGTTAACCACTCTCTGAGTGAAGAAGTTTCTCCTCCTCATCTCGGTCCTAAATAGCTTACCCCTTTATTCTTGGACTGTGACCCCTGGTTCTGGAACTCCCCAGCAACGGGAACATTCTTCCTGCCTCTAACCTGTCCAATCCCGTCAGAATTTTATATGTTTCTATAAGATCCCCTCTCATTCTTTTAAACTCCAGTGGATACATGCCCAGTTGATCCAGTCTCTCCTCATATGTCAGTCCTGCCATCCCGGGAATCAATCTGGTGAACCTTCGCTGTACTTCCTCAATAGCAAGAACGTCCTTCCTCTGATTAGGAGACCAAAACTGAACACAATATTCCAGGTGTGGCCTCAACAAGGCTCTGTACAACTGCAATAAGACTTCCCTGCTACTATACTCAAATCTTCTTGCTATGAAGGCCAACATGCCATTTGCCACCTTCACTGACTGCTGTACCTGCATGCCAAACTTCAATGCCTGATGTACCATGACACCCAGGTCTCTTTGCACCTCCCCTTTTACTAATCTGTCACCATTCAGATAATAATCTGCCTTCCTGTTTTTACCACCGAAGTGGTAACCTCACATTTATCCACATTATACTACATCCGCCATGCATTTGCCCACTCACCTAACCTGTCCAAGTCACCCTGCAGCCTCTTAGCATCCTCCTCACAGCTCACACTGCCACTCAGCTTAGTGTCATCTGCAAACTTGAAGATATTACATTCAATTCCTTTGTCTAAATTATTCGTGTATATTGTAAATAGC
Source organism: Pristiophorus japonicus (assembly GCF_044704955.1). Lineage (NCBI taxonomy): Eukaryota > Metazoa > Chordata > Chondrichthyes > Pristiophoridae > Pristiophorus > Pristiophorus japonicus. Next base: position 93,101,620 of record NC_091981.1, read on the forward strand.
TGGGGTCCCAGCACTGAACCTTGCGATACCCCACTAGTCACCGCCTGCCATTCTGAAAAGGACCTGTCTGCCAACCAGTTTTCTATCCACGTCAATACATTACCCCCAATACCATGTGCTTTAATTTTGAACACTAAACTCTCGTGTGGGACCTTGTCAAAAGCCTTTTGAAAGTCCAAATACACCACATCCACTGGTTCTCTCTTGTCCACTCTACGAGTTACATCCTCAAAAAATTCTCAAGATTTGTCCAGCATGATTTCCCTTTCATAAATCCATGCTGACTTGGACCGATCCTGTCACTGCTTTCCAAATGCGCTGCTATTTTATCTTTAATAATTGATTCCAACATTTTCCCCACCACTGATGTCAGGCTGACTGGTCTATAATTCCCCATTTTCTCTCCCTCCTTTTTTAAAAAGTGGTGTTACATTAGCTACCCTTCAGTCCGTAGGAACCGATCCAGAGTCAATAGAATGTTGGAAAATGATCACCAAATGCTTCCACTATTTCTAGGGCCACTTCCTTACATACTCTGGGATGCAGCCTATCAGGCCCTGGGAATTTATCGGCCTTCAATTCCATCAATTTCGCTAACACAATTTCCTGACTAATAAGGATTTCCCTCAGTTCCCCCTTCTCGCTAGACCCTCAAACCCCTAGTATTTCCGGAAGGTTATTTGTGTCCTCCTTAGTGAAGACAGATCCAAAGTATTTGTTCAGTTGGTCTGCCATTTCTTTGTTCCCCATTATAAATTGACCTGATTCTGACTGCAAAGGACCTACGTTGGTCTTCACTAATCTTTTTTTCTCCTCACATATCTATAGAAGCTTTTGCAGTCAGTTTTTATGTTCTCTGCAAGCTTCCCCTCATATTTTATTTTCCCCCTCCTAATTAGACCCTTTGTCCTCCTCTCTTAAATTCTAAATTTCTCCCAGTCCTCAGGTTTGCTGCTTTTTCTGGCCAATTTTTTACTCCCGACAGGGCTGTACAATTGTTGAAGTTCATCCATGTAATCTATAAATGTCTGTCATTGCCTATCCACTGTCAACCCTTTAAGTATCATTTGCCAGTCTATCCTAGCCAATTCACGTCTCATACTGTCGAAGTTGCCATTCCTTAAGTTCAGGACCCTAGTTTCTGAATTAACACTGTCACTCTTCATCTTAATAAAGAATTCTACCATATTATGGTCACTCTTCCCCAAGGGGCCTCGCACAACAAGATTGTTAATTAGTCCTTTCTCATTACACATCACCCAGTCGAGGATGGCCAGCCCTCTAGTTGGTTCCTCGACATATTGGTCTAGAAAGCCATCCTTAATAAACTCCAGGAAATCCTCCTCCACCGCATTGCTACCAGCTTGGTTAGTCCAATCTTTATGTAGATTAAAGTCACCCATGATAACTGCTGTAACTTTATTGCACGCATCCCTATTTTCTTGTTTGATACCATCCCCAACCTCACTACTACTGTTTGGTGGTCTGTACACAGCTCCCACTAGCGTTTTCTGCCCTTTGGTATTCCGCAGCTCTACCCATACAGATCCCACATCATCCAAGCTAATGTCCTTCCTTACTATTACGTTAATTTCCTCTTTGACCAGCAGCGCTACCCCACCTCCTTTTGTACAGGGCCTTGGTGAGGCCACACCTGGAGTATTGTGTACAGTTTTGGTCTCCTAACTTGAGGAAGGACATTCTTGCTATTGAGGGAGTGCAGCGAAGGTTCACCAGACTGATTCCCAGGAAGGCGGGACTGACATATCAAGAAAGACTGGATCAACTGTGCTTGTATTCACTGGAGTTCAGAAGAATGAGGGGATCTCATAGAAACGTTTAAAATTCTGACGCGTTTAGACAGGTTAGATGCAGGAAGAATGTTCCCAATGTTGGGGAAGTCCAGAACCAGGGGTCACAGTCTAAGGATAAGGGGTAAGCCATTTAGGACCGAGATGAGGAGAAACTTCTTCACCCAGAGAGTGGTGAACCTGTGGAATTCTCTACCACAGAAAGTTGTTGAGGGCAATTCACTAAATATATTCAAAAAGGAGTTAGATGTAGTCCTTACTACTAGGGGGATCAAGGGATATGGCGAGAAAGCAGGAATGGGGCACTGAAGTTGCATGTTCAGCCATGAACTCATTGAATGTTGGTGCAGGCTCGAAGGGCCGAATGGCCTACTCCTGCACCTATTTTCTATGTTTCCTTTTTGTCTATCGTTCCTGAGTGTTAAATACCCCTGGATGTTGAATTACCAGCCTTGGTCACCCTGGAGCCATGTCTCCGTAATCCCAATTATATCATAATCGTTAATAGCTGCCTGCGCAGTTAATTCGTCCACCTTATTACGAATACTCCTCGCATTGAGGCATAGAGCCTTCAGACTTGTCTTTTTAACACACTTTGCCCCTTTAGAATTTTGCTGTTATGTGGCCCTTTTTGATTTTTGCCTTGGGTTACTCTGCCCTCCTCTTTTACTTTTCTTCTTTCTATCTTTTGCTTCTGCCTGCATTTTATTTCCCTCTGTCTCCCTGCATATGTTCCCATCACCCTGCCATATTAGTTCAACCCCTCCCCAAAAGCACTAGAAACAGTCCCTTTACAACATTGGTTCCGGTCCTGTCCAGGTGTAGACCGTCCGGTTTGTACATGCGTTGATTGCGGAGAAGGTTGGTATTGGTGCTGCTGGTGTGCCTGATTGATGTTGGTATTGGGGCTGATTATAGTGGGATTCTGAGGACCAAGGTGAACATTTTTCAAGTGCACCGATGCTGATGGAATAGATAGCAGGTGAGGTTGTAATGACAAAAGTGATCTGTTAATGGCGAGAGAGGTTGTTCCAGTGAGGTGACACTGGATAGAGAGTTTGCTCCAAACACTTGCTGCATAAAGCTCCATCTGCCTTCCAAATGCAGTAAACAACAGGTTCTAATCTTGACCGGTGAACACCTATGAAATGGAACCTTTTATAGACCAGTTGCAGCTGTCAAGTTAGTAAATCATCCCATGCTGACACAACACCCAACCTCCTTACCTGTCGTAATCCCCGAGCAGCGGGGAAGTTGTTGGCAAACTCTTAAAAAAATCTAAAGGTGAGCTTAAAATAGTTTTTAAGTGCTTATTAACAAGCTCTTAATAATCTAAATTGCCTCCCCCGCCGCTTGGTGTCAGGTCTGTTCAGCACGACAGACCTCACACCTGGGAGACTAGCGAAAGTCCGCTGTCAATCTTTTCAAATTTGACAGCTGACCCGCCTCCGATCCTGTCCTCTCAGCACTGGTAAAATTCCGGTCGATAACTCTGTTTCTCTCTCCACAGATGTTGCCTGGGTGTTTCCAGCATTTTTTGGCTTTTATTTCAGACTTCCAGCATCTGTGGTATTTTGCTTTTTCCCTGAGATCAATATTTGACTCTGCTTTCTTGCTATTTGAACAGTAATTATGGTGCATTTTAAGTATGTTTTACATAACATGTGACAGCTGTGGCTCAGTGGATAGCAACCCTCTGAGTCAGAAGGTTGTGGGTTCAAATCCCATTCCAGGACCTTCAGCACATAAATCTAGGCTAATACTCCAGTTCAGTGCTGAGGGTGTGCTGCACTGTCAGAGGTGCCGTCTTTCAGATGAGACGTTAATTTATTTCGAAGAAGAGCAGGGGAGTTATCCTATGTGTCCTGGCCAATAACCTAACAAAACCAGATTATCTGGTCATTATCACATTGCTGTTTGCGCAAGTTGGCTGCCGCGTTCCCCACATTACAACAGTGACTACACTCCAAAAGTGCTTCATTGGCTGTAAAGCACTTTGAGACATCCGGTGGTCATGAAAGTCACTATATAAATGCAAGTCTGTCTTTTTTCCCCTCATGGATAATGCATGCATGGTTGCATTGAGTGAAAAATCAGTATTAACTGTCATTGTTGGCATTTATTTGTCCTTTACAGTCTGGGTAGCTGAGAGCAGATTTTTTTAATATTAACTTCTATTGTAATTGTTTTTCTGTTATAGTGTACTACAGACCTTGCATTGCAGCATATGCTATTGCAGTGAAATAGGTAGTGTACATTTAGAGCTGGCTTGAGGATGGCCCTAGCAGGTTATTATAGTGAGTGATGGTTCTGTGTGGGAACTTGCTCTGTTTCATTTGGTTTCATCACTATCGGTGTGGGCTTGTCACTACTATGTCTTTTGAATCTGTGCTCAGACTGATTGCTGGATATCCTCTTTGCTATGGGCAATTGCGAGCTGCTGATGCACTTGCCTGATTGTGACAGGTCAGAAATAGGAACCAAGATTTCCTTTTGGGAGGGGGAAGCAACAAAGTAAAACTGGCAATTCTGTATCAGTCTGTAAAATAATTCAATATTATGGGCCTTCTTTAAAGCATAAATCCGTGCTAGTCAGAATTGTGTTGTTACACACATTTATGTTTAACTGGGTTTTATTTAATTGCCAGGGCGCTTGGGTCAGCAAGGACTGAAGAAGGGATCTACAGTAGCTGTAAAAAACATTGCTATAGTGATAAATAAATTCCTCCAACAGGCTTTTCAAGAGGGTAAGTGTCCCTGTATATTTCACTCTTGATTTCTGAAAGAACATTCTTGCTTAAATTTTGAAGTCTATGAAACACCTGATCGTGTGACTTCAAGAATTGCTTGTATTCTACACACAAACCCTGTTTGCTAAATCATCAGTAGAATAAACTGGTAACTGCTCATCTCTGCTAAAAGCTAAGTTTTAAATCGGTACGATCAGTCAAACATTCTAAAGCCCATTGACCATTCGGTCTTGTTTTCTGAATTATTGCTCAATGTTCTTTCTGGGCCGACGTTGCTATATGCCAAAATCAGATAAAATTATACATTTTTTCAGTAAAAAGAACTTTGTCTTTCCTTGACTGTAGATCTGAAGCAGAAATATATACTCAATTTGCCATGGTGTAAAATGCTATTTGCTGTATCCTCAGGCTGATCCAGCACTTGCTTTTTAATGGACTCCTCCTCCAATTAATTTACATTTTCTGGTTGAATTGGCACAGGCCTGCCTGAAGACGATTTCATTAGAGTTGAATTCCAATCTTTTTTAATCCGTCACTTTAGTCTGTAAAAGTATATCTTTGAGAGAGAATGTATGCATTTTATACTCCAGAGCAGACTAGGAAATATTTTTTCCTTCCTTGTAAAAAAGCATTCGGAGTCTGGTATCAAGTAATAAAAGCAGAAAATGCTGGAATGCACCATAGACCTTCGGTGTCAGTAAAGAGAAAAAAAAATTAACGTCTTGGGTGGGAGTCTTGGCCAGTAATGAAAACTGGAAGATAAGTGATCCTTAATTGGATGGAAGGAAAGAAATGGATGAGGTAAAGTTTGATAATGATAGATTGTATGTTCCTTAGAAATGGGTTAAATCTGGTGGAGGAAAAGTGATATTAGAGGATAAAAGGGCATAAAACCAACTATTGAGAGGAAATTACAATACTGCAAATCAGAAGACATAATGCAGCAGACTGCCCCAAAAAGAGGAAAGAAAGACCAACACCTTTGGCTGAGGGGAAAAAAAGGACATTTCAGAAGGTCTGGTGCCAAAACTGGATTCATCAGAGCAAATGGATTGAAAACAGAGAAACTAGGAAAAATCGGTCAGAGTCTTTACAAGAAATAAATGGAAAGGAACATAATCCAGGTAGTTGTAGGAGCCTGACCTTATTTTAGATGTCTGCAGCAAGCCTGTTGCCAGAGATGGGGAGAGAGAGAGAGAGAGGCCAGCAATAAAAAGTAACTGTCCAGGATGGACCATGTACAGGCAAAAAAATAGGTGTACATTGGAAGCATAATCAATAAAATTCTCAAAATCAGAGAGGGATCACAAAATGGCACCAATACATTCATCAGTTTAATGGCAGAAGAGATTAGGGAGGGGTTTTAACTGGGATTACCTCATTGGGTTAGAATTTGCTGATCGTCCGTAGTGCCTAAAAGTCTGTTTAGAGTCTTTTCACAGAGTCTTATCTTGTCGGACTGGACGTACCTTAATGTTATCTGGTGGTTTGGTACATCAATGTTGAATCAGAGGCCTCTGGGTCCTTGGTGCTGGAATATGTTAGAATGTGAGGTCAGACCCTTTTGCCGAGTCAATGTAGAAGCCGGCACTTTAAACCTTATTTCGCTTATATCCCTAATGCCAATTTTCTCTTACATAGAGCTTCATTTTGGGGTCATTTAGTAGCTGTGCTGGGGTTTTTTGGTCTTCAAGGGTAAAATTCACTTATTTAGGGGATCTGTTCCAGTACAATTGTTTCAGTGCTTGACCTGAGGATATTCAATCTCATCTTCACAACATGCTGCAGACTCTTCAAGATCTGTTTCTTTGGCACTGTAGTGATGTAAGCACTTCCATTGCAGGTTTCTCTGCACACAATTGTGCAAGGTGACATGGTCACTGAAATATTAGGATTTCTTCTGAAGATTGAGCTTCTGAATCCTGAGTTCCCTACAGCGCTGTGTGTGACAAATACAGTACAGGTTTTCTGCAACACTCAGTTCCAGTAGAGTTTCTCTTTGCTCATTGAATGAGGAAACACCTTTTCTCTTTCTGAGCTGGTGTATACCTTCGGGTTGTTTTATCGTTTACTGCAGATTTTTAAGTGCTTTCGCACTTACTTTGGAGCTCAGTGTTACCTCTTTTAGCCAAAGGACTGTATGCATGACCTAGAATGAAGCCCTATGCACAGCAGAAAGGAGCAAATTAATTTTATCCAGGCATTATACAAAATTTTAAGCATATTAAGGACATACTATAGCAACTCACCAAGGCTTCTTCAACAGGTCCTTAAAACACCGTGTCCTCCATTACCTAGAAGGACCAGGCAAGTCAAACACCATCCCGACTTGGACATGTATTGCTGTTCCTTCATGGTCACTAGCTCAAAATCCTGGGAACTCCCTACCAAACAGCATTGTGGGAACACCTTCATCATATGGGGTGCAGCGGTTCAAGAAAAAAAGTTCATCACCACCACTGAGGCCATCTGGTCACCCGTTCCCCCTCTGCCTGCACACTCTTAAGCTGCGGGGTGACCATCTCTAGAAACATGCTATCCATGTGGCTCTCAGTCTCACGGATGCACCGCAGTGGTGCTAAATAAATTTAGGGCCATTTTGCTAGTTTTGCCAGTGGTTTAACGCCGTTGTTTAAAAAAAAATAAAATAAAGGCCGATTTTTTTTTTTTTTTTGGACCATTTTTGTGACGTAATTTCGTTTTTGAGAGTTTCCCCAATAAAAACATTTTTAAGGACAGTGATAATTACCAATTTGAAAAAGCTTGCCTTACCTGGTCGAGTCCGATCGAAATCGGCGTTAACCGTTAATCTTGGGAAACTGAGCTTTTTTGGAGGGAGTTTATAATGCGTTTTTAGGGACATTTAAGGGCATAGTAGGTTTGGCCTCTAGCCATTGGAATTCAGAAGAATGAGAGGTGATCTTATCGAAACGTATAAAAATATGAGGGGGCTTGACAAGGTGGATGCAGAGAGGATGTTTCCACTGATGGGGGAAGACTAGAACTAGAGGGCATGATCTTCGAATAAGGGGCCGTCCATTTAAAACTGAGATGAGGAGAAATTTCTTCTGAAGGTTGTAAATCTGTGGAATTCGCTGCCCCAGAGTGTTGTGGAAGCCGAGACATTGAATAAATTTAAGACAGAAATTTAAGATAGACAGTTTCTTAAACGATAAGGGGTTATGGGGAGCGGGCAGGGAAGTGTAGCTGAGTCCATGATCAGATCTGCCATGATCTTATTGAATGGTGGAGCAGGCTCGAGGGGCCGTATGGCCTACTCCTGTTCCTATTTCTTATGTTCTTATTTAAAGAATGGGGCCTATTCTATCTTTAACATATGTGGTGAGTGCTTATGTTATACTAGATTATCATAGAAGAGGCTTATTCAACAGCATTATCATGAGACACTACATAAGTTTGTTTTAGTTGAAAAAATAATTTGCAGTCTATCAAACATTTGTACTTCACTTTTTAATTAAAACATTTATATTAAACTTTAAACTTTTAAATTAACATCACTTAAATAACAATACAAGAACAAAAGAACAGCAAAACAACAACTGCAGCAAAACAAACTTAAGCTGCAGCCACCTCTTTCCCACCCATCCCCCTTCTTTAAAAACTGCCCTGCGCCCTTCTTACCCTCGCCCTTCTTGGACTTGCCACTAGCCTTGGCCGATTCCTTAGCCTTGGGCCATTTCCAGGTGCGCCCAAGGTTTTATTAGTATCTCTGGTATGGCGATCTGCTTTTTGGGGGACAGACCTAGGAGACGGCAATCCAGAAGACCTGGGTTCGGCCTGTTCATCAACCTGCACACTACCTGTTGAGGTTGATCTGGGGATTGGAGTGGGAGTGGCATCACTTGATACCGTCAATTCCGTGTTACAGCGAATATCTCTGACATGCCTGCAGATTGTGCTGCTATTCCTTCCGACATGCCCTCCCTAATGTCAGCAGATAGTGCTGCTATTTCTACCTTGATCCCATCCATGGCCTCAAGGTGCGATTTTTTTTTTAAGCTGAACGCTCTCCCCACTCATTCCCATGAGCTCCCCCACCTCCCATGGAGCCTGCATTTCAGGAGAGCGCTGTTTAGGTCTCCTCCTCCTCCTCCGTACAGACGGGCCTGCTGCTGCCCTGGGTGTGCTTTCCTGCAACCCACTGGGACCCGCAACCTCGTTGGGTGGACAACCCAGAAATGTCCCCTCACATGTAGAACTGTTGAAAATGCTTGGTACATCCGTGGCCTGCACCTCCTCCAATTGCAATAGCACTGTCTGATCATTCCCCCCCCCCCAACCCCTCCCATGAAAAATATTATCGGCTCCTGCTCATCATCATCCTCATTCTCCTCCTCGTCCTCCAGATCGCCCTGTCGAACTTGTTCAGTATGGCCGAGGATGTCGGGGTCATCCACTTCTGCTTGTGGCAAAGTGGCGGGGTCTTCTCAATTTTTGGATGTCTGTGAAACATCTGCAAAATATAACAGAACAGACGAATGGTTAGCAGCAGGAGAGGGGACAGGGTGACACGAGTAGGCTCACAGCGCAGGCTCATTTGAAGGACCACGACAAATAAACCGAATCGTAGCCATGGAGAGTACATTGCATAAACCGAAGCGTAGCCCATTTGTGCCAATCCAGACTGGATTTTGCAGGACTTGCACTCTATCTCTGCAACCTGGGCCTAGCATCCGCACTGGTGGTCAATCTTTGGGACCCACCAATAATACCTGTAATTCTACTTTCCAAGGCTGTTGGTGGGTGCAATCTTGGCGGACCTCCACCAGTTTTCGTCCGCTCTCAGTGGTTGTCGGACACCTTCTTCTGCAAAGATGGCAATAGAAATTTTTGAGAGGGGCCTCCTGCTGTCATGGCACACACAGATAGTCACATTTACAATTCAAGTAATTGTAGTGCATAAATAAAAATGTTACTTTAACTGCTTGGCAAAGGTCCTGCCACCACTTCTGGCACTGCTGGCCAGTCTTCTTGATGGACCCCACTGAGAAAGCATGCTCTGAAATGCATTGCCAAGCTTGAGCTATTGCTGCTGGTTTAAGTTTACCAGGACCCTTGCCAATCTGGTGCCATCCTCTCTCCACAGCACCTACCAGGGCCTCGTATGCGTCTTGGTTAAACTTCCTGGCCCTTTTCCTTTCCAAATCACACTCCATTTTTCGTTTTGCAGCTCCTGTGTGGAAGTACTCACATACCTCCTGAAACTTCCAATGAAAAAATGGCTGATCCAGACCAGGACGTGAACTGCGCATGCGCGGGCACACCCATCGCATGAAAAACGGGCAATTTTTTTTTTTTTGCGCATGCGCAGAACGCATGTTATTTTAACGTGAAAAAAATGTGTCTCCATCCTTAAAAACGGTATTTTAACACTTGAGCCTTATTGAGGTGGGACTGCACTCGCCTGGTTCCATTCTTATCTATCTAATCGTAGCCAGAAATTCTCCAGCAATGGCTTCTCTTCCCACTCCCGCATCGTTACCTCTGGTGTCCCCCAAGGATCTGATCTTGGCCCCCTCTTATTTCTCATCTATATGCTGCCCCTTGGCAATTTCATCCGAAAACACGGAGTCATTTTACACATGAACGCAGACAATACCCAGCTCTACCTCTCCACCACTTCTGTCAATCCCTGCTTAGTATCTAAATTGTCAGATTGCTTATTCGACGTCCAATTGCTTGGGAAGACTGAAGCCATTATCTTTGGTCCCCACCACAAACTGCGTTCCCCAACCACTGATTCCATCCCTCTCCCTAGCATCAATTTGAGGGTGAACAAAACTGTTCACAACCTTGGTGTCATATTTGACCTGAAATGAGTTTCCAGCCACATATCCGCAGCATAATTAAAATCGCCTTTTTCCACTTCCATAACATTGCCCACCTCCGTCCCTGCCTCAGTTCTTCTGCTGCTGAAACCCTCATTCATGTCTTTGTTACCTCTAGACTTGATTACTCCAACTCACTCCTGGCCAGCCTTCCACATTACACACTACGTAAACTTGAAGTCATCCAAAACTCAGCAACCTGTGTACTAACCCGTATGAAGTAAAGATCACCCGTCACCCCTGTGCTTTCTGACCTACATTGGTTCCCAGTTAAACAATGCCTCGATTTCAAAATTCTCATTCTTGTTTACAAATCACTGCATGGCCTTGCCCCTCCCTATCTTTGTAATCTTTTTCAGCCTCACAATCCCCCCCGAGATATCTGCGCTCCTCAAATTCTGGCCTCTTGAACATCCCTCATTATAACTGCTCAACCATCGGTGGCCGTGCCTTCAGCCCTAAGCTCAGGAACTCCCTCCCTAAACCTCTATGCCTCTCTACCTCTCTTGCCTCCTTTAAGACACTCGTTAAAACCTACCTCTTTAAACAAGCTTTTGATCACCTGCCTTCATTTCTTCTGTGGTTCAGCATCAAATTTGTCTGTTTATCTGTAACACTGTTGTGAAGCGCCTTGGGACGTTTTACTCCATTAAAGGCACTATATAAATAAAAGTTTTTTTTTTGGTGTTATTTCAGCATAAAAAAAACGGCGGCTGTTCGCAAATAACGCCAAAAAACGCTTCTATTAAATGTGGAAATTCTAGCCCTAAGTACCAACTTAACTTGGGGGGGAAAAAAAAACTTCACAATGGAGGAGCAATACCTTTAAAAGAATAAAGGCACTAAGAGCAAGTGAAAGTACATTTATTTTTATATCTATAAAAGAAATTTATACAAGTACCTTCATCATCATCATAGGCGGTTCCTCGAGCAACGATGACTTGCTTCAACATGAGTTCACAGATGTTTCAATGAAGGACCCGATATTCCAGTCCTGAACTCCAATTGAAGGAGTGGAAGATGCCTGTGCGTGGATTTTTTTAACGTGTGGTGACCGTTGCACATCAGCCACCACACGGGCTCGACAGAGCTAGGTCTTTATCCAGTGGCAAGGGTTAACCAGGATGACTGGAGACCTGCTCTGCTGCACACATATCGCAGTGTGGGCTGGCCCGTGCTGCCCCTGGGCCCTCGGCTCTTCTGGGCCCCATACCCTCATTTGCCGCTCCTCCGCCACAAAAACATTCACTGCACCTCCGCCACAATCTCTCACCATGCCTCCGCATGAAGCATTCGCCGAACCTCCGCCGTGATTACTTGCCAAATCTCAGCCTCAATCTCTCATCGCTCCTCCATCTCAATCACTCGCCGCACCTCCGCTGATCTCTTGCCGCTCATCCGTCCCGATCTTCCTGCTCCTCCACTGTACCTGGGCCTCGCCGATGTTCCTGCCCACCTTCCAAACAGCAACCTGGATTTTGATTACGTCGCCCATCTCTAAATCGTCGCACACTTGGAGCAGCCCGCACTGGAAGTTGTAGTGGTTTGCTGCTCCAGCTCTTTTGTAGCCTGACCTGCAGAGGTGTTCTCTCTCAGGTTGGGGGGCCATGATGTTCCAGGGCCCGCCAGTCCAGCTCTTTTATAGCCTGACCTGCGGAGGTGTTCTCTCGCAGGTCGGATGGCCACGTTGTACCTTATGTCTGTCAAATATCTCCAAGTACTTCATATAAAGTTAATTATTTGAAGAGCAGGGACTTGTAATGGAGGTAAATATTGTGGCCATTTTGCACGCAGCAAGATCTCAAAACAGCAATGAATAGTTAATCTGCTTTTGGTTGGGGGAGAACGATCGGACAGATTTATTGCAAGAGACCCTGCTATTCCTTGAATAGTGCCATACTATTCTCTAAAGTTGATCTAAACCTGAGGCTAGGTCAATTGAAAATTTCAAAACTGAGATTGACAGATTTTTGTTAGACAAGAATACAGATCAATCATTATCTAATTGAATAACTGAACAGGCTTGAGGTTCCTAATCATATGAACAGGCAATTGGAGTCTTGACTTAACATCTCATTCCAAGAAAAGCACCTTTAATAATGCACTACTTCATGGAGCCGAGATTATCTGTTTAAGTCTTGGAGTGGAATCTGAAGCTACAACCTTCTCAGTCTGAGGCAGAAGTGCTACCAACTGAGCCAAATGGACACCTAATAATTTTGACTTCACTCCTATGTAGACTAGTTTACACCAATGCGATTATGGCATTAAAAGGCACTCCATTTGCAGCTTCTCATGCATCTCATGACCCCTATGTCCCCTCCTTGGAGAATGGAAAGTAAATGTCCCTTTTCCTCAATACGTGCAACCTTCTTGAAATGAATTTACAGCACGTTTTCCATGTGTCTGTAATCACTAACTTTGGGAAATTAAATTTAAAAATTCTACATGTACGGTTTTGGCAGCAAAATATATATACAATTGTAAAATATATATTTTCAACTATTGGAAATGCAGGCAGTTTTGTGTTGCAAATTTTATGTATTGGTGGAAAAAATAATTCTAAATAAATTTAACAAATGTTTCTTTTTTGATGATCTCATGTTTCATCAGTACGTTATGGCTTTATCTATTTGTATGACCTGTTCATTGCAACATTCAACTTTCTTGCCTGTTTTTAAATTGTCAGAAACAATGAGTGGAAAGCAGGGTGGTATAGGGAATATCCTTTTACATATTTAAACTTAAATTTGACTGACTAAAGAGTGTGAGGCTGAACAGTGCTGGAGCCAACATTTGGTACAAAGGGAAAATCTTTTCCACAACTGATGGAGTATATGGGCATCTTTAGGCTGTATGTATTGGACATTCTTTAACAGATCTTGATTTCTTGATACCCACAGTGCAAATTATAGGAAAATGATCTGGTCCAAAGTCACTACTACTGATTGTGAATATAAGAAAATGTGTATTGTATCAGATGATTTGAACTGACTATACATACGTTACATATTATTATGTATTATGCAGTTTGTGATTGTGTTTTCTGATCTGCAACATTTTCAGGTGTCCCATGGCCTGTACAGTTATCAGCAGTTTATGCAGTTTACGACCTGGCTCCGAGTAATCCTAAGGGAGCCCTGGAGGCCCTACATGTATGGAATGCATCAGTCACTGAACCAATCCCTTCTGTGGCAAGCAACTGCTTAATGGAACTGGAGACTCTGTGTGAAAGGTTAAACTCTGAAATAAAGAAACCATAAGAATTGCGTCCAGCTTTTCACTTGGAGGCGTTTCCCTGAATTGCTCCATAAAATATCTGATAATTAAACCAATATCTGTATTAACAATTCTGAATATGGCATTAGTATTGAGAACAACCTTCCCCTCCACACCCAAAAAAAAATTGAATGCAGAGGGAAGTAAGTTTTAATACATCCTGGAACTGTGATGCTGTGATTTACCTGAATATGCATTTCAGTATAATTTGTCAGGGATATCTGAAAGACCATTTTTTGCATTAAACTTGCTATACCCCACTTTTTCTTCAGATTTGTTTTAATTCAGTGCCGAAAACAAAAAAAAATCAGGCCTTGCTTATTATAATTAAACATTTCTATTTCTATGAAAACTTCAGCTTGTTGCAATAAATGTTTAATTTACAGGGAGCGCAAAACATTTTTTGATAGATGTGCGCAAACACTAGATTGTGCTTTTTAATTTTTTTAAATAGCTAATCACTGAAAATCGAGTGCTTCTTGACTCTAGTCAGAAATGCTGAAAGCCAGGATTCCAAAGTAAACCTTCATGAAACTGTAATCCTGTTCCTGAAGTGTAAAATTATAAATGCTTGTATGTAAGGTGTTTTTCCAATGCTGAGGGACCTGCTATATATTTCTACCATTCCCCATTTTTATTTTAGGTAGCCAGCATTTGCAGTCTTTTTTTAGTAATTTCCCCCAGTGTTTATTTCCAACATAAACAATGCTCGCTGAATGACCAGAATATGTATTATTGAAAACTGGGTATAATTGAAAACTGGTCATTATCTGGCAGAAAAACAACAAAATTACGTTATTCACTCTTAATCTTTGAAAATGTACCGTTCTAACCACCTGGGTCTGGTGGGTTGCAGCAGAATGCTTTGCTGCCCTTTCAATCTTGCTAATCCCCTACTTCTTGTTGATTATATAATCTTCCCCCAACATGATCTAAATCTCCATAGAATCATGTGATCTTACCTCATGGAAGGAGGCCATTCGGCCCATCATGACTGCTGCCATTTTGAAAAGAATTATTTAATTTGTCCCACTCCCTGCTTTTTCCCTATAACCATCAACACCAATGCCAAAAAAAAATCAAATATGATGGCTAGAAAATGCAGAAAAAGTGGGGTAAGGTGTATGGTCTTCAACCAAAATTACAAGACTAGAAAATAATTTGGGTAAATGAACATAGAGAGAGATTATTCATTGAATAATAACCAATAGATATGGTTTTATTCATACTGGGAAATAATTTAAAACCCTATTATAACTCATTCCTATTCTGACAGTTTTTCCTTCTCTTTCACCCTAGTCAAAGGCTAGGATAACGATAGGTCATCATAGTCAGCCATAACATCTTTTATGCTAGGAAAGGGAAAAAATATCGGCCAGGGATTTTGCTCCTGAATGCCATCCCCGCTGAAAAGTATATCATCAGATTGGCCACTGGGCAAGATATTTGAGGGTTATTCCTACACAAGGCACAGTACTCCTACACGAGTCAGTGCCCTCCCGAGAGGAAACAAGAAAGATGATCAATGGTGCGAAAATGTATTGGAGTTAAGAAAGTATTGTTGCCTTACCGTTGCTGAAGTACACTTCACCATGTGCTCGCAAAATAATTGACCATTTTGTATACAGAGGGGAGCTAGGTGACATTGCATGTGGTGTCACTTTTTTTTTTAATCATAAATCTATTTAAAAGTTAAAATCAAAAATTGAATAACCACATTCCTAAAGTTTGTTGCAGCAGATGTTATTTTGGGATATTTGTACACACAATGCCTGTGATGAGGCAAACCCAAATAATAGCAAACAGTTGTTTTACTATATGTTGACAAACCACATAGCGTTATTTTCTTTTTCAGTCCTGGAAGATGTTTAATGCCATCAGACTTTCCTGGGAATGATTTCAGGATGTGTACAGTAAGCGCTGGCCAGGATGTAACATTAGACTCAAAATATTCTCCTTCTGGTGTCACGAGTAGTCATGACAAAGTCAGACCAGGTCATACTTCGAAAAGATGACCTCACCCCACCCTTTCCTGACTCCCTTGATTGCTCAATGGGAAAATGCACTGCATAGTACAATACAATGTCCTACAGAACAAGACAGTTCCAAGTTTGCTGCTTTGTATGGTCTTAATTTATTAATTTCAACAAAGGGAGCTATTGGACTCAATGTCCTTCACCTGTTGCTGATCAATGTTCAGTGACTTTAGCTAAAACATGACCAGTACTCAGTGTCTAGACTCATAAGGAAGAACAGCCTCTTGTGTAAGGTACCAGAGTACTATCCGTACTTATAGAATATATCTCATCGTCAACCACTGCCTTTGAAGAAAGGGGAGAAAATTGGTAGAGGAAAGAAGAGGGCAGGAACAGAAATAAGTACTTTTATTAGCCTTTGTGAGCTTTCAGCCTTTGAGCTTCTCACAAAGTTTTAGTATCATGCTGCTTTTTACATTTTCACTGTGCTTTACCATCTTCCATCTGTGTCTCTTAGCTGTCTGTTCAGTCAATGAAAATGTTAGTACATCTTTAGTGTCAGCCCTGTGAATCGATCAAGTTCTCTGATGTGGATTTTGTACAGAATTGCCAGTTGGGAATTGGGAGATGCCCACATATTCATCCACTGCGTGGCATTGTGAAGATATTGTAAGCAGGCCTAATGGGAGAGTGGGTTATGATCCTCCTCATCCCAAGTTAAATTATTTCCCAGTATCCCATCATTCCAAGTGGTATTTCTATTTATACTTCACTTACAAATACCAGGAACTTGTATGGTACAACAATAATAAAAATCTGGAACTTGTGATTTAAAAAATGATTTGGCTGATGTTGATCTGACCACAGATTTACTTCCAAATGCAAAGTAAACTTTTGAAAATTGTCCCATTTTCACCTCAGACCACACATTGTTTAATGCTATATTGTTTGTGCCTGTATGCTGTGATGATTCACTATATTTGGTTTTAAGCTGTTGGATAAGCAAGTCCAAAGTTATACAGAAAATAACAATGTCGATATTGTGTTAAGTCCCCCAGTTCCTGGATTGCCAGAGGTTATAGCTATGTACATATG
Source organism: Pristiophorus japonicus (assembly GCF_044704955.1). Lineage (NCBI taxonomy): Eukaryota > Metazoa > Chordata > Chondrichthyes > Pristiophoridae > Pristiophorus > Pristiophorus japonicus. Next base: position 93,118,380 of record NC_091981.1, read on the forward strand.
ATTATTCAGTGAAAAACTGAGTTTTTTTCTATGAATACTTGTAATTAGATGAAACTTTGTTTCTGAATATTTTTGTTCCATTTGGGAATGTTTATTATGTATAAAGTCACAGGTGCAATGTAGGTTTTGGGTTATGTAAAAAGATTACTAGGTAATATGTATAACACTGTTCTGAGTTTTTTAATCATTTTTTTTATACAAATTCTTCTGGAATTTTCATGTGCTACACTTTTATATTAAAATAAAATATTGAATCACATATCGTGTTCTGTTTTTGTGAGCAGTATTCTGATGCAGAGGTCAGAAATGAAATGAAAAGTAAGTTGCAACAGAAAAGTATGTCAATGACATGCCATTTTAAAATACAAATCCATCAGGGCATGAAACCTATGATCATTTGCCATTCTTTGCTTAAGCTATTCAGGTGAGATCTTGGGCTGAAGCAGGGCTATTTTTTCATCAACAACTTGCATTTCTATCTCACATTTAACGTAGTAAAACATTCCAAGGTGCTTCACAGTGCCTAGCCACACAGATACACGCACAATAGAAATCCACAAGAGTCGGTTTTGCATATCTTCATGTGTCCACCTTAGGTAACATTGGTTGGGGTCTAGGAGTAGGTTACCTACCTAGCCACCATAGCAGAAATTATGTCTGGTGTATTTTTACATCAAAGATCCCTTCTCCTACACATGCTCATTCACAAGATGGCGCTATGTGATAAAGCAAATATTTAATAAAACAAGGTGCGCATCCTAATGCTTCAATTTGTTCAGCTTCATCAGATCTCATCAACAGTTTAATACTCTTCAGTTCATTAGGTATTACTGTTCAATACATAATTTGACACTACCATGTAATCAGGATAAACACATTAGAATATTTTTTTCTTGTGCAGTTTTTACGGGGATGCAGGCATTTTTTGAGTTTTTAACATGAAGTACTGCTGAGTACTTTTAAGTAATACAGGTATTCCCACCCTCCCCTCCTGCTGCAACCAGAGCTTGCTATGAAGTAGGGCCTCGAGGCCTGAGCATAACAGTGGTACAGTAGGATTTCCACAGTGGGAACACAGCTAGGGGTTTATGGAGGCTCAAGATCACATTGGGTCATGGCGGGAGTTGGCAGCAGCAAAGCAGTGGAAGTGTACAGCATGCTATGTGGTTCAGTGGAGAACAACACCATGTATCTTGGCGGCCCAACTGGGACATTGATCCTGGAGATCTAGCTTGGAGGACTGAATCATGCGTAAGTAAAATGAATACGCAAGTTTATTTGTGACTGGTCGATGATGGAAATAGATATGACCAGAAGTGGTATTCAAGTGTTGCTTGACAGGAAATATGTGCAAATATCAGACTTAACGTAGTAATTATAGATGGTATGGTTTATGCCTATTCTATAATAACAAAGTGATTCATTCCAATTCTATTTTCACTTGGTTTAGTAAGTATTGTCTGATAATGTAAAAGGTACAGAAAGAGTTGTCCGCCAGATATGAAACTTAGTGCATGCATACACACATGCACAAATATCTATAATTCAGTATATGTGAACAGATTTTATGATGGGATTTTGCTATTACAGTCCCCATAAGACTGGCAATCACCAAGTTCGTCTAGTCAAGCTTAATTCTAGTGTTTTAAGATGACAGCACCTAATGAAGACTAAATAAGCTTTTAAAGCAACTTACCCATATGCAGCTGTCACCTAAACACAACTCCAATATAGTCAACCAGTGTCATTTTACTGAAAGGATCTGAATTTTTAATTGCACATGACTGTTAGTGAATAAGGGAGTACTATTGCTGCAGTATTCAACTACAGCACTTAGCATTCAACTATACTGACTAATGGCACTGAGATAGAAAGGTGTGTTATTTTTATTTCTATAGATACATTACGAACAGTATGGGCAGTTTAAGTCTCTGTTCTGATGCCCTAGTGTAGAGTATAGACTTTCGGCCTGCTTAATACAGACAAAATAATCATGATGCATGTTCCAAATAAAATATATGTCTAGCCATTTCCTATGGCGTTGCTCATTGCCAATGTTCCCCCTAAGGTGTGCGGGCACGCAGTCACACATTAATCGGGTAGTCCTGCGCAGGCCGCTCACAAGCTGAAAGAGATACCAAATTTAATGGGGATGCGCACGAATTTAAAAAAAACCTGAAAACTAAGTTAAGTTGATTAACTACATAGGGCTAGAAATTCGTTCTAGCCTAGGAATGGGCGGTGTTTAGATTAAAAATGGTTAAGTAGAGCCAGTTGAAAATCATCTCGACTGCAAGCAAAATTCATCCTCGCTCCTTATTAAAATGATTGTATTCATGATTCTCGTCTAAAAAATAAGCTCATTGGCGTTGCACTGAAAAAATGGACCAATATTGGGTGTAATCTAATATTACCACAGACTTTTTTCACTCCTTAAACGGGAGATCCATTGATGCTGCAGCACCTCATTCTCAGCACTGCAGCTGCCTCAACACCCATAAGAAGGAGAACTTATTTACAAATGCTGATGGCAGATCATTGCCTCAGGGAGAGAGCCGGGAGATGTTATGAGGAAGCTTTGGTTTTAGCATTGGAGAGAAGGTGGACGGTCCTGTGCCAACTAGCAGGTGGCCCTCACCCCAAGTCTGCCAGACTGTGGAGTGAGGTGGCACACCACGTCAAGGGCAGTACTGTGGTCCCCAGGTCCCATACCCAGAGCAGGAGGAAGTTTAACGAGCTCACACGGTGGTCAGAGTGAGTGAAGGATTTTAACAAATGCTACATACACAAGCATCACACACTGCTCACTGTACCACAACTATGGCAGGCACAAGGTTCATTAGTTATTAGAATTCATGTGATATGTGTGATAAGTTTATAGTTAAATTTATTAATGTCGTTTGGAATATTTTGTGGTCAAATTTCACCTTTGCGCTGAGAGGAACACTGATATGGTTTGAGACCGGGATGATATGATGGGGATATGGTGATCTGTGGTTTCATTCATTCGAATCACAGTCCGATGACCCAGTCACGATCAGCCCATCCTGAAGGCTGATTGTCTCGTCTCCTCCCTCCCTCCTGTTTTCCGCCTCCTATTCCTCCTCCTGCTTGTCCTCTTCCTCCTCGTCCTCTTCATGAAGTAATCCCGCAATCCCTGCTGGCAAAGGCTACGCCCTTATGATGGCCAAGTTGTGGAGCATGCAGCAGATCACGACGAAATTGGTGAGAATTGGAGCCTCCTCCCGAGTGGTCAAAGCAGCAGAAAGATTGCTTCAATAAGCCGATGGTCTGCTTAGTGATGATCCTAGTGGCAGCATAATACTCATTATATAAGTTCTGGGCACAAGTGTTGGGGTTGAAGGGGGGTGGGGGGGGAGGAGGAGTCATGACCCAGGTTGAGAGCGGATAGACCTTGGCTCCAAGCAGCCACCCTCGAGCTTGATGTGGTGGCTGGGAGAGTGCTGGCACACCGGTCTGGCGTAGGATGAAGGCATCGTGGCTGCTGCCAGGATAGTGGGAATTGACATTGAGGATTTACTGTTAGTGGTTGCACACTAAGTGAGTGAGTGATTTTTAGCAAGTGCACTTTGAAGCCATTCAAAAATAATGAGGGTGTTTTGTACATGCCAGAACACGTCTTGATACCAAAGAACCTCGAAATGACTAAGGAAAACTGTTCCCGTAGCAGGAAGTAGCACATAGCCATTCAAACTGCAAAACCCAGACGGGTGCGAGTGATTGGTGAGGATCCCTGTAAATAACGTCACTGGCGCTGGCTTCCTGCTGCTGCATGCAACCCCAACCTGTCGTTGCTTTCTCCAGCCAGTAAGTACATTGGCTAAAATGATGTTGGGAGATTGGGCATCCAGTGAGCATTACACACTCACTGATGTCACGATCGCCATCATGGCAAACCCTTTGGCGATCGACGTTACCGGAAGCTCTCCCAGCAACACCGATATGGCATGTAGTGCTGGAACTGGCATCAGCTGTCAACGACAGTTTAGTGCCATCTCCTGGCGCTCATCACATTAATTTCTCCCTCATAAACTTCAATTAATTAAATAAAACAAAACAAGATTCGATAGGGATGGCAGTGCAGGAGGTGTGCCACAAGTGCAGCATGTGAAGACCCATCACAATCCCAGACAAACACATCTACAGTAAGTCTGCATCTCAAGGACCTTCAGCTCTAGTTGTTGAGCTGGAAGCCAAGGTGCAGACATTGCGGGCATCAGGGAGGGGAGAATTACTTGGATACTTTGATCCAGGAGGCAGACACCCCTCTTGGGTTAGGCTGTGGTACAGGTCTGGTTAGTGGTTAAAGACAGAGGTGTGTGACTGCGAGTCAGGTAGATAAGGGGACCTCAGATGCAGTGCTGGAGAAGCCTCGGCCTTTGTCCTTACCCAACAAATACAAGATTCTTGCTGCCTGTGTGGATGAGGGAAAAGTCTGCAGGGTGAATGAGCAAACTGACCACAGGATGCCATTCAAGAGGGGGACGTGAAAAGGAACGTTGTAGTGGTGGCGACCAGTATAGTCAGTGTAGTGTATGAAATAATAAAATGAACTCCGTACTGTGAGTCAGTGATTAGGTGTAACCTGGTCAGTCTTTAATGGCTTCCAGAAGTGAAGATACAAAGGTGAAGTTCAGGTTATATACTGGGCCCAGCACGAGTGTACCTATGACCCGAGGACCTCTGACAGTAGTGCCTCCTGTTGGTGGGCTGACCTTATGTATAGAACGTTACAATCAGGGAGTTGGATACCGCTCTCTGCAGCTGCGATGGAGAGTTACAAAGGCTGTGTTAGCTGCCCGGTGCCAGGGTTAAGGATATCTCCTCGCGGCCGGAGAATAACTTGGAGTGGGGGGAGGATCCTGTTGCCATAGTCCGTGTTGGAACCAATGATGTAGGTAGAACTAGGAATGAGGTTCTGCTGAGAGAGTTTAAGAGCTAGGGTCTAAACAGACCTCACAGGCAATAAGGTCACAGTCCTGTCCCACAGGGGTCAAAGTCCAGTCCCACAGGGATCACAGTCCAGTACCACAGGCATCATAGTCCTGTCCCACAGGGGTCACAGTGCAGTCCCACAGGGGTCACAGTCCAGTCCCACAGGGGTCACAGTTCAGTCCCACAGGGGTCATAGTCCAGTCCCACAGAGGTAACAGTCCAGTCCCACAGGGATCACAGTTCAGTCCCACACGGATCACAGTCCAATGTTACCTGAGCCATGTGCAAATTGGCATGAAGACAAACAGATTAGGAGGTTAAATGCGTGGTTCAAAGAGTGGTGTGGAAAGCAAGGGTTTTGCTTCATGGGGCACTGGCACCAGTACTGGAGAAAGGCGGAGCTGTTCCATTGGGATTGCTGTCCTGCCGAATCGACTAACTAGGACAGTTGATAAGGCTTTAAACTAATGAACAGGGGTGATGGGAGGATTCAGGAAAGGGTACATTCAAAAGCAGTAAGAGAAATGTCAAGACTGTAGAGCAGAGTAGCAAGTTTTGTAAAAGTATGCAATGTGGATCAGGAAGGGATAGAGGGCTTAACAAAAGTAACAGGGAAAAATAGAAAAAGGTTCAAGCTAAAGGCATTATATCTGAATGTACGAAGCATTTGCAACAAAATAGATCAATTAATAATAGAGATAGAAATAAATGGGTTTGTTCCAATAGCCATTATGAAGACTGGTTGCAGAGTGACCAAGGTTAGGAACTAAATATTCCAAGATTCTTGACTTTTAGAAGAGATGGGCAAAATGGAAAAGGAGGAGGGGTAGACCTGAAAATAAACAATGGGATAAAGATAATAGAGAGAAAGGATCGTAGCTCCGAAAATCAAGAAGTAGAGTCACTATAAGTGAAGCTAAAAAAACAACAAGGGGCAGAAAACTCTGGTGGGAGTTGTTTGTAGGTGCCCAAACAGTAGTTGTAATGTAGGACAGAGTATAAATCAGGAAATTAGAGGTGCATCCATTCAGTAATGATAGAGGACTTTAATTTTCATACAGACTGGGCAAACCAAATTTGCAGTAATATTACAGAGGACGAATTCATGGAAAGCATTCAAGATAGTTTTCTAGATCAGTATGTTGAGGAGCCAACTAAGGAACTTGCTATTTCAGATTTAGTATTGTGGAATGAGACAGGGTTGTTTAACAACCTCGTAGTAAATGGGCCTCTGGAGAAGAATGATCATAATATTTTTCCCACTCACTTAGCCTGTCTATGTCCTTGTGCAGATTTTTTGTGTCCTCCAAATACATTGCTTTTCCTCCCATCTTTGTATCATCAGCAAACTTGGCTACATTACACTTGGTCCCTTCTTCCAAGATGACCAAAGTGAGACAGTATAAGCAGAACCCATGTTGATGGAATGGATGGCGGGTCATGTGGAGTTGACAGAATCATTCTGTCAATGGTGAGAGAGGTTCTTCCAATGAGATGACACTGATTGGAGATTTTGCTGAAAACATTTGCAGCCTGCAGAAAGCTAAATCTGTGCTGGGAATGCAGTCTGCTTAAGGAAATTGACCACCTGTGAGGTTGGAGCTGTTATAGTACATTTGATGCTGTCAAGTAATCAGTTGGAGCAATGGCCACTCAGTCCCCGAGCTGCTTGAATCCCGTGGCCATGCAGGGAAATTTGAAAAGTAGGGGGGAAGTGTCTAACAAGAAGTTAATAATGATTTGAATTACGTCGCCCGCCCCTGCCAGTCGGGTTGCTGCCACACTGGCAAAGGCACCAGAGGGAACGGCGAATGAGGGCGGAATGACGGTGGGTTCCTGATCTGCTCTGACTTTTTTCAAATTTCACACCCGACCCATCTCTGATTATGCCCACACAGATGCCGGAAAATTCCAGCCTTTGTATCTGTCTTCATTGAAGAAGACAAAAAAAACATTCTGGAAATAGTAGGGAACCAAAGATCTAGTGAGAATGAGGAACTTAAAGAAATTAGTATTAGGAAAGAAATAGTACTGGAGAAACTAATGGGACTACTAGCTACCTAATTTCCTGGACCTTCTGGCCTACATCCTAGGGTTTTAAAAGAGATGACTACAGAGATAGTGGATGCATTGATTGTGATCTTCCATAATTCCTTTGATTCTAAAATGGACCCCGCGGATTGGAAGGTAGCAAATGTAACCCAGCTATTCAAGAGAGGAGGAAGAGAGAGGGAACTGCAGGCCAGTTAGCCTGACATCAGTAGTGGAGAAAATACTGGAATATTGGGTACATGGTAACCGTGAACTTAGAAAATTAGCCCAGAAATTGCGGCCTCCGCAGGTCCATACGAAGTTTCTACGGACCTGGGAAGACATCGGAAAAGATGGCTTTCAGCGTACAGTGCGCATGCGCTGAAAGCTGGAGCTTGACAGATGATCCGCATCTCGGGAGCGAGGATATTTGCTTGGGCAAGATTGCGGTATTTACCCATATCTTGCCCAGCAATTGTCCTCAAAATTCTTGCACCTGGACAAGTAGGCGCATAGCCTACTTTTACAGGCATAAATGTTTAAAAATATACACAAATATAATAAAATTAAATTACATAAACACATTTTATTGTTAAAAACTCTGCCCACTAAGGTAAGTTTATTTTTAACCCAAATTACAAAACTTAAAAAAAAATCGGGAAACTATTGTTTCTTTCTAAGGCATTTATGAACTTTAATTTCAATTAATTTTAATTATGTGAGGTCTGTTTTTTAATTTTTATTAGTGTGTTTGTTTTTTTTCTCATTAATAGCAATGAAAACTCGTAGATATGGAGTTCTCATTGCTGTTAATGGAAAGCTGTGGAATACAGTACCTGATTGGCTGAGCAGTCACACGTGACTGCGTCTTCTGCGTGGGAACTCTCTGGACTGGAGCGCGCTTCGCAGCGCGAGAAGAGAAGACCTCCCCAATGGAATCACAGACTCCTCCCGGACCACCAGGTAATTTCATAGAAATGTTTCAGGTCCGAGGCAATTGCCCGTGGGAAGCCACCGACCGCAATTTCCGAGCCATGCACAAAATTAGAGCTCATGGGATTAGGGGTACAGGGCTCAATTTTCCCCAAGCCCATTTTCTGGCGTATTGCCAGAGTTATGCCAGGTTTTCAAGGCCAGAAATGTGCCAGAAATATTTTTCCAAAGTTTCCCCAATCTATATTTCGAATTTGGCGCCCTGCAGCGTGTCCAGTCGTCTCGTGAGGTGCAGCCTGCTGTCTGCGCCAAAAAACGATGCCACACTTTCTGTGCATGCACGGGAAAAAAAGTTAATTTTTGACGTCATTCCAATGGACTCGCATACTCAGTATAGCTCGGATTTGGCAATCAGCCAATTTTAAAGAGCCAGTTGTGTGTGTGTGTGTGTGAGAAGGAGTGAGATCATTGGAAAAATCACAGCTGGAGCAATACAAGATGCAACGCGGTGCAAGGACCAAGAATTTCTTACAGGAAGAAGTGGAGGCACTAGTTACTGTGATTGAGAACAGATCGCAGGAGCTGGAGACCAGCAGAGGTCACATAAAGTTCTACCAAAAGAAATGAAGAAACGCTGGAACCAAGTTGCAGAAGATTACTGCGCAGTGGTGAACACCACGAGATCTGGAGGCCAGTGTAAAAAGAAATGGCAGGACCTTGGTCAAGTAGTTAGTGTAAGTAATATTTTCATTTAATGTGACCAGCTGTATATGTCCCACCCAGCAGAAAGACACGCTCTCTAAAAAATTGCATTTTCACCTTTGCAGAGGAAAGTGGCACACAACAAAAGGGAAAGAACTGGAACAGGAGGAGTCCCGGCAAATCTGCACCCACTGACACCCTTGGAAGAGAGGGTCGCTGCTTTGATGGAACCTGCCTGGAAAAAAGCAATCAGTACTGCACAAGCTGGGCCCACACTCGAGGGAGAGAGTAAGTCCTGCAAATTCATCGTAGCTCTTCAAATCAACCAGCTGCCTGGCCTGTGATGTGTGAGCCTACTCATGCCACCCATCTTGCCGCCTTCTCTGCTGCTAACCATTTGACTGTTCTGTTATATTTTTCAGAACTTGAGGCCAACCCTGACAATGCAGAAGAAGATTCAGATGAGGATGAGCCTGAAGAGGGGAAGATCTTCCAATCCCACCCTCCAAGAACATGGGGGGGGGTGGGAGGGGGAGGGGATGGAGCTGGATGAAGCTCCCACTGTTGTACTGAATATGGAGGAGTTGCCACTCATGGAGGTGCCAGCCCCTTCCGTGACTAGTGGTTTGAGTGTTGGTGGGACATTCCATGGTTTCCCACCTTCCAAGGTTGCAGGTCCCAATGGTGTGGTGCAGCGAGGCATACCCACGGTCCCACTGTCCCAGGCTGCGGGTTCCAGTGGTGTGGTGCGAGCCACACCCATGGAGAGGAGGGGGAGGAGAGCTCGACCTGATGTGGTTCAGATCATATCATTGAGTGCGGAGAGCATTGACCTTACCCGATCACTCCTGGACACCATCAGTGGGGTGAGTGATGAGGTAGCGGGACTGTCAGGAGAAGTAACAACACTCTCACGAGAAATGGGAACGATATCCCGGATCATCAGTGAGGGAATAATGGCCATGAGGGAGGGAATGTCAGAGGTAATGCAAACCACGTCACTGGCCATGAGGGAGGGAATGTCAGAGATAGTGCAAACCACGTCATGGACCATTACAGAGGGAATGTTGCAGGCCACTGAGACACTGTCAGGGTGCATGAGGGACAGCATGTTGGAGTTAGCTGCTGCAATAAGGGAACATGCCCAGACCCCACGCCCATTGACAGAATCAACTGTCACTCCCACTGCAATCCCCCCCACCAGCCCCTGAAGAGCCCAAAGCCGGGCCCTCCAACTTGCCCCCTGACGCTGACACCCCCTACCCTCAAGAGGTGCGCAGTACCCGAGATGTTAGAAGGAATAAGCTTGGTACCAAACCCAGAAACACTGCGCCACCGCCTGTGGGCAGGGGTGGTGGGGTGTCCAAGACCAAGCGCAGCGGGCGGTCTTAGAATAAGGGGGAGGAGAGATGGGTGCATCCTTTCTTTGCTCCTGCTGCTGTTGTTGTTTTGTTGTTATTGTTACTGTTGTAACTGTTCTCAAATTAAAAGTTTTTTGTAAGTTATGTAAATTTACAAGTTTTTAAGTGATCTTAAAGAGTGATTTCAAAGTGAAGTTTGATGCAAGAATAATTTTATTAAAGTTGAGTTATTGTAAACTTTTCAATAAAATATAATTCAGTTTTAATGTAAAATATGTTCCATTAACACAACACAACATTACGGAACAGCTCCAAACAATAAACATGTCCATGTGGAATAGTTGTCACTGAGCCCTCAGGGTCTCCTCTCTCCAACCCGACCTCCTGCCCAGCCCCCCTTGAGTCTTGTGACCTTTTTCTCCTTCCCCCTCCCCGGGCTACGAGCCGTAAGATCGGCTCTCTCTCTCCCTCCCCCTCCCCGGGCTACAAGCAGTAAGATCGGCTATCTCTCCCTCCTCTCCTCTCTTCCCCGCGCCCCCCCCCACGGCTTGTTTTGTAGCCGAACCCCGAGCCACTGTGTCCGGACGCGAGGCCAATTCGGCCGGCCAAACCGCCAACCCTCCAGGCCTTCTTCAAAATGGTCACTGGTGGCGTGTGAGTGAGTAAAAAAAAAAATGAGAAAACTTGTGAAATCCAACAAATTTACACTTCTACGTTGACAGGTAAAAGAAAGTTGAACTTTATCATTGATTTTGACAGTGTCCTTGACTCCCTCCAAAATCTTCGATTTAAAAACAATGGCGTCTTTCAGCACAGATTTGTGAATGTGTGCTGGTTTTCTTAACTCACCAGAAGGTTTTTCGTGAGTGGCCAGATACGCCAACGTAATAGAAAAAAATGTTGGCCAAACTGCGAACAATTGAGAAAACCGGCGCAAACATGACGTAAAAAAAACTGGCCTAGAAAAGTCGTAACTAAGTCCATTACACCGGCGCAGACCGCAGGGGGAAAGTTTTGAAAAAAATAAATACGCCAAAAATTTGACTCAATACGCCAAAACAAGCAGCCTTCTCAAAAAAAACGGCGCAAATCACTGGGAAAAATTGAGCCCATTGTTAGCATGGACTAAGGATTAGTTAACGGACAGTGCACAGAGAGTAGGAGGACACAAAAAACCTGCAAAAGCACATAGACAGGCTAAGTGAGTGGTCAAAAATTTGGCAGATGGAGTATAATGAAATTTGGCAGATGGAGTATGGAGTATTATGTTGGAAAGTGTGAGGTCATGCACTTTGGCAAAAAAAAATCAAAGAGCAAGTTATTATTTAAATGGAGAAAAATTGCAAAGTACTGCAGTACAGCAGGACCTGGGGGTCCTGGTGCATGAAACATAAAAGGTTAGTATGCAGGCACAGCAAGTGATCAGGAAGGCCAATGGAATCTTGGCCTTTATTGCAAAGGAGATGGAGTATAAAAGCAGGGAAGTCTTATACAGGGTATTGTTGAGGCCACATCTGGAATACTGCGTTCAGTTTTGGTTTCCATATTTACGAAAGGATATACTTGCTTTGGAGACAGTTCAGAGAAGGTTCACTAGGTTGATTCTGGAGATGAGGGGGTTGACTTATGAGGAAAGGTTGAGTAGGTTGGGCCTCTACTCATTGGAATTCAGAAGAATGAGAGGTGATCTTATTGAAACGTATAAGATAATGAGGGGAGTTGACAAGGTGGATGCTGAGAGAATGTTTCCACTGATAGGGGAGACTAGAGCTAGGGAGCATAATTTTAGAATAAGGGGCCGCCCATTTAAAACTGCGATGAGGAGGAATTTCTTCTCTAAGAGGGTTGTAAATCTGTGGAATTCGTTGCCTCAGAGAGCTGTAGAAGCTGAGTCATTTAATAACTTTAAGACAGAGATAGATAGTTTCTTAGCCAATAAGGGAATAAGGGGTTATGGGGAGCGGGCAGGGAAGTGGACCTGAGTCCATGATCGGATCAGCCATGATCGTATTAAATGGTGGAGCAGGCTCGAGGAGCCGTATGGCCTACTCCTGCTCCTATTTCTGATGTTCATATGTTAAACGGGTCATTTCCAGGTTGGCAGGCCATAACTAATGGGGTACTGCAAGGATCGGTGCTTGAGCATCAACTATTTACAGTCTGTATGAATGATTTAGATGAAGGGACTGAGTGTAATGTATCCAATTTACTGACAAGACAAAGCTAGATGGGAAAGTAAAGTGTGAGGAGGACGCAAAGAGGCTGCAAAGGAATATAGACAGTTAAGTGAGTGGGCAATAAGATGGCAGATGGAATATAATGTGGAGAAATGTGAAGTTATCCACTTTGGTATGATAAATAGAAAAGCAGAGTATTTTTTAAATGGTGAGATATTGGGAAATGTTGGTATTCAGAGGGACCTGGGCGTCCTTATGCACGAATCACAGAAAGCTAACGTGCAGGTACCGCAAGCAATTCGGAAAGCAAATGTAATGTTATCCTTTATTAAAAAAGGGTTTGTTTTAGAGTAAAGAAGTCTTACTGCAATTATATAGAGCCTTGGTGAGACCACACTTCGTGTACTGTGTACAGTTTTGGTCTCATTACCTAAGGAAAGATACACTTGGCTAACAGGAAGTGCAACAAAGATTGTCCTATGAGGGAGATTGAGTAGACTAGGTTTATATTCCCTAGAATTTAGAAGAATGAGAGGAGATCTCATAGAAACATAAAGCATAATAATACTCCTGTACCTATTTTCAATGTTTCTATGTTTCTATGTGATCTCATTGAAACTTATAAGATTCTTAAAGGGTTTGACAGGATAGATGGAGGGAAGATGTTTCCCCCGGCTGGGTAATAGTCTCTGAAAAAGGGTCGGCCATTTACGACAGAGACGAGAAATTTCTTCACTCAAATGGTTGTGAATCTTTGGAATTTTCTACCCCGGGGAACTGCGGATGCTCAGTCGTTGAGTATATTCAAGTCAGAGGTTAATAGATTTTTGATATTAAGTAAGCCAAGGGACATGGGGATACTGTGGGAAGGTGGAGTTCAGGTAGAAGGTCATCCATGATTTTATTGATCTCCACCCCCCGCTTCCCGATGTCCTCTCGCTTTCCAATTTCCCCTCTCTCCTCATCTCCTCTCTCTCTCTCGCTCTGATATCCTCTCTACCCTCCGCTCTCCTCTCTCTCCCCTCAATCCCATCTCTCTCTCCCCCTGATTGCCTCTCACTCTGAGATCCTCTCACTTCCCCCCTTCGATCTCCTCTCTCTCCCCTCTCCGATCACCTCTCCCCCTCCTATCTCCTCTCTCTCCCCTTCCAATCTCCTCTCTCTCTCTCTCCCCTCCGATCTCCTCTCCCCCTCCGATCGCCTTTCTCTATCCCCCCTCTGAGCTCCTTTCTCTCTACCCCCTTCCGCTCTCCTCGCTCGCTCCCCCTCCGATCTCCTCTCCCTGATCTATGCTCTCTCTCCCATCTCCTCTCTCCGACCTCTCTCTCTCCGGTCTCCTCTCTCTCCCTTTCCTCCAATGTCCTCTTTCTCTCTCCGATCTCCTCTCTTTCTCCCCTCCAATCTCCTCTCTCTCCAATCTCCTCTCCCTCTCTCTCCAATTTCCTCTCTCTCCCTCGATTGCCTCTGTCTCTCCAATCTCCTCCCTTCCTCCCCTTCAATCTCCTCTCTCTCGCTCTCTCTATCCCATCTCCTCTCCCTCTCTGATCTCCTCTCTCCAATCTCCTCTCACTCTCTCTCCAATCTCCTATCTCCCCCCCCCCCGCCCAATTGCCTCTCTCTCTCCGATCCCCTCCTTCCCTTCCAATCTTCTCTCTATTTGATCTCTCTCTCTCTCTCTCTCGCTCTCTCTCTCTCTTTCACTACTATCTCCTCTCTCCCCCTCCAATTCCATTTCTCTCTACCCCCTTTTTATCCTCTCTCTTCCTCCCCCGCTCTGCCTCAGCCACCATCTCTGCATGGAGCCAAGGAAAGTGTGGCCCACGGTGCAGGCTGCAATGGCTAGGTACTGCGCATGTGCAGCTCTGGTATTCCATGCGCATGCGCAGAAGGCCACAAAGGTGTTCGTGCAAATAATCACAGCATTTACTTTTCTGACCAGTCTGTCATGTGGGACCTTGTCAAAAGTTTTGTGAAAATCCATGTAGACTACATCAAAAGTGCTACCCTCCTTGTTGCTATTGTGTTCCTAACACAGATGAGGCTGCACACAGGGATGTTAAAGGAACAATGACCTCAGTCTTTAATAAGACACTCCAGTGTGAGGAACAGGCCTTAGGGGCCGGCTTATATACATGGCTCCCAAGGGATGCTGGGACTCCTTGGGACTTCAGGGGATGAGCTCCCTGGTGGCAGAACATGGGAGTGCATGCTTTACAGATACACAACATCACTCCCGCCCCCCCCCCCCAAAGTCAAAGTGAAAACAATTTACAAGGTGAGGCAGTCGGGAGCCTTTCTTTCCCTCGTGGACTGCCTCGGTACAAATATCTGTTCTGGTGTGTTGGCTGTGCCCTCACTGGGCTGGCGTGTTGTTGGCCTTGCAGGGCTGCTAGGTGAGCCTGATCTTGCTGGGCTGTTGGGCATGATGGGTTCGATTTCCTGGTCCAGCGTGGTGTCGTTGATCCTTTGGGTGTGTGTTGTGGGCTCGAAAAAGATGGTGTCTGCTGTGGGTTGTTCAGGGCATTCTGTGAATCACAGCCTCGTTTGGTCCAGATACTTTCTGCAAATTTGTCCATTGTCTAGTTTGACTAAAAACACCCTATTCCCTTCTTTAGCTAACACCGTGCCCGCGATCCACTTGGGACCATGTCCATAGTTTAGCACATAAACAGGGTAATTCAGATCAATTTCCCGTGACACAGTGGCGCGACCATCGTTTACATTTTGTTGCTGCCGCTTGCTCTCTACCTGATCATGCAGGTTGGGGTGAACCAGCGAGAGTCTGGTTTTAAGTGTCCTTTTCATGAGTACCTCAACCGGTGGCATCCCTGTGAGCGAGTGGGGTCTCGTGCGGTAGCTGAGCAGTACTCGGGACAGGCGGGTTTGGAGTGAGCCTTCTGTGGCTCGTTTAAGGCTCTGTTTGATGGTTTGTACTGCCCGCTCTGCCTGCCCATTGGAGGCTGGTTTAAACGGGGCTGAGGTGACATGTTTGATCCCATTGCGGGTCATGGAGTCTTTAAATTCGGCACTGGTGAAACATGGCCCGTTGTCACTGACCAGTATGTCAGGCAGGCCGTGGGTGGCAAACATGGCCCTCAGGCTTTCAATGGTGGCGGTGGCGGTGCTTCCCAACATTATTTCACATTCAATCCATTTTGAAAAAGCATCCACCACCACCAGGAACATTTTACCGAGAAACAGGCCCCCATAGTTGACATGGATCCTCGACCACGGTCTGGAGGGCCAGGACCATAAGCTTAGTGGTGCCTCTCTGGGCGCGTTGCTCAACTGAGCACATACGCTGCATTGCCGTACACAGGACTCTAAGTCAGAGTCGATACCGGGCCACCACACGTGGGATCTGGCTATCGCTTTCATCATTACTATACCTGGGTGTGTGCTGTGGAGATCCGAGATGAACGTCTCCTTGCCCTTTTTTGGTAGCACTACGCGGTTACCCCAAAACAGGCAGTCTGCCTGAATGGACAGCTCATTCTTTCGCCGCTGGAACGGCTTGATTGGCTCTTGCATTTCAACGGGGATGCTGGCCCAGCTCCCATGCAGTACACAGTTTTTTTACTAGGGATAGCAGAGGATCTTGGCTGGTCCAAGTCCTAATCTGGCGGGCCGTGACAGGTGATTTATCATTTTCAAATGCTTCCATGACCATCAACAAGTTTGCAGGCTGCGTCATTTCCACCCCCGTGGTGGGCAATGGTAGCCGACTGAGAGCATCCGCACAGTTCTCGGTGCTTGGCCTGTGGCAGATGATATAGTTGTACACTGATGGCGCAAGTGCCCACCTTTGTATGCGGGCTGAGGCATTAGTATATATCCCCTTGTTTTCAGCGATCTGGGATGTGAGGGGCTTGTGATCGGTTTCCAGCTCAGATTTGAGGCCAAACAGCTACTGATGCATTTTCTTTACCCCGAACACACACGCTAATGCCTCTTTCTCAATCATGCTGTAGGCCCTCTCGGCCTTAGATAAGCTTCTGGAAGCATAGCCGACAGGTTGCAACTTCCCCGCAACGTTAGCTTGTTGTAATACACAAACGACTCCTTACGACGACGTGTCACATGCTAGCACAAGTCTTTTACATGGGTTATACAATACAAGCAGCTTGTTGGAGCATAAACTGTTTCTGGCTTTCTCAAAAACAATTACTTTTTTTTTTCCCATACCCAGTTCTCACCTTTGCACAATAACACATGTAGGGGCTCTAAAAGGGTGCTTAACCCCGGTAGGAAGTTACCAAAATAGTTGAGGAGTCCCAGGAACGACCGCAGCTCCGTGACGTTCTGTGGCCTGGGCGCGTTCCTGATAGCCTCTGTCTTGGCATCTGTGGGCCGAATGCCGTCCGCCGCGATCTTTCTCCCCAAAAACTCCACTTTTGCTGCCATGAAGACGCATTTCAACCTCTTCAGCCGCAGCCCTGCGCGATCCAGTCGCTGGAGGACCTCCTCCAGGTTTTGTAGATGCTCGGCGGTGTCCCGACCCGTGACCAATATGTTGTCCTGAAAGACCACCGTGCATGGTATCGACTTGAGTAGGCTATCCATGTTACTCTGGAAGATTGCTGCAAGCCGACCGAATTCCAAACGGGCATCTGTTGTAGATGAACAGTCCCTTGTGCGTGTTGATGCAGGTGAGGCCCTTCGAAGACTCCTCCAGCTCTTGCGTCATGTAGGCTGAAGTCAGGTCGAGCTTGGTGAATGCCTTGCCTCCTGCCAGCGTCGCAAATAGGTCGTCTGCCTTAGGTAGCGGGTATTGGTCCTGTAGCGAGAAACAATTAATAGTTACTTTATAATCGCCGCAAATCCTGACCGTGCCTTCACTTTTGAATACTGGAACAATTGGGCTGGCCCACTCGCTGAATTCCACTAGGGAGATGATGCCCTCGTGTTGCATCCTGTCCAGCTTGATTTCCACTCTCTCCCTCATCATGTGAGGTACCGCTTGTGCCTTGTGGTGAATAGGTCGTGCCTCTGGGACCAAGTGGATCCGTACCTTCACCCCGAAAAAGTTTCCAATGCCTGGCTCAAAAAAGGGGAGGAAATTTGTTAAGAGCCTGGGTACATGAGGCCTCATCGACATGTGATAGCGCTCGGATGTCATCACAGTTCCAGTGGATTTTATCCAGCCAGCTCCTTCCAAGCAGTGTGGGGCCATCGCCCGGGACAATCCAGAGTGTCAGTTCATGCACCGTGCCCGCGTAGGTGACCTTGACCATGGCGTTGCCCAGGACAGTGATAAGCTCTTTGGTGTACGTTCTCAGTTTCGTGTGGATGGGGCTCAGGGCTGGTCTGAATGCCTTGTTGCACCACAGTCTCTCAAACATCTTTTTACTCATAATGGATTGGCTAGCGCCAGTGCCCACTTCCATGGCTACGAATAAGCCATTCAATTTTATGTTTAGCATTATAGGTGGACATTTCGTCGAAAATGTGTGCTCCCCGTGTACTTCAGCATCTGCTTCCTCTCTCTGAAGCTCAAAATTACTTTGATCCACCATGGACCGATCTTCCTCTGCCACGTTGTGGTTAGCAGGTTTTGCAGAGCTTGCAGCTCGTTTGCAAGCTCATTGGAGGTGCCCCATTGTTCCACAGCTCTTGCAAACATACCCTTTGAAGCGGCATGAATAGGCTGAATGGAAGCCTCCACAACGCCAACAAGGTGTGAATTGACTTGCATTCATCCTTTGTTGGGGACTCTGAGTCATCTGGGTCACCTGAGGCCTGCTGGCAGTTGCAGACTCGTGGGTTCTGCCCTGTATATTTCTGCTCGCAAACACAGTTCCAGTTAATTTATGAACATTATGAACCGGTGTTATCACTGGTGGACATAAACGCCTGTGACCTTACTGAGGGTCGGTGTCTCTACAATCAAAAGTTTTCGTAGGATGGTCTCGTGGCCAATACCCAGTACAAAAAAGTCTCTGAGCATTTGCTCCAGGTAGCCATCAAACTCACATTGTCCTGCAAGTCGCCTTAGCTCGGCGATGTAGCTCGCCACTTCCTGACCTTCAGGTCACTGGCACGTGTAGAACCGATACCTCGCCGTCAGCACGCTCTCCCTCGTGTTAAGATGCTCCCAAACCAGTGTGCACAGCTCCTCATATGACTTATCTGTGGGTTTCACCGGAGCCAGAAGATTCTTCATGAGGCTGTAGGTCGGTGCCCCGCAGACTGTGAGGAGGACTGCTCTCCTTTTTGCAGGGCTTCTTTCTCCGTTCAGCTCGTTGGCTACAAAGTACTGGTCTAGCTCTTCGAGATAGGCTTCCCAGTCCTCACCCTCTGAGAATTTCTCCAGGATGCCCTCAGTTTGCTGCATCTTTGCATTGGATTCATATTCTCGTCACCAGTTATTGTGTTCCTAACACAGATGAGGCTGCACACAGGGAGGTTAAAGTAACAGTGACCTCAGTCTTTAATAAGACACTCCAGAGTGAGGAACAGGCCTTAGGGGCCTGCTTATATACAGTGCTCCCAAGGGATGCTGGGATCCCTTGGGGCTTCAGGGGATGAGTTCCCTGGTGGTGGAACATGGGAGTGCATGCTTTACAGATACACAACAGTTGCCTCCTCAAAAAAGTCAATCACTTTGCTGGCTGGGCTTCCTGTAATCAACTGATCCAACTGTGGTACCTGTAAACACAACCCCAATTCCCCATTCACTGACAGACCCAAACCGTACCTTCACTCTGTTACGAGTGAAAAAAATTATCCTCGAATCCTACCAATTAGTTTAAATCTATGCCCACTGGAGATGTTTTCTTTGGAACAGAAGAGGCTAAGGGGAGTCTTGATAGAGGCATATACAATTATGAGGAGATAGAGTCGACACCAGGGTGTTACTGTAGTCCAAAAATCTGTTCTCCAAAAGATTACTAGGAATTTTGAGGCACAGCTGCTCCGTGGAGTACAAACCTGCTGTCCTCTCTCAGAATGACAGAATTTGTTCTCCCACCATTGCCACTCCACCAGTGCTATTCATGTTGCCTGCCAGCCAGCCAGCTAGACTGCTGCCACCCATGTCGAGGTGGTACAATCTAAAGCCAGGCCTTCTAGGTCTAGAGCTGCTTGAGATCATCCTCCAAGACCATCTGCAGTGTTCCGCATTGAAATTCAGCAGCTTTCCGCCAGCCATGTTGCAGCCACCGGGATAGCAGTGTAGCAGTAGTTTGGAGCATGAGGGTGGAGTTGTGGGCTAATCAAAAAAAGCTAGCCACTGCAGCAGCAGAATCAACAATGCGGAGGTCGAAAGCAGTGAGGAGCAGAGGTCGGAAGCAGTGAGGAGCAGAGGTCGGAAGCGGCGAGGAGAGGCAGTCTGAAGCGACATGGAGCAGAGGCTGGAATCGAGGAGGAGCAGAGGGAGGGACCAATGAGGAGTGGAGGGAGGGACTGGCGAGGTTGGGACCACCTAGGTCGGGACGGGTGAGGTCCGGAGATCGGGACTGGCACGGTCCAGAGATCGGAAGTGGAGAGGAGAGGACGGCTGAGGCACGGAGGAGTGGAGAGGTCAGAGCCCAGAGGTGGAGCAGTGTGGACAAGATGAAGGGAAGGTGCAGCATGGGTCGTGAGGTTCACATTGAGTACTATGAATTCCATGTAGAAAGAGGTCCTGTGGGATGAAGGAAGGAAGGAGGACAATAGGAGTGTGTTTGAGTTTGTGTGTATGCATTGGCACATGCAGCGGAGCCTGGTCTCTAGTCATCTTGGATCCCCTTGCCACTGGACCAAGACCTTGCTCCATGAAGCCCATGTGGTGGCTGGTGTGCAACGTCCACCTCACGTTAAAAGAATTCACGCACAGGCATTTTCCACCATTTAAAATGAGTTCATCAGTCACCTGAGTACTCATTTTAAGTGTGGAAGCAAGTCATCCTCGACCCTGAGGGACTGCCTATGATGATGACTGGGATAGCTCTACGTAGGAGCACCAGGACAGTCAGAGGCACACGGAAGAAAGGCATAAGGGAATGCACATGGGTGATTAGATGATTTGTTATGTAAAATTGGATGGATTGATGTGTAGATTAGGTTTAGAATATTTGTTTTGTGATGGCTTTTATTATAGCATTGTGGCAGAGGCGCTGTGATGGTCCATAACCAAGGGGAAGGTAAGGTGTGAGGCTGTTTGTGAATGGTGAATTGGGATTGCATTCACTGGTACCGCAGTTGCATCAGTAGATCACGGACAGTCAGAAAGGGGATGGTTTGCTTTCCACCTCCTCCTCTTCCTCCTCCTCCTCAGCTTTTCACCGTAAACCTTGTGGCATGGGCTGTGCCCTCATGATGGCGAGGTTGTGGAGCATGCAACAGACCACGATGAATCTAGAGATGTTCCATGATGAGCATTGCAGGGCTCCTCCAGAGCAGTCTAGGCAGCAGAGACATTATTTAAAGACCCCAGTGGTCGGCTTGATCATGTTCCATGTGGCAGCATGGCTTTCATTATGTACATGCTCCCGATGTATCGTTGGGTTGTGCTCCTCCACAGGGTGTGCTGTTGCAGTCTTCGTAGATGCAATCGACATAGGATCATTGATTTGACATGAAATTCAACTTTTTGCTCAGTGTTCTCACAGTAAGAACCATTGGTAATGTTAAGCCTTGTTGGATGAGGTGTAACTGAGTTTTAACAGCATAATAAGGCATTATTACTGCTGAACAAACTCTCTGGCCTTGAGAAACGAATTTTATAGGTGTGGCATGTCATTCTCTCAGAATAACATTCAAAATTTCCATGATTTTTAAAATAATACAAAATAATTATTATTTTCTTTTGTTAAAGATTATTTATGATATTTCATCTTCTACCTTAATCTCATGTGTATGTCCCAATCTTTATTTCACTTTCTGTAAAATCATTAAAAATGAATTATAACCTGTGCTTTTTACTTCCTGGTTTGCTGTCTGAGAATTCTTCAATCTGATTGACTGATCAGCCTGTTTGATGACTTCACTGTTGCTGGACGCAACAGATTTTCTATATATAGTACCAGATTTAAAGTCACTAGGAATAGAGGAAATTGATGCTCTAGAGACTGCTAAATTGTTGAGGGAAGCTTTTTTCGAGCTCAACGGCAAGTGCAGTCCATTCGCCGCTGACCGCAAAATCTGGCCCATTATTTACCTTCTCAAATGCTGATGAACTTACTGTGCATTTCTCGATTTTCTATTTTTTTTCGATTACCAGCATTTGCAGTATTTTTAATTTTTAATTGAACTCATCACTACTGCGATGTGATAGTTGCTGACTCCAAATGCAGATAGCTTTTCCTTCCTGTGATATTCATGACTTCACATTTGTTATGTCAACGACAGCATGCAAGAGTCGTATGTGTGCATTGTGTTTTATGTTAGCGTGATGACAAAGGTACTCTCAGAACAAGTATGCAGTCACTATAATTTAAAGTCTTGGGGCTGGATTTTCGGCTTTTGAGATTTCGGGGCGGTAATGGTGGCAGGGCAGTCCTGATACTGCTTGGAAAAAGTTTTCATCCTCGTCTGCAAAATTCAGCAAAAAATGAGGTTCTATGATTGGGGGCTCAAAATCAGGCATTACACAAGGATGTTTTTGCGCCTCAACCGAAAATCGCATCGTTAAAAATGTTTTGTTGATTTAAGGAACTTCATTATTGTTCAGTGCCCTACAACATAATGTTGTATATTGTATGGTTTTATTTTGGTAGAGGGAGCTTTTTTTACTTTGTTGCAGTAACATTTATGATTCATCCTTTGCCATTGGTGTCTTGTGTATCATTACAACGTTCATCTGAGATGTGCCTTTATGGGGGCACATAGCGTGTTCGGTATTAACTCCACCCTTCAGTTTCCTCCATTTAGAAGAACCGGTCCATTATCAGCTGGCGATGTGCAACTCTTGGTCCAGCAGCATCTTCACGCTGCCTCCCTCATGGATGGCGTAGCTATCCAATGGGGGCCTCGCCAACTTCCTTTCCGCATCCTCCTCCTGAGGTGGGCCTGTAATCCCCACTGGCAATGCCTGGCCCCTCATGATGGCCAAGTTGTACAAGGTGCAGCATACCACAATGAATTCGGATAACTGTTGAGGGGAGTATTGAAGGCTGCCTCCAGAGCGGTCGAGGCATCGGTCTGCCTTTAGATGGCCTATCTCTGTCAGCACTTCCTTTCAGAAGTGCAGCCTTCTCACACACTGCTCCTCAGAGTTATGTGTGTTAGTGCCTGTAAATCCGTGGGAGGTAAGCCCTCCTTCCCAGACATCTTCGGCCTCTCCTGATCCATGGGCCGACATGGCCAAGAGCCCTTCTTTTAGCTTGACGCTGCCTGGCAATAGCATGGAGCATGATACGCTGGCGAACTAAGTAATGCCCTCATTACATTTTCTCACTCATCTTGTCAGGACACTGTAATGGCAGATAAAAGTGCCGTTTGCAAATCGGAGTTTCACTCAGCATGATGTGTGCAACCGTTGCAGTCACTGTGACTTGCAATGTAGGATCCTCATCCCTCTATTTAAATACGCTGCCAATACCGCCTACTGCATCCTGGGAACGCCTGGTTTTTCAGACGTTTCCTGGGGCGGGTGTTAACTGAGGCGTTAGGGCTGAATTTTGCATCTGGGGCGCTAGTGGAGCATTGCACGAAAATTGACGTCATGATCTCAGTGAAACTAGAAGGCGGACAGTAAGTTTTTGCACCGCTGCAAATCATGAGCTAAATTTGCTGGCTGCGCGATAAAAGCTGGATGCCTGCCGTCACGCGCGGGGCGCAAACAGAGGTGCAAGCGAGCCAAAAATCCAGCCCTTGGCTTCTGCCTGTGATTTGAGGTGCTGGAGTACTTCTGGTTGCATGGTTACCTCACACGGAATAAATTTTGTATTCCACCACCAGTATGATTACAGACTGCAAAGGAAATGTGTACATAGTCAAGGTACAAATGTGTTTTCATACCTCAGAAAAGATAAACAGTTACATAAGAACACGCAAAATTTTATACACAAGTTATTTGGCCCTACAACCCATTTATTTTTGATCCTACATTCTCCAGAAGCACAGCTAGTTGCTTCTTGTAACAATTTCTACTATTCATGCCTACGGTTGTCCATAGTGACTTAGTAGCTCTTATGTTTGGGTGAAAATGCTACTCCTGACTTCTGGGTATGGTCCAGCACCAACTATTTAAATTACAATAATCTAAACTGGTTTAGTTTGTCTAAAATCCTTTATTTTAATCCCATATAAAGTAACGTGCCATCACAGGTTGTCAATGTAGCGCTTTAAATTCCAACATCATGTAATATGACAAACCTGTCAGCACTAAATAAGCCCTTAAACTACACTGAACCTTACCCATGTTCCTTTTGCATTTATTTCAACATTAGTAGTGTGTGATTGTTTTCTTAACTGTTTTATGTATCATATAGTCAATTAAATTGTAAGCAAGAAGTTAACTTTCACATATCCAAGCAATATAGCAACAAGAACAACTGAGCCATGGACTCTCAGTGTGAACTAAAGGTTGATGTATTGAGTCAATTATATTCCAATATCCCATTGCAGAGTCACTTGTCCTTGGTGCATTCTAACATTCAGCATTTCATTAATAATTCAATTAATTACATTTCATTTAATTGAGTAAAACTACAACTAATACCAAAGTGGTAAAATTTTAATTTTGCTGTAGAGCCAATGATGGGCCCACAAATCTAAAGAATATAAATAATAAAACTTAGCAGGCAACCTTTGTCACTATATAACTTCAAATAAATGGAGCCAATATTCTATATGATTTCGACTGGTAAGTGTGAAATAAACAGAAACAATCTTTTACTGGTTTTCCTAGATTGCAGCCTTTTCAAATTCAACAAGTTGGTGTTGGTGCTGCTGCCAGTTCCCCAAGACCGGCACTCCAGGAACTGATTGCACAAACACCCCACTGACACCAATATAAAAGCAGTCAGTTGACACAAGCAGTAGAAGACCTGCGTGTTGGGAGTCATTGGCACTAACTTCCCTCTAAGGCCAATTTAAAAGCAGGCAAGGTATAACTACTGACAAAATAGAGATTCTTAAAGGGAAATTAGTCACCATACAATTAATTTCATCTTGATTTGATTCAGTTTTGGCCTACTTATTGCTACATAATTATTCTAACTATCCTATTTTAATTAGCAGCAAATTACTCTGAAATGAATGTGCTTCCTGGCATCTTTTATTTCCTAGCTTTGATCACAGTTTGGTTTTAGCCCACAGCTATGAGGCTGGTTATGAACTACAAGCTTTCTAAATATGCTCACTAGTCATACAATGAATGAATTAAACAGCTTACAAATTGATGGTCATGGTTGACAGGGCCCTCGACCGTGTCTGCCCAGTTTCTCACATTTCTGCTCTCACCCCTTCCCCACCCTATCACAATAGGGTTGATAGGTTGATTGAATTTTTTGAGGAGGTAACACAGAGGGTTGATGATGTTAGTGCATTTGATGTGATGTATATGGATTTTAGCAAGGCTTTTGATAAGGTCCCACATGGTAGATTCGTCACGAAAGTAAAAGCCCATGGGATCTAAGGCAAAGTGGCAAGTTGGATCGAAAATTGGCTCAGAGGCAGGGAGTAAAGGGTAATGGTGGATGGGTGTTTTTGTGACAGGAAGGCTGTTTCCAGTGCGGTTCTGCAGGATTCAGTAGAGTCCCTTGCTTTTTGTGGTATATATCAATGATTTAGACTTCAATATAGGGGGTATGATTAAGAAGTTTGCAGATGATACAAAAATTGGCTGTGTGGCTGATAATGAAGAAGAAAACTGAAGACTGCAGGAAGATATCAATGGACTGGTCAGGTGGGCAGAACAGTGGCAAATGGAATTCAATCCAGAGAAGTGTGAGGTAATGCATTTGGGGAAGGCTAACAAGGCAAGGGAATATACAATAAATGGTAGGACACTGAGAAGTATAGAGGAACAGAGGGACCTGGGAGTGCAAGTCCTCAGATCCCTGAAGGTAGCAGAACAAGTAGATAAGGTAGTTAAGAAGGCATTCGGAATACTTGCCTTTATTAGTCGAGGCATAGAATATAAGAGCAGGGAGGTTATGCTTGAACTGTATAAAACATTAGTTAGGCCACAGCTCGAGTACTGCGTGCAGTTCTGGTCACCACATTACAAGAAAGATGTGATTGCACTGGAAAGGGTACAGAGGAGATTTACGAGATGTTGCCTGGACTGGAACATTTTAGCTATGAGGAAAGACTGGATAGGCTGTTGTTTTCTTTGAGTAGAGGAGGCTGAGGGGAGACCTAATTAAGGTGTATAAAATTATGAGGCGCCTACACAGAGTGGATAGGAAGCATCTATTTCCCTTTGCAGAGGGGTCAATAACCAGGGGGCATCGATTTAAAGTAAATGGTGGAAGATTTACAGGGGGTTTGAGGTGAAACATTTTCTCCCAAAGGGTGGTGGGGGTCTGGAACTCACTGCCTGAAAGGGTGGTAGAGGCAGAAACCGTCAAAGCATTTAAAAAGTACTTGGATCTGCATTTGAATTGCCATAACCTACAAGGCTTTGAGCCAAGAGCTGGAAGGTAGGATTAGGCTGGATAGCTTTTTGTCAGCTAGCACGGACACGATGAATTTCCCTAGGTTAGGCTAAGGTTGCCTTTCACCCCTCCAGCCTGATGCTACCAGCATACACATCTTCCTCTCCCCTCCCCTTTCAGCATTCTGAAGGAACTGTTTGGTGGCAAAAACAGGAAAGCAGATTGTTATCTGAATGGTGACAGATTAGTCAAAGGGGAGGTGCAATGAGACCTGGGTGTCATGGTACATCAGTTATTGAAAGTAGGCATGCAGGTACAGCAGGCAGTAAAGAAAGCAAATGGCATGTTGGCCTTCATAGCGAGAGGATTTGAGTATAGGAGCAAGGAGGTCTTGCTGCAGTTGTACAGGGCCTTGGTGGGACCACACCTTGAGTATTGTGTGCAGTTTTGGTCTCCTAATCTGAGGAAGGACATTCTGCTATTGAGGGAGTGCAGCGAAGGTTCACCAGCTTGATTCCCGGGATGGCAGGACTAACATATAAAGAAAGACTGGATCGACTAGGCTTATAGTCACTGGAATTTGGAAGAATGAGAAGGGATCGCATAGAAGCATATAAAATTCTGACAGGATTGGACAGGTTAGATGCAGGAAGAATGTTCCAGAAGTTGGGGAAGTCCAGAACCAGGGGTCATAGTCTAAGGATAAGGGGTAAGCCATCTAGGACCGAGATGAGGAGAAACTTTTTCACCCAGAGAATTGTGAACCTTTGGAATTCTCTACCACAGAAAGTTGTTGAGTCCAATTCGTTGGATATATTCAAAAGGGAGTTAGATGTGGCCCTTACGGCTAAAGGGATCAAGGGGTATGGAGAGAAAGCAGGAATGGGGTACTGAAGTTGCATGATCAGCCATGATCATATTGAATGGTGGTGCAGGCTCGAAGGGCCGAATGGCCTGCTCCTGCACCTATTTTCTATGTTTCTATGTTTCTATGTTTCCATCCCGACACCTGATCCTCTTTTCAATCACCTCCAACACCCTCTCCCCTTCCCACGGCACCTTCCCATGCAAGCACAGAAGATGCAACACCTGCCCTTTTACCTCCTCCCTTCCTACCATACAGGGCCCCAAACACTCCTTCCAGGCGAAACAGCAATTTACTTGTACTTCTTTCATTTTAGTATACTGTATTCACTGCTCACAATATGGTCTTTTCTACGCTGGGGAGACCAAACGCAGATTGGGTGATCGCTTTGCAGAACAGTCTGCAAGCGCACACCATGCTCCGGTCGGCAGTCATTTTAATTCCCTGCCCCTCTCCCACTTTGACTTCAGCCTCCTACACTGTTCCAATGAAGCTCGAGGAATAGCACCTCATTTTTCGATTGGGCACTTTACAGCCTTCCATACTCAATGGGTTAAAAATTTGTGGCTGCCACGAGAGTTGCCGGTGTCACCGCAGACTCGGGTTTTAACGGCCACTGTAAATGGACGAAGCGCTACTAGAGAAAAATTTGCACTGGGAGCTAAAGGATTTTAGCCCAGCACTAATCTACCATGTAACAGCCTCCTAGTGGCGATCGTGCAGGTATAGGAGTTGAAGTTCCCATCGGGGCCTGCATTCCAGCTTATAACAGCCTCTGGAAATGAAGCAATAGAGTTTGCTGAGCATTGTGGGAAATTAAGAGGACGATGCCTTCAGAACCAATAAAAATTAAAATGAAGTGAAAAAATGCAATTTTCAGCCCTTACTGCCTTAAAAAAAAAATTAATATTAAAAAGAATTCCCAATTGGGAGTCTTCATCTTTTTAAAACTGAATTCCCAACCTCAAAAAATGATAAAAGTGCTTCAGTATTAACACAAATGGCTCAGCAAGCCAGGGAAGGGGCACTCAGGGGTTTGCATGCAATTGTCCTGTTTTGAGCAGGAGGTCAACACTGCAAGAGAGGGACTCAACCCACAGGGGCTAGGAGGCCCTGCAGGAAGAACGATATGGGACCACATGACCGAGGCCGTCACTGCCGACAGTGCCGCCCCCCCCCCAACCACCTGGCTCCAGGTGCTCAAAGAAGCTTCTTGACCTCAGACCAATAGTCAAGGTCAGTGAATGCATCTTCAAAAGCCATCTTCTACCAACAGAACTGTTAAGTCCTGACTCTAATGTAGTGACTTACACGAGACACATGCTGAAGTCAAGGTCACTCAGGACCTGCACCTTTAATTCCAGTTCTCCAGTGCTGCACTTGCCTGAGACCTCCCTTTATATACCACAGTGGGATAGGTATGGAGTGTCTCCTGCAAGTGCACCCCTGGTGGTAAGGTATGCTCATTGTTACAGGTCATATCCAGTTACAGTCATGTATAGCATGGTAAGATACAGTTATATACAGATATGTGAGATACATGACATCACCCTCCCCCAAGGTCTTATTGCCTTTATAGATTCAGTCTCTCAGGTGGTCTGCGCTCTCGCGTGGAGCGCCTTAATTGTGGTTCAATTGTTTGCCTTGGTGCCTGTTTTTCGTTTGGTGTGATTGCTGGTATCTCGCTTGGGCTGTCTGTTTCGTTCGGTCTGATTGCTGGTATCTCGCCTGGGCTGTCTATTGAGACTACCCTTTCCTCAGGTTGTTCCATCTGTCTGTCCACCAGGTATGGTGTGAGTTCCACATTGTAGTCTGCCTCTGGTTCTTCAGTGTTATCAGTGAATCTACTTTTTACTTGGTCTACATGCCTCCGGCAGGTTTGGCCATTGTCCATTTATACAACCAGTAGCCTGTTTCCCTCTTTGACTGTTACTGTCCCTTCAAGCCATTTGGGACCCCGGCCATAGTTTAGCACAAACACTTTGTCCCCTATCTCATTCCACCTCCCCCTCGAATTTCAGTCATGGTACTCAGTTAGCTTTTGACGCTTAGCCTCAACAATTTCATGCATGTCTGGGAGGATTAACAAGAGCCTGGTCTTTAAGGTTCGTTTCATCAATAGTTGTGCAGGGGAACCCCAGTCAACGAATGCGGACGAGATCTGTATGCCAGCAGCAGTCGCGACAGGCAGCTCTGCAGCATGGGACCTTGGATTTTGAGCATGCCTGTTTAATGATCTGCACTGCTCGCTCCACCTGGCCATTGGAGGCCGGCTTGAACGGTGCCGTCTTAACGTGATTTATACCGTGGTCAATTATAAAATCGTGAAATTCTGCGCTGGTGAAGCACGGACCATTATCACTGACCAATATGTCAGGAATGCCGTGCGTTGCAAACATGGTTCTAAGGCTCTCCACAGTAGTGGAGGTGGTGCTCGAGTTTAAAATGGTGCACTCGATCCATTTTGAAAATGCATCAATGACTACGAGGAACATTTTGCCCATGAATGGGCCCGCATAGTCTACACACACCCACGACCATGGTTTGGTGGGCCAGGGCCAGGGGCTTAGGGGGGCCTCCCTGGGGATTACTGAGTTGGGCACAAATGGTGCACCGACGGACGCAGGGCTCCAAGTCCGCGTCAATGCCAGGCCACCAGACATGAGATCTGGTTATGGCCTTCATAAGGACGATCCCCGGGTGCTCGCGATGGCGCTCCCGGACAAACGCCTCCCTGCCTCGTAAGGGCATAACTACTCGGCTGCCCCACATCAGGCAGTATGCCTGTAGTGAGAGTTCATGCATGCGCCTATCGAAGGGTTTGACCTCCTCGGAAGGCATTCTGAGCCTCTGCCCAGTCACCGGTTAAAACGCATCTTTTAACTAGAGATAACGTGGTGTCGCTGGTCATCCATGCTCTGATTTGGCGAGCCGTCATGGGCGAACCTGTGGAATCAAAGGCATTGATTGCCATGACCATTTCACAGTCCTGTTCGTCGGACCCTTCTGTGGTCGCCAGGGGTAGCCTGCTAAGCTCGTCGGCACAGTTGTCTGTGCTTTATCGTGTAGTCGTAAGCCGCCAGCATGAGTGCCCACCGCTGAATTTGCGCCGAGGCGTTGGCGTTGATTGCCTTGCACTCGACTAGTGGGGACGTGAGGGGTTTGTGGTCAGTTTCTAATGCAAACTTGGCCCCGAAAAGGTATTGGTGCATCTTTTTGACACCGTACACGCACGCGAGCGCCTCCTCCTCAACCATACCGTACCCGCGCTCTGCCCGCGAAAGTGACCTGGAGGCATAAGCTTCGGGCTGCAATTTACTCCGCATCATTGATGTGCTGTAAAATGCACCCGACCCCGTACGCTGATGCATCACACGTAAGGACTAAATTTTTACCTGGGTCAAAAAAGGCTAAAACACTCTTGGAACATAGAAGGTTGCGTGCCTTATTGAAGGCATGTTCTTGGGCGTCCCCCCAAAACCAATCGCACCCTTTTCTGAGTAGTACGTGGAGAGGCTCCAGCAGCGTGCTCAAGTTCTGCATAAAGTTCCCAAAGTAATTGAGTAGCCCGAGAAAGGCGCGCAGTTCCGAGACATTCCGGGGCCTGGGTGCCAGGCGAATCGCTTCGGTTTTGGATTCGGTTGGGCGGATTCCATCAGCGGCAATCCTTCTGCCCAAAAATTCAACCTCAGGCGCGAGAAACAGACACTTGGATTTCTTAACTCTTAGGCCTACCCGATCCAATCGACTTAGTATTTCCTCAAGATTGCGGAGATGAGAGTCGTTGTCCCTGCCCGTGATGAGTATGTCATCTTGTAACACAACCGTCCCCAGGATGGACTTGAGCAGGCTTTCCATGTTGCGCTGGAATATAGCAGCTGCCGACCTGATGCCGAATGGGCATCGATTGCACACAAAAAGGCCTTGATGTGTGTTGATGGTGGTGAGTAGCTAAGACTCTTCAGTCAGTTCTTGCGTCATACACGCAGACGTGAGGTCAAGTTTCGAGAAAAGTTTTCCTCCAGCCAATGTGGCAAATAGGTCCTCCGCTCTGGGCAGCGGGTATTGGTCCTGTAGGGAGAATCTGTTTATGGTAGACTTGTAATCCCCACAGATTCACTCGGATCCATCAGGCTTCATGACGGGGGACGATGGGGCTTGCCCAGTCGCTGAATTCCACGTGAGAAATTATGCCTTCCCGCAGAAGCCGGTCCAGTTCGTTTTCAATCTTTTCCCTCATCACATAAGGCACAGCTCTAGCCTTGTGATGAACCAATCTGGCATTCTGTGTGACGTAGATTCTGACTTTAGCCACTTTGAAGGTGCCCACACCTGGCTGAAAGAGATGTTCAAAACGGCTTAGAACTGTTGAGCAGGAGGTCCGTTTCTCTGACGACATGGCGTGAACATCATCCCATTTCCAATTAAGTTCTGCTAGCTACCTGCACCCCAACAGGGCTGGGAGATCCCCGGGGACAATCCACAGGGAAAGTCGGTGCACCATCCCTTTGTGTGTGACTGAGAGCATGGCACTGCCAAGGACTGGGATGATTTCTGTAGTATAGGTCCTGAGTTTGGTGTCGGCTTTTGTGAGTTTTGGTCTGTTACTTTTGTGCGGCCACAGCTGTTCAAATTGTTGAACGCTCATGAGGGACTGACTGGCCCCTGTGTCCAGTTCCATGTTGACGGGTATCCCGTTGAGTAGAACCCTCATCATAATTGGAGGCGTCTTGGTGTAAGAACAGTGGATATTGATTGTGGTAACCCGCTGTACCTCGGCATCCTGTGCACTGTTCCAACCGTCTTCTGGTCCGCTTTCCGACCCTTCCGATTCGTATACCAGCTGAGCTGCTGTTTTTCTGCACATGCGAGCCAGATGCCCTGTGTAGTTGCAGTTTCTGCAAACGGTATTCTGAAATTCGACACACCCTGGTTGAGTGCCTTCCCCCACATCTCCAACACAGACCGTTTCCATTGTTTCCGAAGGATGAGCTGCGTCTGGCTGATCTCCCTTGAGCTTCTCTCAATCTGTTGTTGATTGGTCACATTGTGGGTTGATGAGGTGTGTTCATGTGGCCCTTGATTTTGATGGCCTCTGGCGCCACTGTCTGCTGTTGAAGGCCTGCTCTCCTGCCTTTGTCTGAGTGTGGGGGTAGCGGTTTGTTTCACAATGTGAACCCCTTGTTCCGATGCCTCCTTGGTTGTCATACACGAAGTATAGATCAGCCTCGTTTCTTCTTCGCCTGCCAAGAACATCTATGCGACCAGTGCTGCTGCCTCTAGAGTCAATTTCTTAGTCTCTATAAGCTTTCGGAATATGCCTGTGTGGCCTATTCCTTCAATAAAAAAAGTCTCTCCGTACTTCTCTCCTTAGTTCATCGGGGAACTTACATGAACTAGCCAGCCTCCGAAGTTCCGCCACGAAGTCGGGTATGTTTTGGCCCACACAGCGTCTGTAGTTGTAGAACCTGTGTCTGGCCATGTATAGGCTGCTCGCTGGCTTCAGGTGGTCTCTCACCAGTGTGCTCAACTCCTCAAACGACTTGCTTGCTGGTTTCTCGGGTGCCAGCAGGTCTTTTATTAAAGCGTATGTTTTCGAGCCACAGCTGTTCAAGAGGTGGGCTCTTCTCTTGTCTGCCTTATCGTCGCCCAGCCAGTCTTTGGTCACAAAGCTTTGCTGGAGCCTTTCTATAAAGTCAGCCCAATTGTCTCCAGCATTGTATTTTTCATCTGACCATTCTGTGGATTCTGTGATCCCGTAACTCGTCGCCACTGTTAAGTCCTGACTTTAATGTACTGACTTGCACGAGGCACATGCTGAAGCCAAGGTCACTCAGGACCTGCACCTTTAATTCCAGCTCTCCAGTGCTGCACTTGCCTGAGAGCTCCCTTTATATATCTCAGTGGGACAGGTATGGAGTGTCTCCTGCAAGTGCACCCCTGGTGGTAAGGTATGCTTATTGTTACAGGTCATATCCAGTTACAGTCATGTATAGCATGGTAAGATACAGTTATATACAGTAATGTGAGATACATGACAAGCACCACTAGCCTCACATACTGTTCAGTGCATGACTCCGCCCATCCCCCACCCCACAAATCACTTACCTCCCAACAATCTGTACCATATCATGAGGTGCATCTCCCATTCCTAGACTCATCTCACCCCCCTTAGAGGAGATTGTGCTGGTCATTCTTGGTAGGGGCATGACTGAACCCTTGGCCAGTGGCAGGGCTGAAAGGAAACATGAATCTGATATCCTCATACATTATCCTCCTTCTCGCGTGCACCTCTTGCTTTCTCGTCCTCCCCTCACCACAACTCCACCCTTGTGCCTTCCTCATTTCACGCACCCGAGAAATGCAGCCTGCCCAGCCCGTGGTTGGCCAAGTAGAGGGAGAGGAGAGTAAAGAAGAAGAAAAACCATTACTCGATTTGACACTCCCAGCCACCAGCTCCTCAAGGTCGACCAGCATAGCCACCTGCAGTGTCCCCCACTGAAAGGCAGCAGCCTTCCACCAGCCATGCTGCAGCCACTGGGGTAGCACTGCATGACATCAGTAGGATAGACTAAGGCACATGCAAGACAGTTGCGAAGAGAATGTATATAGGTGACGAGTTGATTTCTTGATGTCATATTGGATGGATAGATGTATAAAGTTGAATTCGAATGTTTGCTTCCTGGTGGCTTTTATTTTAGCATCGTGGCCAAAAGGACACTATGATGGTCACTAACAGAAGGAAAGTGAGGTGTGCGACTAATGTTGAAAGGGGAATTTGGGTTATGGTCACTGTTACCTCAGGCAGATGATTTCATCCCGGATATCCCGGCCAGAAAGGGGTATAGATTGCATCCTTCCTTCTGCTTCTGCTTCTTCCTCTTCTGTTTCTTCATCTTCTGCGTCTTTCTCTTAGCTCTGCAAGCGGATGCTGTAAAATGAAATGACAGCATAAAATGCTGGAAATAGTCAGCAGGTCAGGTAGCATCTTGACCTGAGATGTGAACGTTGTTTCTCTCTCCATGAATGTTGCCTGACATGTTGAATATTTGCAGCATTTTCTGTCTTCTCAAAGGTCTTCTTTTATCATCCAAGGCCTTGCAAGCATCCAGCAACACTCCCTACACACTTAAAAAAAAATTAACTATTGCAGCAAGCTACTTCAATAAAATCAACAAAAATCCTAGTCCAAAAGCTTAAATGCAAACTTACCTATGCCCCTTTAAGAGATACTGATAGTAGTCTGCTGCATGCTAGGTTTACATGGCGAGCTTAGGACACAGCTCTGAACTCAGCGCAAAGGTCCAAGTTCGTCGTGGTGTTGTTAAGTTGACGTCGCATGGCGACTGTCGTCACCTCTCCCTCATTTTAGTTTGCAGGGTGGATGGATGTTACCAGCAGCGCTGCCAGGCCTTGGAAAATGGAGGAGGTCGTAGGACCCACCACCAGTTGGCGAAAGAGCAGCGGCCACCCTTAAAACACAATGTTTTGCCGGCAATGGGTGGCGTTAAGCCCCTGAATTTTTAGCTCAATATTTTCAGATCATAACTGTTATATATGTAAACCTGTATATACCTTGTGTAGCCACCAGAGGGCTCATCCCCTGGAGTCCCAAGTGATGCCACAATCCCTTGGGAGCACCTGTACCTAAGGAGGCCTCACAGGCTGGAGAAGCACTCTGGAGACCTGCAATAAAAGACTAAGGTCATACTTTACTGTGAGCTCACAGTATCCATTCAGATTCTTTATTCATACATAACAACTGGCGACGAGATATAGATGACGAACCCAACAATGCAGAGAACAGTGAGCATCCTGGAGAAATTTTCGGAGGGAGATGATTGGGAAACCTTTGTGGAGCGACTCGACCAATATTTGGTGGCCAGCAAGCTGGAAGAAGAAGCGAACATTGCCAAACGAAGGGCGATTCTCCTCACCATCTGCGGGGCACCAACGTATGGCCTCATGAAAATTCTGCTTGCTCCAGCAAAACCCACAGAGAAATCATATGATGATTTGTGCACACTGGTCTGGGAGCATCTGAACCTGAAAGAAAGCGTTCTGATGGCGCGGTACCGGTTCTACACCTACAAAAGGTCTGAAGGCCAGGAAGTGGTGAGCTATGTCGCCGAGCTAAGATGCCTTGCAGGACATTATGAATTTGAAGAACATTTGGAGCACATGCTCAGAGACTTCTTCGTATTTGGCATTGGCCATGAAGTGATACTTCACAAACTTTTGACTGTAGAGACACCAACCTTGAGTAAGGCCATTGCGATAGCCCAGGCGTTCATTGCTGCCAGTGACAATACTAAGCAAATCTCTCAGCACACGAGTGCTGCTACAACTACTGTGAACAAAGTGATGTTGTTTTCAAATCGTAATATACAGGGCAGGCCCTACCCACATGCCTGCAGCTGCACATCCGCAGATGTCTCAGAGTCCACCATCAAGAGTGATGAATGCAAGGCCATTAACACCTTGTTGGCGCTGCAGGGGTGATCATTGTTTCCATTCATGCCACTTCAAAGGGTACTTTTGCAAGAGCTGTGGAACAATGGGACACATCCAACGTATATGCAGGCGAGCTGCAAACCCTGCTAATCCTGCAAATCACCATGTTGCAGAGGAGGACAGATCCACGGCGGATCACGATGAGCCAGAGCCTCAGACCGAGGATGCAGAGGTATAAGGGATGCACACATTTACCACAAGGTGTCCCCCGATAATGCTGAAGGTTGAACTAAATGGACTCCCGCTGTCAATGGAGCTGGACACAGGTGTGAGCCAGTCCATTATGAGCAAAAAGACTTTTGATATATTGTGGTGCAGCAAGGCCTCAAGGCCAGTCCTGACTCCCATTCGCATGAAACTGAGAACTTACACAAAGGAACTGAATCATGTAATCGGCAATGCTAGTGTAAAGGCCTCCTATGATGGAGCGGTGCACAAGCTACCACTCTGGGTTGTACTGGGCGATGGTCTCATGCTGCTCAGCAGGAGCTGGCTGGGAAAGATGTGCTGGAACTGGGATGACACTTCGTGTCCGCTGACGACACTTCGTGTACCCAGGTCTTAAACAAGTTCCCTTTGCTGTTCGAATCAGGCATCAGGAAGTTCCAAGGAGCAAAAGTGCAGAACCACCTAATTCCGGGGGTGCGACCCATCCATCACAAGGCGAGAGCAGTACCGTACATGATGAGAGAAAGGGTAGAGTTCAAGCTAGACCAGCTGCAAAGAGAGGGCATTATTTCGCCGATTGAATTCAATGAGTGGGCCAGTCCAATTGTCCCAGTCCTCAAGGGAGATGGCACCATCAGAATCTGTGGTGATTACAAAGTAACTATCAATCCTTTCTCCCTGCAGGATCAATACCCACTACCAAAGACTGACGATCTTTTTGCAACGCTGGTGGGAGGAAAGATGTTCATGAAGCTGGATTTGACCTCGGCCTACATGACACCGGAGCTGGAGGAATCATTGAAGGGCTTCACCTGATCAACATGCACAAAGGTCTCTTCATTTACAACAGATGCCCATTTGGGATTCGATCAACCACGGCGATATTCCAGAGAAACATGGAAAGCTTACTGAAGTTGGTCCCGCACACAGTGGTCTTCCAGGATGACATCTTGGTTACAGGTCGGGACACAGTTGAGCATCTGCAGAACCTGGAGGAGGTTCTTAGCCGACTCAAACGCGTGGGGCTCAGGTTAAAATGCTCGAAGTGCGTTTTCCTGCCACTGAAGTGGAGTTCCTGGGAGAAGAATCGCGACGGATGGCATTAGGCCCACCGATTCGAAGACGGAGGCAATCGAGAACGCACCGAGGCCACAGAATGTGACGGAGCTACGGCCGTTTCTAGGACTCCTGAACTACTTTGGTAACTTCTTACCGGGTCTCAGCACACTGTTAAAACCACTGAATGTCTTACTATGTAAAGGAGACGAATGGGTTTGGGGCAAAAGCCAAGAAAATGCCTTTGTAAAAGCTAGAAAATTGTTATGCACAAACAAATTGCTTGTGTTGTATGATCCATGTAAACGTTTGGTATTAGCATGTGATGCATCGTTGTACGGGGTCGGGTGTGTATTGCAATAAGCTAATGAATCTGGGAAATTGCAACTGGCTGCTTATGCATCCAGAAGTCTGTCTAAGGCTGAGCGAGCCTACAGCATGATTGAAAAAGAAGCATTAGTGTGTGTTTATGAGGTAAAGAAAATGCATCAATATCTGTTTGGGCTCAAATTTGAATTGGAAACTGACCATAAGCCACTGATATCCCTTTTTTCCGAAAGTAAGGGGATAAATACGAATGCATCGGCCCGCATCCAAAGATGGGTGCTCACGTTGTCTGCATACAACTATGCCATTTACCACAGGCCAGGCACAGAAAACTGTGCCGATGCTCTCAGTAGGCTGCCATTGCCCACTACGGGGGTGGAAATGGCACAGTACGCAGATTTAGTCATGGTAATGGAAGCATTCGAAAGTGAGCAATCACCTGTCACAGCCCAACAGATTAGAATCTGGACAAGCCAGGACACCCTACTGCCCCGAGTAAAAAATTGTGTGCTTCACAGGAGCTGGTCCAGTGTCCCAGTGGAAATGCAGGAAGAGATAAAGCCGTATCAACGGCGCAAAGATGAAATGTCTATACAGACAGACTGCCTTCTGTGGGGCAATCGGGTAGTGGCCCCCAAGAAGGGAAGGGACACTTTCATCAGTGATCTCCACAGTACTCACCCAGGCATTGTCATGATGAAAGCGATAGCCAGATCCCATGTGTGGTGGCTCAGTATCGATGCGGCCTTAGAGTCCTGCGTGCACAAATGAAACACATGCTCACAGTTAAGCAATGCACCCAGGGAGGCGCCACTAAGTTTATGGTCTTGGCCCTCCAAACTGTGGTCCAGGGTCCAGGTCGACTATGCAGACCCGTTTTTGGGTAAAATGTTCCTTGTGGTTGGAGATGCATACTCCAAATGGATTGAATGTGAGATAATGTCGGCAAGCACGTCCGCTGCCACCACTGAAAGCCTGCGGGCCATGTTTGCCATGCACGGCCTGCCTGATGCCCTTGTGAGCGACAACAGGCAATGTTTCACCAGTGCCGAGTTCAAAGAGTTCAAAGACCCGTAATGGGATCAAACATGTTACATCTCCCCATTCAAACTAGCATCCAATGGTCAGGTAGAGAGAGCAGTGCAAACCATCAAGCAGGGCTTGAAGAGGGTAACTGAAGGCTCACTGCAGACTCGCCTATCCCGAGTCCTGCTTAGTTACCGCATGAGACCCCACTCGCTCACTGGGATTCCACCCGCTGAACTGCTCATGTAAAGGACACTTCAGACAAGGCTCTCATTCATTCACCCTGATCTACATGACGAGGTAGAGGGCAGGCGGCTTCAACAAAGTACATAAGATGATAGCGCAAATGTGTCACGTGAAATTGAAATCAATGATCCTGTATTTATGTTGAACTATGGACAAGATCCTAAGTGGCTTCCCGGCACTATTGTGGCCAAAGAGGGGAGCAGGGTGTTTCGGGTCAAACTTTCAAATGGACTCATTCACCAGAAACACTTGGACCAAATCAAACTCAGATTTATGGACTATCCTGAGCAACCCACTTTGGACCCTACCTTCTTTGACCCCCCAACATACACACCAGTGACAACCGACACCGCGGTTGGCCACGAAGCAGAACCCATCATCCACAGCAGCCCAGCAGGACTCACCACACCAGGCAGCCCAGCAAGGCCAACTGCACAGCAGCCCAGCAAGGCCCAACAAACGATTCACCAAAACCAGCATTTGCACCGAGACGATCAATCAGGGAAAGAAAGGCCCCAGATCGACTCACCTTGTAAATAGTTACACTATTGACTTTGGAGGGGAGTGTTGTTATATAGGTAAACCTGTATATACCTTGTGTAGCCACCAGAGGGCTCATCCCCTGGAGTCCCAATGGATGCCACAATCCCTTGGGAGCATCTGTACTTAAGGAGGCTTCACAGGCTGGAGAGGCACTCTGGAGACCTGCAATAAAATACTAAGGTCACACTTTACTTTGAGCTCAGAGTATCCAGTCAGACTCTTTATTCATCCATAACAATAACCACTGCCCCCATGCTTTTGATAGCAGCTGTTGGTAATGATTCTGCTATTCTCATTTACACCCCCTGTAGAGATCCATCTTTTACTTGTCCCATTACTATTCCCTTTTGCCTTGCACCATCATCCATTTTGTCATGAATTTCTCCTGCCTTCCTCCCCTCCCCGCTTTCCCTGCTTCTATACTTGCGTGGGGGCCCCGACCTGCATGAGAACACCAGCAGCAGATCGGGGCCATAAAAGGAGCAGCATGGAGGCATCAGGAGCAGCGTGGAGGCCCCGACCTGTGTGAGAACACCAGAGGCAGGTCGGGGCCATAAAAGGAGCGGCGAGCAGTGGCCCTGGAGCAGCGATGGCAGCGAAGAGTGACGTCCTCAAGGTCCAGGTTGGTGATTGGAGCATGGGCAGATACAGCAGGAGTGGCGAGGTCGTGACGAAGGAGCAGCGAGAGAATGTAGAGGGACATGATCGGAGCCCAGGGGAGGCGTGAGTTCGGGGCCAGGGTCACAACGGGAGCACAGGCCAGCCCACACTGCGATATGTGTGTGCACTAGGTCCGTGCAGCAGAGCTGGTCTCCAGTTGTCTTGGATAATCCTTGCCACTGGACCAAGACCTAGCTCTGTCAAGTCCATGGGGTGGCTGGTGTGCAATGGCCACCACACGTTAAAAAAATCCATGCACAGGCATCTTCCACCATTGAGGATGTAGTTTGGGTCCTTCATTGAAACACCTGTGAACTCAGCCTTTTTTGGTGTGGGAGCAAGTCATCCTCGTTTCAAGGGACCGCCTATGATTAATGACTTTCTTAAAACCAGTTACTAACATCTCTAAATTTTTCCCGTTCTGATGAAAGCTCATCACCCTGAAACGTTGACTCAGTTTCTCTCTCCGATGCTGAGTATTTCCAGTATTTTCAGTTTTTATTGTAGTGCTTGTTTAACTGGCTATTTCTCACCTGTTACAAAATTGCTGTCTCAGATTTTTTGTATTTCAGATGTGTTATACGTTTTTTGATCTAATTGAAACCAAGAGATTATGTCGTCGAAAATGAAGCGCCCGTATTATAGTACTGTCACATCGCTTGTTAGATGCATTCACCTCACTCGGATGGAACAGGCGTGACTGGAGAACCTGCAACGTGAAAGCGGCAGTCTTCAGTTAAAGGTGAACTGCTGTAAATTCCGTTTCCACATTCAAAGTTTTTTGTTTGCAGCAATCAGTCTTGGGATTGGAGGACCAGCACGAGTAGGAGAGTGACATCAGGTGCCAAGTGATATCAAGTCCCATTGTTCCGATAGACAGCAGGTCTACAATACCAGACACTCTTACATTGTACTGACAGAGAAAGAAAGACTTTCATTTATATAGCACCTTTCACGACCACCAGACGTCTCAAAATGGTTTACAGCTAATGAAGTACTTTTGCAGTGTAGTCACTGTTGTAATGTGGGAAACACAGCAGCCAATTTGTGCACAGCAAACTCCCACAAACAGCAATGTGATATTGACCAGTTAATCTGTTTTTGTTACTGTCATGTATCTTACATTATTATATATAACTGTATCCTAACATGCTATACATGACTGTAATAAGATATGACCTGTAACCACCAGCATACCTGATCACCAGTGGTGCACTTGCAAGAGACAGGTATATAAGGGCAGGTCTCAGGCAAGTGCAGCATTCCAGAGCCGTGAAATAAAGGTGCAGGTCCAGAGTGACCTTGACTTCACTACATGCCTTGTGTGAATCTGTACTGAGGGGACAGGACTTTACAGTGGTGACGAGTTATGGGATTACAGAATCCACAGAATGGCGAACAACGGATCAGATGAAAAGTACAATGCGGGAGACTGGTTAGGCGACGATAAGGCAGACAAGAGAAGAGCCCATCTCTTGACCAGCAGTGGCTCGAAAACATACGCTTTAATGAAGGATCTGTTGGCACCCGAGAAACCAGCAAGCAAGTCGTTTGAAGAATTGAGCACACTGGTAAGAGACCACCTGAAGCCAGCGAGCAGCCTACACATGGCCAGACACAGGTTCTACAACTACAGACGCTGTGTGGGCCAGAGCATACCCGACTTCGTGGCGGAACTTCGGAGGTTGGCTAGTTTATGTGAGTTCTCCGATGAACTGAGGAGAGAAATGCTGAGAGACTTTTTCATTGAAGGAATAGGCCACGCAGGCATATTCTGAAAGCTCATAGAGACCAAGAACCTGACCTTAGAGGCAGCAGCACTGGTTGCACAGACATTCTTGGTAGGGGAAGACGAAACGAGGTTGATTTACAATGCAGGTACGACAACTAAAGAAATATCGGAACAAGAAGTTCACAGCACTAAACACGCTGCTGCCCCCACACACAGACAAAACCGGGAAAACAGGCTCTCGACAGCAGGCAGAAGCCATCAAGGGCCACAGGAACGGCCGTTCACACCTCATCAACCCACAATGCGAGCAATCAACTACAAACTGAGAGAAGCTCAAGAGAGATCAGCCAGATGCAGCTCATTCTTTGGGAACACTTTGAACAATGGAACAGGTCTGTGCTGGAGGTGTGAGGGTGGGCACTCATCAAGGGGATGTCAATTTCAGCAGGCTGTTTGCAGAAATTGTGAAAATACAGGGCATTTGGCCCGCATGTGCAAAAAAACGGCAGCTTGACTGGTATATGAATCAGATGGATCGGAAAGCGGACCAGAAGATGGTGGGGACAGTACCCGGGACACCGATGTACAGCGGGTCAACACGATCAATGGCCGCTGCTCCTACAACAGGACGCCTCCTATAATGATGAGGGTCCTACTCAATGGGATATCTGTCAACATGGAGCTGGATACGGGAGCGAGTCAATCTCTCATGGGCGCTCAACAATTTGAAGGACTGTGACTGCATAAAAGAGACAGACCAAAACTCACAAGGGTCGACGCCACACTAAGGACCTATACCAAAGAAATCGTACCAGTCCTCGGCAGCACCATGCTCTCTGTCACACACAAAAGGACAGTGCACTGACTTCCCCTGTGGATTGTATCCGGAGACCCCCCAGCACTGCTGGGGAGAA
Organism: Pristiophorus japonicus; assembly: GCF_044704955.1. NCBI lineage: Eukaryota > Metazoa > Chordata > Chondrichthyes > Pristiophoridae > Pristiophorus > Pristiophorus japonicus. The sequence goes on from NC_091981.1 coordinate 93,160,117, forward strand.
GCTGGCTGGCAAAACTAAACTGCAAATGGGATGATGTCCATGCCATGTTATTAGAGGAATGGATCTCCTGCTCAACAGTTATAAAGCGATTTGAACATCTCTTTCAGCCAGGTGTGGGCACTTTCAAAGGGACCAAAGTCAAAATCGACATCACACAGGATGTTAGACCGGTCCATCACAAGGCCAGAGCTGTACCCTATGTGATGAGGGAAAAGATTGAACACGAACTAGACAGGCTTCTGCGGGAAGGCATTATATCACCTGTGGAATTTAGCGACTGGGCAAGTCCCATCGTCCCAGTCATGAAGCCTGATGGATCCGTACGAATCTGTGGGGACTACAAATCTGCCATAAACAGAGTCTCCCTACAGGACCAGTACCCACTGCCCAGAGCGGAGGACTTATTTGCCACATTGGCTGGAGGAAAATTTTCTCAAAATTAGACCTCACATCTGCGTATATGACACAAGAATTGACCGAGGAATCCAAGCTACTCACCACCATCAACACACATCGAGGCCTTTTCATGTACAATCGATGCCCATTCGGCATCAGGTCGGCAGCTGCCATATTCCAGCACAACATGGAGAGCCTGCTCAAGTCCATCCTGGGGACGGTTGTATTTCAAGACGACATACTTATCACGGGCAGGGACCCTGACTCCCATCTCCGTAATTTGGAGGAAGTACAAAAGCGGTTGGATCGGGTAGGCCTACGAGTCAAGAAATCCAAGTGCCTGTTTCTCGCTCCTGAGGTTGAATTATTGGGCAGAAGGATTGCCGCTGATGGAATCCGCACAACAGAGTGCAAAACAGAAGTGATTCACCTGGCATCCAGGCCCCGGAATGTCTCAAAACTGCGCGCCTTTCTCGGGCTACTCAATTACTTTGGGAACTTTATGCAGAAGTTAAGCACGCTGCTGGAGCCTCTCCATGTGCTACTCAGGAAAGGGTGCGATTAGTTTTGGGGGGACACCCAGGAACGTGCCTTCAATAAGGTACGCAACCTTCTGTGTTCCAACAGCGTTTTGACTTTGATCTAGTTCTCACATGTGATGCGTCAGCATATGGGGTCAGGTGCATTTTGCAACATGTCAATAGTGCGGGCAAATTACAACCCATACCTTATGCCTCCAGGTCACTTTCGCGGGCGGAGCGCGTGTACAGAATGGTAGAGAAGGAGGCACTCGCGTGTGTGTACGGTGTCAAAAAGATGCACCAATACCTTTTCAGGGCCAAGTTCGCGTTAGAAACCGACCACAAGCCCCTCATGTCCCTCCTATCCAAGAGCAATGCAATAAACGCCAACACCTCAGTGCGAATTTAACGGTGGGCTCTCATGTTGGCGTCCTACGACTATACCATAAGGCACAGACCAGGCACAGACAACTGTGCCAACGCGCTCAGCAGGCTACCCCTGGCGACCACGGAAGGGTCTGACGAACAGTACTGTGAGATAGTCATGGGAATCAATGCCTTTGAGTCCAAAAGTTCGCCCATGATGGCTCGCCAAATCAGAGCCTCGACGGCCAGCGACCCCACGTTATCCTTAGTAAAAAGATGTGTCCTAACAGGTGACTGGGCAGAGGCTCGCGATGCCTGCCCCGAGGAATTAAAACCCTTTCACAGACACATGCATGAGCTATCACTACAAGCAGACTGCCTGATGTGGGGCAGCCGAGTAGTCATGCCTCTGCGAGGCAGAGAGGCATTGGTCCGGGAGCTCCACCGCGAGCACCCGGGGATCGTTCTCATGAAGGTCATAGCCAGATCCCACGTCTGGTGGCTTGGTATTGACACGGATTTGGAGCTCTGCGTCCGAAGGTGCACCATTTGTGCCCAACTCAGCAATGCCCCCAGGGAGGCTCCACTGAGCCCCTGGCCCTGGCCTACTAAACCGTGGTCGCGGGTGCACGTAGACTATGCGGGCCCATTCATGGGCAAAATGTTCCTTGTAGTAGTAGATCCATTTTCAAAGTGGATCGAATGCACCATTTTTAACTCGAGCACAATCTCCGCCACTGTGGAGAGCCTCGCAACCATGTTTGCAACGCACGGAATCCCTGACATATTGGTCAGTGACCATGGTCCGTGCTTCACCAGCGTAGAATTCCAAGACTTTATAATTGACCACGGCATAAATCACGTCAAGACGGCACGTTCAAGCCGGCCTCCAACGGCCAGGCGGAGAGAGCAGTGCAAATCATTAAAATCCAAGGTCCCACGCTGCAGGGTTGCCTGTCGCGACTGCTGCTGGCATACAGATCTCGTCCGCACTCATTGACTGGGATCCCCCCCGCGCAACTGTTGATGAAAAGGACTTTAAAAACAAGGCTCTCATTAATCCTCCCAGACATGCACAAAATCGTTGAGGCAAAGCGCCGTAAGCTGACTGAGTACCATGACAGAAATTCGAGGGAGAGATGGAATGAGATAGGGGACAAAGTGTTTATACTAAACTATGGCAGGGGTCCCAAATGGCTTGCAGGGACAGTAACAGGCAAGGAAGGAAACGGGCTACTGGTATTACAAATGGACAATGGCAAAACCTGCCGAAGGCATGTAGACCAAGTCAAAAGCAGATTTACCAACATCACTGCGGAACCAGAGGCAGACTACAATGTGGAACTCGCATCACACCTGGTGGACAGACAGAGGGAACAACCTGAGGAAAGGGCAATCCCAACAGATAGCCCAGGCGAGTCAACAACAATCACACCAATCGAAACAGACATCCAAGGTGAGATACTAGCAACCACACCCAAAGAAAAACAGACACCAAGGATAGCTCAGATGAATACGTGGCTTGAGCAATGGTGCAGCAGGGAGGGATTCAAATTCCTGGGGCATTGGAACCGGTTCTGGGGGAGGTGGGACCAGTACAATCCGGACGGTCTGCACCTGGGCAGAATCGGAACCAATGTCCTCGGGGGAGTGTTTGCTAGTGCTGTTGGGGAGGAGTTAAACTAATATGGCAGGGGGATGGGAACCAATGCAGGGAGATAGAGGGAAACAAAAAGGAGGCAAAAACAAAAGACAGAAAGGAGATGAGGAAAAGTGGAGGGCAGAGAAACCCAAGGCAAAGAACAAAAAGGGCCATTGTACAGCAAAATTCTAAAAGGACAGAGGGTGTTAAAAAAACAAGCCTAAAGGCTTTGTGTCTTAATGCAAGGAGTATCCGCAATAAGGTGGATGAATTAACTGTGCAAATAGATGTTAACAAATATGATGTGATTGGGATTACGGAGACGTGGCTCCAGGATGAGCAGGGCTGGGAACTCAACATCCAGGGGTATTCAACATTCAGGAAGGATAGAATAAAAGGAAAAGGAGGTGGGGTAGCATTGCTGGTTAAGGAGGAGATTAAGGCAATAGTTAGGAAGGACATTAGCTTGGATGATGTGGAATCTATATGGGTAGAGCTGCAGAACACCAAAGGGCAAAAAACGTTAGTGGGAGTTGTGTACAGACCTCCAAACAGTAGTAGTGATGTTGGGGAGGGCATCAAACAGGAAATTAGGGGTGCGTGCAATAAAGGTGCAGCAGTTATAATGGGTGACTTTAATATGCACATAGATTGGGCTAACCAAACTGGAAGCAATACGGTGGAGGAGGATTTTCTGGAGTGCATAAGGGATGGTTTTTTAGACCAATATGTCGAGGAACCAACTAGGGGGGAGGCCATCTTAGACTGGGTGTTATGTAATGAGAAAGGATTAATTAGCAATCTCGTTGTGCGAGGCCCCTTGGGGAAGAGTGACCATAATATGGTGGAATTCTGCATTAGGATGGAGAATGAAACAGTTAATTCAGAGACCATGGTCCAGAACTTAAAGAAGGCTAACTTTGAAGGTATGAGGCGTGAATTGGCTGAGATGGATTGGCGAATGATACTTAAGGGGTTGACTGTGGATGGGCAATGGCAGACATTTAGAGACCGCATGGATGAACTACAACAATTGTACATTCCTGTCTGGCATAGAAATAAAAAAGGGAAGGTGGCTCAACTGTGGCTATCAAGGGAAATCAGGGATAGTATTAAAGCCAAGGAAGTGGCATACAAATTGGCCAGAAATAGCAGCGAACCTGGGGACTGGGAGAAATTTAGAACTCAGCAGAGGAGGACAAAGGGTTTGATTAGGGCAGGGAAAATGGAGTATGAGAAGAAGCTTGCAGGGAACATTAAGACGGATTGCAAAAGTTTCTATAGATATGTAAAGAGAAAAAGGTTAGTAAAGACAAATGTAGGTCCCCTGCAGTCAGAATCAGGGGAAGTCATAACGGGGAACAAAGAAATGGCGGACCAATTGAACAAGTACTTTGGTTCGGTATTCACGAAGGAGGACACGAACAACCTTCCGGTTATAAAAGGGGTCGGGGGGTCTAGTAAGGAGGAGGAACTGAGGGAAATCCTTATTAGCCGGGAAATTGTGTTGGGGAAATTGATGGGATTGAAGGCCGATAAATCCCCAGGGCCTGATGGACTGCATCCCAGAGTACTTAAGGAGGTGGCCTTGGAAATAGTGGATGCGTTGACAGTCATTTTCCAACATTCCATTGACTCTGGATCAGTTCCTATGGAGTGAAGGGTAGCCAATGTAACCCCACTTTTTAAAAAAGGAGGGAGAGAGAAAACAGGGAATTATAGACCGGTCAGCCTGACATCGGTAGTGGGTAAAATGATGGAATCAATTATTAAGGATGTCATAGCAGTGCATTTGGAAAGAGGTGACATGATAGGTCCAAGTCAGCATGGATTTGTGAAAGGGAAATCATGCTTGACAAATCTTCTGGAATTTTTTGAGGATGTTTCCAGTAGAGTGGATAAGGGAGAACCAGTTGATGTGGTATATTTGGACTTTCAGAAGGCGTTCGACAAGGTCCCACACAAGAGATTGATGTGCAAAGTTAGAGCACATGGGATTGGGGGTAGTGTACTGACATGGATTGAGAACTGGTTGTCAGACAGGAAGCAAAGAGTAGGAGTAAATGGGTACTTTTCAGAATGGCAGGCAGTGACTAGTGGGGTACCGCAAGGTTCTGTGCTGGGGCCCCAGCTGTTTACACTGTACATTAATGATTTAGATGAGGGGATTAAATGTAGTATCTCCAAATTTGCGGATGACACTAAGTTGGGTGGCAGTGTGAGCTGCGAGGAGGATGCTGTGAGGCTGCAGAGCGACTTGGATAGGTTAGGTGAGTGGGCAAATGCATGGCAGATGAAGTATAATGTGGATAAATGTGAGGTTATCCACTTTGGTGGTAAAAACAGAGAGACAGACTATTATCTGAATGGTGACAGATTAGGAAAAGGGGAGGTGCAAAGAGACCTGGGTGTCATGGTACATCAGTCATTGAAGGTTGGCATGCAGGTGCAGCAGGCGGTTAAGAAAGCAAATGGCATGTTGGCCTTCATAGCAAGGGGATTTGAGTACAGGGGCAGGGAGGTGTTGCTACAGTTGTACAGGGCATTGGTGAGGCCACACCTGGAGTATTGTGTACAGTTTTGGTCTCCTAACCTGAGGAAGGACATTCTTGCTATTGAGGGAGTGCAGCGAAGGTTCACCAGACTGATTCCCGGGATGGCGGGACTGACCTATCAAGAAAGACTGGATCAACTGGGCTTGTATTCACTGGAGTTCAGAAGAATGAGAGGGGACCTCATAGAAACATATAAAATTCTGACGGGGTTAGACAGGTTAGATGCAGGAAGAATGTTCCCAATGTTGGGGAAGTCCAGAACCAGGGGTCACAGTCTAAGGATAAGGGGTAAGCCATTTAGGACCGAGATGCGGAGGAACTTCTTCACCCAGAGAGTGGTGAACCTGTGGAATTCTCTACCACAGAAAGTTGTTGAGGCCAATTCACTAAATATATTCAAAAAGGAGTTAGATGAGGTCCTTACTGCTAGGGGGATCAAGGGGTATGGCGAGAAAGCAGGAATGGGGTACTGAAGTTGAATGTTCAGCCATGAACTCATTGAATGGCGGTGCAGGCTAGAAGGGCCGAATGGCCTACCCCTGCACCTATTTTCTATGTTTCTATGTTTCTAAACAACTGAACCACAACTCAGATGCTCCACGCGAGAGCGTAGACCACCTGAGAGACTGAACCTAAAAAGACAATAAGACCTTGGGGGAGGGTGATGTCATGTATCTTACATTATTATATATAACTGTATCCCAACATACTATACATGACTGTAATAAGATATGACCTGTAACCACCAGCATTCCTTACCACCAGGGATGCACTTGCAAGAGACAGGTATATAAGGACAGGTCTCAGGCAAGTGCAGCATTCCAGAGCTGTGAAATAAAGGTGCAGGTCCAGAGTGACCTTGACTTCACTACATGCCTCGTGTGAATCTGTACTGAGGGGACAGGACTTTACAATTACGTTGATTGAGGGATACATATTGACCAGGACACCAGGGATAAGTCCCCTACACTTCTTCGAAAAAGTGCCATGTGATTTTTTATGTCCACCTGAGAGGGCAGACAGGGGCTCGATTTAATGTCTCATCAGAAAAACGGCACCTCTGACAGTGCAGAAGGAGGCTTAGGTATAGTCAGGAATGAGTGACAGAGCGGCGGGGCGGGGAATTGGTGGGAAGGCACGGCCTGATCCAATAGCAGAAATCATGAAAGGACAAAAATCTATGGTCACTAGTTACAGACACATCGCTAAAGTAATCAAACTTCAACCAGATGTGAACAGCTGTTTGAAGACCAGACTTTGCCTGGAATCAGCACAGCTTTACAAATCGGTAAATATAGGGGACTATCAAGGTGCGAAGAACTTATTGAACTGCTTGAAATAATAGGTTATAAGCTGCGCCTTTGTAACTGAGGCCTGTGATAATGGTGAATGGTGAGCGTTATTTGCGGATATAGCAACTGCTTGAGGTAAGCGTGGATGGTGGGGACTGTACTGGTTAAGGGCCTTATTTTTTATATTTTTCTTACTGTGATTATAATCTGCATTTGAATTTTATACTGGCACTCGGAACTACTTTACCCTGCTTTGAGAGCATGTTTACATGCCATTGCCATTCTTAAGAACGCTCAGGCAATTTTTATTAATCATAATGGAAAATGCTAAGGAACCAATTATTCTCTGATTGAGTGCACACATTTCAGGCACCTCTCTGCTGGTTGAATGCCTTCTGAAGACTGGAATGGATATTTTTGGTTTGGGTCAGGAGCATTTCAATGATTTATAAATAATATAATGAGTTCATAAATCTCAATGAGCATATTGTTGGCAACCACCAATCAATGCCTGCTTCCTCACATGTGGGCTCAACTTTCCCCGAGCCAGTTTTTTTAGCGTACTTGCCCAAGTTGTGCCGCTTCATTACGCCAGTAGATGCTCCAGAAAAAAATCTTTGTACTTTCGCCAATGTTTGGCCTCTACTATAGACCCGCGCAGCGTGGCCAGTTGCCTCGGGGGTGGAGCCTGCGGCCTGCACCGGAAAAATGTGCTGGGATATCTGCACATGCGCAGTGGCAGTTCAGCACGACAGTTGAGTGAAAGGCTGTGTTCAAACTGCCTTTGAAGTGGCGAAGCTGCCAGAGCGATGCATTCACTACAGTGTTGAGCTACCAGCTCAACAGGTAATGCCATCAGTACAGTGAAATGCTGCAATCACCATATTGTTAAGAGACTGAAGGCTGTTTGTTCAAAATACCATGGCTGAGGGAATAGTTGAGGGATTGCTTTGAAAATGGCCTCATTGTTGAAGCCACTCATACTACCTCTTTCATATTCCTTAACAAGAGATTAATTACATTAGGACGTATATAATTTTGTGACCGTGCTTATTGTTAAAGGGACTGTATGGCATACTATTGTTTACCGAGTTGTTGGAGGGTCTACATGCTCCCTCCCCTCCCCCCCCCAGCCTCTACGTTGAATTGCCGCCCCTCTGTGGCCCCGATGTTGCCCAGTTCACTCCCTCCTGCCCCTAGCGCAGGCCGAGTGGCCTCCCGATACATTCTCCCACCCCTAGCCCAGGCCGAGTGGCCTCCCGGTGCGTTCTCCCGCCCCTAGCCCAGGCCGAGTGGCCTCCCGGTGCGTTCTCCCACCCCTAGCTCAGGCCGAGTGGCCTCCCGGTGCATTCTCCCACCCATAGCCCAGGCCGAGTGGCCTCCCGGTGCGTTCTCCCACCCATAGCCCAGGCCGAGTGGCCTCCCGGTGCGTTCTCCCGCCCCTAACCCAGGCCGAGTGGCTTCCCGGTGCGTTCTCCCGCCCCTAGCCCAGGCCGAGTGGCCTCCCGGTGCGTTCTCCCACCCCTAGCCCAGGCCGAGTGACCTCCCGGTGCGTTCTCCCACCCCTAGCCCAGGCTGAGTGGCCTCCCAGTGCGTTCTCCTACCCCTAGCTCAGGCCGAGTGGCCTCCCAGTGCGTTCTCCCGCCCCTAACCCAGGCCTAGTGGCCTCCCAGTGCGTTCTCCCGCCCCTAAACCAGGCCGAGTGGCCTCCCGGTGCATTCTCCCGCCCCTAGCCCAGGCCGAGTGGCCTCCCGGTGCGTTCTCCCGCCCCTAAACCAGGCCGAGTGGCCTCCCGGTGCATTCTCCCGCCCCTAGCCCAGGCCGAGTGGCCTCCCGGTGCGTTCTCCCGCCCCTAACCCAGGCCGAGTGGCCTCCCAGTGTGTTCTCCCACCCCTAGCCCAGGCCGAGTGGCCTCCCAGTGCGTTCTCCCATCCCTAGCCCAGGCCGGGTGGCTTCCCAGTGCGTTCTCCCACCCCTAGCCCAGGTCGAGTGGCCTCCCAGTGCGTTCTCCCACCCCTAGCCCAGGCCGAGTGGCCTCCCAGTGCGTTCTCCCGCCCCTAAACCAGGCCGAGTGGCCTCCCAGTGCGTTCTCCCGCCCCAAAACCAGGCCGAGTGGCCTCCCGGTGCGTTTTCCCGCCCCTAAACCAGGCCGAGTGGCCTCCCGGTGCATTCTCCCACCCCTAGCCCAGGCCGAGTGGCCTCCCAGTGCGTTCTCCCGCCCCTAAACCAGGCCGAGTGGCCTCCCAGTGCGTTCTCCCGCCCCAAAACCAGGCCGAGTGGCCTCCCGGTGCGTTCTCCCGTCCCTAGCCCAGGCCGAGTGACCTCCCGGTGCGTTCTCCCACCCCTAGCCCAGGCCGAGTGGCCTCCCAGTGCATTCTCCTACCCCTAGCTCAGGCCGAGTGGCCTCCCAGTGCGTCCTCCCACCCCTAACCCAGGCCTAGTGGCCTCCCAGTGCGTTCTCCCGCCCCTAAACCAGGCCGAGTGGCCTCCCGGTGCATTCTCCCGCCCCTAGCCCAGGCCGAGTGGCCTCCAGGTGCGTTCTCCCACCCCTAAACCAGGCCGAGTGGCCTCCCGGTGCGTTCGCCCGCCCCTAGCCCAGGCCGAGTGGCCTCCCGGTGCGTTCTCCCACAACTAGCCCAGGCCGAGTGGCCTCCCGGTGCGTTCGCCCGCCCCTAGCCCAGGCCGAGTGGCCTCCCGGTGCGTTCTCCCACCCCTAGCCCAGGCCGAGTGGCCTCCCGGTGCATTCTCCCACCCCTAGCCCAGGCCGAGTGGCCTCCCGGTGCGTTCTCCCACCCCTAGCTCAGGCCGAGTGGCCTCCCAGTGCGTTCTCCTACACCTAGCCCAGGCCGAGTGGCCTCCCAGTGCGTTCTCCTACCCCTAGCTCAGGCCGAGTGGCCTCCCGGTGCGTTCTCCCGCCCCTAACCCAGGCCGAGTGGCCTCCCAGTGTGTTCTCCCACCCCTAGCCCAGGCCGAGTGGCCTCCCAGTGCGTTCTCCCATCCCTAGCCCAGGCCGGGTGGCTTCCCAGTGCGTTCTCCCACCCCTAGCCCAGGTCGAGTGGCCTCCCAGTGCGTTCTCCCACCCCTAGCCCAGGCCGAGTGGCCTCCCAGTGCGTTCTCCCGCCCCTAAACCAGGCCGAGTGGCCTCCCAGTGCGTTCTCCCGCCCCAAAACCAGGCCGAGTGGCCTCCCGGTGCGTTTTCCCGCCCCTAAACCAGGCCGAGTGGCCTCCCGGTGCATTCTCCCACCCCTAGCCCAGGCCGAGTGGCCTCCCAGTGCGTTCTCCCGCCCCTAAACCAGGCCGAGTGGCCTCCCAGTGCGTTCTCCCGCCCCAAAACCAGGCCGAGTGGCCTCCCGGTGCGTTCTCCCGTCCCTAGCCCAGGCCGAGTGACCTCCCGGTGCGTTCTCCCACCCCTAGCCCAGGCCGAGTGGCCTCCCAGTGCATTCTCCTACCCCTAGCTCAGGCCGAGTGGCCTCCCAGTGCGTCCTCCCGCCCCTAACCCAGGCCTAGTGGCCTCCCAGTGCGTTCTCCCGCCCCTAAACCAGGCCGAGTGGCCTCCCGGTGCATTCTCCCGCCCCTAGCCCAGGCCGAGTGGCCTCCCGGTGCGTTCTCCCGCCCCTAAACCAGGCCGAGTGGCCTCCCGGTGCGTTCGCCCGCCCCTAGCCCAGGCCGAGTGGCCTCCCGGTGCGTTCTCCCACAACTAGCCCAGGCCGAGTGGCCTCCCGGTGCGTTCGCCCGCCCCTAGCCCAGGCCGAGTGGCCTCCCGGTGCGTTCGCCCGCCCCTAGCCCAGGCCGAGTGGCCTCCCAGTGCGTTGTCCCGCCCCTAAACCAGGCCGAGTGGCCTCCCGGTGCATTCTCCCACCCCTAGCTCAGGCCGAGTGGTCTCCCGGTGCGTTCTCCCACCCCTAGCCCAGGCCGAGTGGCCTCCCGGTGCGTTCTCCCACCCCTAGCCCAGGCCGAGTGGCCTCCCGGTGCATTCTCCCACCCCTAGCCCAGGCCGAGTGGCCTCCCGGTGCGTTCTCCCACCCCTAGCTCAGGCCGAGTGGCCTCCCGGTGCGTTCCCCCACCCCTAGCCCAGGCCGAGTGGCCTCCCAGTGCGTTCTCCCGTCCCTAACCCAGGCCGAGTGACCTCCCGGAGCGTTCTCCCGTCCCTAACCCAGGCCGAGTGGCCTCCCGGTGCGTTCTCCCACCCCCCTAGCCCAGGCCGAGTGGCCTCCCCGTGCATTGTCCCGCCCCTAGCCCAGGCCGAGTGGCCTCCCAGTGCGTTCTCCCACCCCTAACCCAGGCCGAGTGGCCTCCCGGTGCATTCTCCCGCCCCTAACCCAGGCCGAGTGGCCTCCCGGTGCGTTCTCCCACCCCTAACCCAGGCCGAGTGACCTCCCAGTGCATTCTCCCACCCCTAACCCAGGCCGAGTGACCTCCCAGTGCATTCTCCCGCCCCTAGCCCAGGCCGAGTGGCCTCCCGGTGCGTTCGCCCGCCCCTAACCCAGGCCGAGTGACCTCCCGGTGCATTGTCCCGCCCCTAGCCCAGGCCGAGTGGCCTTCCGGTGCATTGTCCCGCCCCTAACCCAGGCCGAGTGGCCTGCCGGTGCATTGTCCCGCCCCTAGCCCAGGCCGAGTGGCCTCCCGCTCCGCCCGCTGCCTTCCCGTGCTGAGTGCAGAAAGGTGAATTGGAGTTTGATGCTGAAGGTACGACTTCAATTTTTTTATTTCTTATAGAATTGCGGTAATGATTATTTCTTGATTATTTTAATAGTGTGAAAAATGGTTTTGCAAATTTGTTCCCTCTGAGAAGTGGTGTTTCTATTCAATGGATTTTATTTTTCAATATCTCATTAGTAGTTTTTGTTTGCAAATTTATTATCGATTTGTTTGCATTGATTTATTTAACATTGCTAAGGCTTGGTTGGTTCAGTTCCAGATCCTCTCCTCTTCCTGCCCCTATCCCAGGCCGAATGGCCTCCGGGGTACTTACCTGCACCAATTTCTTTAACTCTCCGCAAGGGTTTTCTCGAGTGACCACATACGTTGGCTTAAGTAGAAATGGAGTAACTATTAGCGGGCCAAAGTTGCTTAAATGGCCAGAACTGGTGTAGGTGGTTGTTAGTTATGCTGGTGCAAATTGATTGGGGAAACTGGGGATTTTTAAGTTAGGCCAGAAAGGCAGCCTACCCCCAAAAAAACCTGAGCAAATACTGGGGAAAATTGAGCCCATGCTCTCACCATATTTACAATTTGAGGTAATAATGTGGGCCACTATTATTTGAAGGGGAACAAACGATAGGAGATGGCTTCCAGGGAAATCAAGGTTAATGTATGCAGCCATAGCTCATAACACCCGTATGCTACACGCAAAAGGAAACAGGATGTAAGTACAAAGATGCACAGCTATTTCCAGAATTAGTATAAAAAATCTCTTGAGATTTTAAAGCAACGTTTCACATATCTAGACTAATCAGGGCAGTCTTACAGTACATCCCCCTCCCCCCTCAAGTTTCTAGTATAATTGTCATCTACTGCATGATCCATAATTTCACCCTAAAAAGAAATCTCAATGTGTAGGTCAATGACCCAGATGATAAAGACAAGGATGAAAGTGACAGTGAAGAATCAGCAGTGCTGCCAGAAATGCAGCAGGGAAGACTGGTGCACCAGGCATTAATTCCAGATATCTTCCAAGGAGTGCCACAGCTACACCATTTCTTAAAAAGCCAACCACAGCTGCAAAGCAACTGAGCCTCAACCCTTTCCTCCTCTATTTTTATGGCACAATTCTTCAAATATCAACAATTGAAATCTTCTGCTGGGCTGTTTCTATATTGTAGTCAATGACAGATAAATACTCAGTACAATGTTCAAACCAAGCGTAGTGTATTTATTTCCTGCATTGTGCAGTGTGTGAATATTGCCAGTTTGAATTGGCACAGTGCTGCCCTTGTGTACTATGCAACAGACATATGGCACCTAACCTACTTCTATGTGATTTCCTTGCAGAAGGAATAAATGTGCTGGTTGACATTGAAAGTTTGCTGAGGTTCTGGTGTCTCTAGAATTCTTGGGACTATGTAGTGTGTGAGGGCCCTGCTTTTGAGTCCACCACATCAGTGCCTGTGAAAGTTGCCTGGATGGTGCCATTTCTTCCAATGACTGATGTAGCAGGCACTTTGGAGGAGGAGTTAGCCATGAGTCCCTTAGATTCTGTTCTTCATCGAAACATAGAAACATAGAAAATAGGTGCAGGAGTAGGCCATTCGGCCCTTCGAGCCTGCACCACCATTCAATGAGTTCATGGCTGATCATTCACCTCAGTACGCCTTTCTTGCTTTCTCTCCATACCCCTTAATCCCTTTAGTCGTGAGGGCCATGTGTAACTCCCTCTTGAATATATCCAATGAACTGTCATCAACAACTCTCTGCGGTAGTGAATTCCACAGGTTAACAACTCTCTGAGTGAAGAGGTTTCTCCTCATCTCAGTCCTAAATGGCTTACCCCTTATCCTGAGACTCTGTCCCCTGGTTCTGGACTTCCCCAACATCGGGAACATTCTTCCTGCATCTAACCTGTCCAGTCCCGTCAGAATTTTATATGTTTCTCTGAGATCCCCTCTCATCCTTCTAATCTCCAGTGAATAAAGACCCAGTCATTCCAGTCTCTCCTCATATGTCAGTCCTGCCATCCCAGGAATCAGTCTGGTGAACCTTCGCTCCACTCCTTCAATAGCAAGAGCATCCTTCCTCAGATTAGGAGACCAAAACTGAACACAATATTCCAGGTGAAGCCTCACGAAGGCCCTGTACAACTGCAGTAAGACCTCCCTGCTCCTATACTCAAAACCTCTAGCTATGAAGGCCAACATACCGTTTGCCTTCTTCACTGCCTGCTGTACCTGCATGCCAACTTTCAATGACTGATGTACCATGACACCCAGGTCCCGTTGCACCTCCCCTTTTCCTAATCTGCCGCCATTCAAATAATATTCTGTCTTTGCGTTTTGCCCCAAAAGTGGATAATCTCATATTTATCCACATTATACTGCATCTACCATGCATTTGCCCACTCACCTAACCTGTCCAAGTCACCCTGCAGCATCTTAGCATCCTCCTCACAGCTCACACTGCAACCCAGCTTAGTGTCATCTGCAAACTTGGAGATATTACACTCAATTCCCTTATCCAAATCATTAATGTATATTTTAAATAGCTGGGGTCCCAGCACTGAGCCCTGCAGCACCCCACTAGTCACTGCCTGGCATTCTGAAAAGGACCCGTTTATCCCCACTCTCTGTTTCTGTCTGCCAACCAGTTCTCTATCCACGTCAGTGCATTACCCCCTATCATGCTTGTAACCTTCACGTAACTGTAACCTTCATGTAGCAACACTGTACACTGTATACATATAAGAAATGCACACCTTGACCACAGGGGGTGAACTTGTGGGAGACAATCCTCACCTGGTCATCCAGGTGTATAAAGGGAGATCGCACGCAGGGTCATTACTTCGTGGTCCTGTGAATAAAGGTACAGGTCACATAGTGACCTTGTCTCCAGTATGTGCCTCGTGTTGATTTGCTGTAGTGTGTAAGGACACAACATTTGGCGACGAGAAATGGGAATCAACGACTCATGAGAATGGCCACCGGTAGCATGGAGGAACGGTACTGTGTTGGTGAGGACTGGGACGATTTTGTTGAGAGGCTCCAGCAGAGCTTTGTCATGAAGGACTGGCTGCGAGAGGTAGCGGCTGACAAGTGAAGGGCGCATCTACGCTGTGGACCTAAGACGTACACGCTGATGAAAGATCTACTCGCACGCGAGAAGCCGGCGGACAAGACCTTCGAGGAGCTCAGCAAACTGATCGGTGAGCACCTCAAACTGGTGAGTAGTATACACATGGCCCGACACCGATTCAATACGCACCAACATCGGGAAGGGAAGAGCATACCGGACTTCGTTGTGGACCTTCGGCGCTTGGCCAGCCTCTGTAAGTTCAGAGACGCCTGAAGGGGGGAGATGTTGCGGGATTGCTTCATTGAGGGCATTGGTCATGCCGGGATTTTTAGGAAGCTAATTGAGACCAAGGACTTGACCTTGGAAGCAGCGGCATTGGTGGCTCAAACCTTCATGGCGGGGGAGGAGGAAACCAAGATCATATACGCGCGTAACTCTGCTCCCAATGTCGCGATGGAGCAGGGAGTTAACATGGTAAATGCGACGCAGAACCCCGCAGGCAGGCAAGGGCAATTCGACACCAACCAGGCAGTAACAGACTTTAGGGTGGGTCCTCAACAGAGACAATGGCAGGTTGAATGGACATTTACACCATCAGAAGGGACAATACTTCCCGGAATGGGACCATTGACACCCACTAACAGAGTGCTCAAGAGTAATCAAAGAGATAATCAGAGAGGAATGCCTGGTAACAGCTCTTTTGTTCACAACAATCTCAGCTCATGCTGGAGGTGCGGTGGCAGACATGCTGCGAAAACCTGCAAGTTTCAGCAATTTACCTGCAGAAATTGTAACTTATGTGGACATTTAGCCAGGATGTGCAGGAAGCCTGCAGCGAGGCTGGTCTATTAAGTGGATGAACCACAAGAGGGGTCTGCAAGGCAGGGTTATGCTTGTGACACAGCAATGGACGCTGAAGTTCAGCGGGTTCAGGTGGCAAATGATCCACAGCTCATACACAAAAACGTCACCTATGAGGATGAGAGTACTGCTAAATGGCATCCCGGTATGCATGGAGCTGGACACAGGAGGCAGCCAGTCACTTATGAGTGTCCAACAATTCGAGAAACTGTGGTCACTCAGAGCTAGCAGACCCAAACTAGAACTCATTGACACGCAATTACGGACATACACCAAAGAGATCATCTCAGTGCTAGGCAGTGCAATGTTGGTGGTCACGCATAATGGATCCGAGAACTGGCTGCCACTCTGGATTGTCCCGGGAAATAGTCCCGTGCTTTTGGGGAGGAGCTGGCTAGCCGAGAGGAACTGGAAATGGTGGGATGTGCACGCCATTTCATCTGTGGAGCGAAGTTCATGCTCACAGGTCTTACAAAAGTTTGAGTCACTATTTCAACCTGGTGTCGGGACTTTCAAGGGCACCAAAGTAAGGTTACGCATCACCCCGGATGCCACACCGGTGCACCACAAAGCCAGAGCTGTGCCATATGTGATGCAGGAGAAATTGAGAGTGAGTTGGACAGGTTGCTAAGAGAGGGCAAAATTTCGCCAGTTGAATTCAGCGACTGGGCAAGCCCCATCCTGTTCTAAAAACGGATGGCTCGGTCAGGATCTGTGGCGACTACAAGGCCACCATCAACCGAGTGTCACTTCAGGACCAATACCCGCTTCCGAGAGCAGAGGATCTTTTTGCCATGCTGGCAGGCGGCAAGCTGTTCACCAAGTTGGACCTCACCTCGGCCTACATGACCCAGGAACTGGCCAAAGAATCCTAGCTACTGACCACCATCACCACGCACAAGGGGCTGTTTGTCTACAACAGGTGTCCGTTTGGCATTCGTTCAGCAGCCACTATCTTTCAAAGGAACATGGAAGGCCTGCTCAAATCCATCCCCGGAACAATCGTATTTCAGGACGACATCCTTATCACGGGTTGAGACACCGAGGAACACCTTCACAACCTGGAAGGGGTGCTACGCTGACTGGGTAGGCCTGCGACTAAAGAAGTCCAAATGTGTGTTTTTGGCCCCAGAGGTCGAGTTTTTGGGCAGGAGGGTTGCCGCAGACGGGATCCGGCCTACCGAATCCAAAACGGAGGCGATCCATCGCACGCCCAGGCCCGGCAATACATCGGAGTTGCGTTCATTTCTGGGACTATTGAACTATTTCGGGAACTTTCTGCCGAACTTAAGTATATTGTTGGAGCCGCTGCACGTGCTCCTGCGTAAGGGTTGCGATTGGTTTTGGGGGGATTGTCAGGAACAGGCTTTCAATCGGACGCGGAACCTGCTTTGTTCTAATAAGCTGTTGACCCTGTACGACCCCTGTAAGAAATTGGTTTTGACATGTGATGCATCATCCTATGGGGTTGGGTGCATGTTGCAGCAGAGTGATGATGAGGGCCAACTCCAACCTGTGGCTTATGCTTCCAGGTCGCTCTCCCAAGCAGAAATGGGGTATGGGATAGTTGAAAAGGAAGCACTCGCATGTGTCTACGGGGTGAAAAAGATGCACCAGTACCTTTTTGGCAGAAGGTTCAAGTAAGAAACGGACCACAAGCCGTTAACATCCCTGTTGTCCAACAGCAAAGCTGTTAATGCTAATGCGTCAGCTCGCATACAGCGATGGGCTCTCATGCTGGCTGCGTATGACTACACCATACGGCACCGGCCAGGCACCGAAAATTGCGCTGACGCGCTCAGCAGGCTTCCACTGGCCACCACTGAGGGGGCAGCGGAGCAAAGCGCTGAGATGGTCATGGCTGTCGATGCTTTTTACAGCGCAGGCTCCCCCATCACAGCCCACCAGATCAAAACCTGGACAAACAGAGATCCCCTCCTGTCCCTGATTAAGAAATGTGTTCTGACTGGGGATTGGGCGCCCACACACGGAGCATGACCTGAAGAGGTCAGACCGTTTCACAGACGGATGGATGAACTTTCCATCCAAGCCGACTGCCTACTATGGGCAGCCGGGTAGTCATGCCCCAGAGGGGTAGGGAAGCATTCATCAGGGAACTCCACAGCGAGCACCCAGGCATTGTGCTAATGAAGGCCATTGCCCGGTCACACGTATGGTGGCTGGGAATTGATGCAGACCTGGAACACTGTGTTCGCAGGTGCACAACGTGTGCCTAGCTGGGCAATGCCCCTAGGGAGGCCCCACTCAGCCCATGGCCCTGGCCCACCAAGCCATGGTCACGCATTCACGTAGACTACGGGGGCCCGTTCATGGGGAAAATGTTCCTCATTGTTGTTGACGCGTACTCAAAATGGATCGAGTGCATCATATTGAATTCATGCACGACATCCACCACAGTGGAAAGTCTGCATACGGTATATGTGACCCACGGCTTGCTGGACATCCTGGTTAGCGACAACGGCCCGTGCTTCACCAGTTATGAATTCCGGGAGTTTATGTTGGGTAATGGCATCAAACATGTCAGGACAGCACCGTTCAAGCCAGCTTCCAATGGCCAGGCAGAACGTGCGGTCCAAGTAATAAAGCAAGACATGCTACGGATTCAAGGACCCTTCCTTCAATGCCATCTATCGCGCCTCCTGCTGGCCTACAGGTCCCGACCGCACTCGCTCATGGGAGTCCCGCCAGTGGAACTACTCATGAAACTACACTTAAAACTCGGCTGTCCCTCATCCATCCAGTCCTGTCAGACATTGTTGAGAGCAAGCGCCAGTCCCAAAATGAGTGCCACGACCGTAACTCAAAGGGGAGATGGATAGAAATCGATGACCCGGTATTTGTTCTTAATCACGCTGTGGGGCCCAAGTGGCTCAAGGGTACTGTAATTGGCAAAGAGGGGAATAGGGTCATAGTGGTCAGACTTAACAATGGGCAGATATGCCGCAAGCATCTGGACCAAGTAAAAAAATGGTTCAGCATGGACACTGAGGAACCTGAGGAAAATCATGAGATGCTGCCCACACCACTGTCAGTGAACAAGCAACAAGAACCATGCACAGTCCCTGTGGTCAGCCCGGACAAGCCGGAATCACCACAGGTGACAAAGATGCATGCCGAGGCTCAACAACCAGAGCCCCAATTGCAGCGCTCTACGAGAGAGCATCGACTGCCCAAAAGACTCAATCTTTGACCCAAAGACGTTGGGGGGAGGTGATGTCATGTTTGTAACCTTCATGTAACTGTAACCTTCATGTAACAACACTGTACGCTGTATACACATAAGAAATGCACACCTTGACCACAGTGGGGTGAACTTGTGGGAGACACTCCTCACCTGGTCATCCAGGTATATAAAGGGAGGTCCCATGCAGGGGCATCACTTCGTGGTCCTGTGACTAAAGGTACAGGTCACAGAGTGACCTTGTCTCCAGTATGTGCCTCGTGTTGATTTGCTGTAGTGTGTAAGGACACAACACCCCGAATACCATGTGCTTTAATTTTGCACACGAATCTCTTGTGTGGGACCTTGTCAAAATCCTTTTGGATGTCCAAATACACCACATCCACTGGTTCTCCCTTGTCCACTCTACGAGTTACATTCTCAAAAAATTCCGGAAGATTTGTCAAGCATGATTTCCCTTTCATAAATCCATGTTGACTTGGACCAATCCTGTCACTGCATTCCAATGTGTTGTTATTTCAGTTTTAATAATTGATTCCAACATTTTTCCCACTAGTGGTGTCAGGCTAAGCAGGCTATAATTCCCTGTTTCCTCTCTCCCTCCTTTTTAAAAAAATGGTGTTACATTAGCTACCCTCCAGTCCATAGGAACTGATCCAGAGTCGATAGACTGTTGGAAAATGATCACCAATGCATCCACTATTTCTAGGGCCACTTCGTTAAGTACTCTGCAATGCAGACTATCAGGCCCCAGGGATTTATCAGCCTTCAATCCCATCAATTTCCCTAACACAATTTCCCGCCTAATAAGGATTATCTTCAGTTCCTCCTTCTCACTAGACCCTCAGTCCCTTAGTATTTCCGGAAGGTTATTTGTGTCTTCCTTAG
The DNA here is from genome assembly GCF_044704955.1 of Pristiophorus japonicus. Classification (NCBI taxonomy): domain Eukaryota; kingdom Metazoa; phylum Chordata; class Chondrichthyes; family Pristiophoridae; genus Pristiophorus; species Pristiophorus japonicus. The sequence continues at coordinate 93,179,565 of NC_091981.1, forward strand.
TGAAGACAGAACCAAAGTATTTGTTCAACTGGTCTGCCATTTCTTTGTTCCCCATTATAAATTCACCTGATTCTGACTACAAGAGACCTACGTTTGTCTTCACTAATCTTTTTCTCTTCACATATCTATAGAAGCTTATGCAGTCAGTTTTTATGTTCCCGGCAAGCTTCTTCTCATATTCTATTTTCCCCCTCCTAATTAAACATTTTTATCCTCCTCTGCTGAATTCTACATTTCTCCCAGTCCTCAGGTTTGCTGCTTTTTCTGGCCTATTTATATACTTCTTTCTTGGATTTAACACTATCCCTAATTTCCCTTGCTGGCCACGGTTGAGCCACCTTCCCCGTTTTATTATTACTCCAGACAGGGATGTACAATTGTTGAAGTTCATCCATGTGATCTTTAAATGTTTGCCATTGCCTATCCATCATCAACCCTTTAAGTATCACTTGCCAGTCTATCCTAGCCAATTCACATCTCGTACCATTCCCTTAAGTTCAGGACCATAGTCTCTGAATTAACTGTGTCACTCTCCATCTTAATAAAGAATTCTACCATATTATGGTCACTCTTCCCCAAGGGGCCTCGCAAAACAAGATTGCTAAGTAATCCTCTCTCATTACACAACACCCAGTCTAGGATGGCCAGCTCTCTAGTTGGTTTCTCGACAAATTGGTCGAGAAAATCATCCCTAATACACTCCAGGAAATCCTCCCCCACCGCATTGCTACCAGTTTGGTTAGCCCAATCGATGTGTAGATTATAGCCACCCATGATAACTGCTGTACCTTTATTGCACGCATCCCTAATTTGTTGTTTGATGCTGTCCCCAACCTCACTACTACTGTTTGGTGGTCTGTGCACAACTCCTACTAGCATTTTCTGCCCTTTGGTCTTCCACAGCTCCACCCATACAGATTCCATATCATCCAAGCTAATGTCCTTCCTTACTATTGCGTTAATTTCCTCTTTCACCAGCAATGCTACCCCACCTCCTTTCCTTTCTGTCTATACTTCTTGACTGTTGAATACCCCTGGATTTTGAGTTTCCAGCCTTGGTCACCCTGGAGCCATGTCTCCGTGATGCCAATTATATCATATTGATTAATTATAAGAACATAAGAATTAGGAACAGGAGTAGGCCATTTAGCCCCTCGAGCCTGCTCCGCTATTCAATAAGATCATGGCTGATCTGGCCATGGACTCAGCTCCACTTACCTGCCCGCTCCCCGTAACCCTTAATTCCCTTATTGGTTAAAAATCTATCTATCTGTGATTTGAATACATTCAATGAGCTAGCCTCAACTGCTTCCTTGGGCAGAGAATCCCACAGATTCACAACCCTCTGGGAGAAGAAATTCCTTCTCAACTCAGTTTTAAATTGGCTCCCCCGTATTATGAAGCTGTGCCCCCCCCCCCCAGTTCTAGTCTCCCCGATCAGTGGAAACAACCTCTCTGCCTCTATCTTGTCTATCCCTTTCATTATTTTAAATGTTTCTATAAGATCACCCCTCATCCTTCTGAACTCCAATGAGTAAAGACCCAGTCTACTCAATCTATCATCAAAAGGTAACCCCCTCATCTCCGGAATCAGCCTAGTGAATCGTCTCTGTACCCTCTCCAAAGCTAGTATATCCTTCCTTAAGTAAGGTGACCAAAACTGCACGCAGTACTCCAGGTACAGCCTCACCAATACGCTATGCAGTTGCAGCAAGACCTCCCTGCTTTTGTACTCCATCCCTCTCGCAATGAAGGCCAACATTCCATTCGCCTTCCTGATTACCTGCTGCACCTGCAAAATAACTTTTTGGGATTCATGCACAAGGACCCCCAGGTCCCTCTGCACCGCAGCATGTTGTAATTTCTCCCCATTCAAATAATATTCCCTTTTACTGTTTTTTTTTCCAAGGTGGATGACCTCACATTTTCCGACATTGTATTCCATCTGCCAAACCTTAGCCCATTCGCTTAACCTATCTAAATCTCTTTGCAGCCTTTCTGTGTCCTCTACACAACCCGCTTTCCCACTAATCTTCGTGTCATCTGCAAACTTTGTTACACTACACTCTGTCCCCTCTTCCAGGTCATCTATGTATATTGTAAACAGTTGTGGTCCCAGCACCGATCCCTGTGGCACACCACTAACCACCGATTTCCAACCCGAAAAGGACCCATTTATCCTGACTCTCTGCTTTCTGTTAGCCAGCCAATTCTCTATCCAGGCTAATTCATTTCCTTTGACTCCGTGTACCTTTATCTTCTGCAGTAACCTTTTGTGTGGCACCTTATCGAATGCCTTTTGGAAATCTAAATACACCACATCCATCGGTACACCTCTATCCACCATGCTCATTATATTGTCAAAGAATTCCAGTAAATTAGTGAAACATGATTTCCCTTTCATAAATCCATGTTGCGTCTGCTTGATTGCACTATTCCTATCTAGCTGTCCCGCTATTTCTTCCTTACTGATAGCTTCAAGCATTTTCCCCACAGATGTTAAACTAACTGGCCTATAGTTACCTGCCTTTTGTCTGCCCCCTTTTTTAAACAGAGGCGTTACATTAGCTGCTTTCCAATCCGCTGGTACCTCCCCAGAGTCCAGAGAATTTTGGTAGATTATAACGAATGCATCTGCTATAACTTCCACCATCTCTTTTAATACCCTGGGATGCATTTCATCAGGACCAGGGGACTTGTCTACCTTGAGTCCCATTAGCCTGTCCAGCACTACCCCCCTCGTGATAGTGATTGTCTCAAGGTCCTCCCTTCCCACATTCCTGTGACCAGCAATTTTTGGCATGGTTTTTGGTGTCTTCCACTGTGAAAATGGAAGCAAAATAATTGTTTAAGGTCTCAGCCATTTCCACATTTCTCATTTCTCATCTTCTAAGGGACCAACATTTACTTTAGTCACTCTTTTCCATTTTACATATCTGTAAAAGCTTTTACTATCTGTGCTGCCTGTGCAGTTAATTTGTCCACCTTATTCCGAATACTCCTCGCATTGAGGCACAGAGCCTTCAGGTTTGTCTTTTTAACACACTTTGCCCTTTAGAATTTTGTTGCAATGTGGCCCTTTTTGATTTTTGCCTTGGGTTTCTCTGCCCTCCACTTTTACTTTTCTTCTTTCTATCTTTTGCTTCTGCCCCCATTCTACTTCCCTCTATCTCCCTGCATAGGTTCCCATCCCCCCTGCCATATTAGTTTAACCCCTCCCAAACAGCACTAGCAAACACTCCCCCTAGGACATTGATTCCGGTCCTGCCCAGGTGCAGACCGTCTGGTTTGTACTGGTCCCACCTACCGAGAATCGGTTCCAATATCCCAGGAATTTGAATCCCTCCCTTCTACACCACTCCTTAAGCCAGGTATTCTTTTGAGCTATCCTGCGATTACTACCTTTGAGGTCCTGCTTTTTACTTTAACTCCTAGCTCCCTAAATTCAACCTGTAGGACCTCATCCCATTTTCTACCTATATCGTTGGTTCCTATATGGACCACGACAACTGACTGTTCACCCTCCCCCTTCAAAATGTCCGTCAACCATTCCGAGACATCCTTGACCGTTGCACCAGGGAGGCAACATACCATCCTGGAGTCTTGATTCCGGCCGCAGAAACGTCTATCTATTCCACTTATAATAGAATCCCCTACCACTATGGCTCTCCCACTCTTTTTCCTGCCCTCCTGTGCAGCAGAGCCACCCACGGTGACATGGACTTGGCTGCTGCTGCCCTGCTCTGATGAGTCATCCCCCCCAACAATACCCAAAGCGGTGAATCTGTTTTGGAGGGGGATGATCGTAGGGGATCCCTGCACTACCTTCCTTCCACTGCTCTTCCTGTTGGTCATCCATCCCGTATCTGTTTGTGTAACCTTTACCTGCGGTAAGATCAACACACTAAACGTGCTATTCACGGCATCCTCAGCATTGCGCATGCTCCAGAGTGAACCCACCCGCAGCTCCAGTGCCGCAATGTGGTCTGTCAGGACCTGCAGCAGGGTACACTTCCTGCACATGTAATCATCAGGGACACTGGAAGCGTCCCTGAGTTCCCACATAGCACAGGACTCCTTGCAACAGGATTTGCAGCATCTGAGCTATAAAATTGTCTTTCCTCACTCTGTAACATACAATTTGTCGCTGCGTCGGTGAGGCGGGAGATCGAGCACCCAGAGGCCTATAAAGGCCATCAGTTGGGAGTTGGAGAGTTCGAGGTGCGTCGGTGAGGCGGGAGATCGAGCAGCCAGAGGCCTAGAAAGGCCAGCTGGTGCAGTTGCAGCAGTGAGGCAAAAAAAAATTAGAAAGAAATCGAAAGTTGACGTCACAGCCATGGAGGTAAGTGATTGGCTGGTGATTGGTAAGTAGTTTTTCTTTTTCTTTTCTATATCAGTAAGTAACCTTAAGCATTGTTGTTGCCAAATTAAGTTTATCCAAGGGTTAAGTCGTGGCAGGACAGCTCGGACATATGTTATGTTCCTCCTATACTATGTGGGAAATCAGGGACACTTCCGGTATCCCTGACGACTACGTGTGCGGGAAGTGCATCCGCCTCCAGGTCCTGACAGACCGCATTGAGACACTGGAGCTGCGGGTGGATTCACTCTGGAGCATGAACGATGCTGAGAATGACATGAATAGCATGTTTAGCGAGTTGGTCTCACCGCAGGTAAAGGGTACACAGCCAGATAGTAAATGGGTGACCAGCAGGAAGAGCAGTGCAAGGAAGTCGGTGCAGGGGTCCCCTGCGGTCATCGCCCTGCAAAACAGATACTCCACTTTGCGTACTGTTGAGGGGGATGACTCATCAGGGGAGGGCAGCAGCAGCCAAGTTCATGGCACCGTTGGTGGCTCTGCTGCACAGGAGGGCAGGAAAAAGAGTGGGAGAGCTATAGTGATAAGGGATTCGATTGTAAGGGGAATAGATAGGTGTTTCTGCGGCAGCAACCGAGACTCCAGGATGGTATGTTGCCTCCCTGGTGCAAGGGTCAAGGATATCTCGGAGTGGGTGCAGGACATTCTGAAAAGGGAGGTTGAACTGCCAGTTGTCGTGGCGCACATATATAAGTACCAATGATATAAGTAAAAAAAACGGGATGATGTCCTACGAGACGAATTTAGGGAGTTAGGAGCTAAATTAAAAAGTTGGACCTCAAAAGTAGTAATCTCAGGATTGTCACCAGTGCCACGTGCTAGTCAGAGTAGGAATCGTGGGGTAGCCCAGATGAATACATGGCTTGAGGTGTGGTGCAAAAGGGAGGGATTCAAATCCCTGGGACATTGGAACCGGTTCTCGGGGATGTGAGACCTGTACAAACCGGACAGTCTGCACCTGGGCAGGACCGGAACCAATGTCCTAGAGGGAGTGTTTGCTAGTGCTGTTGGGGAGGAGTTAAACTAACATGGCAGGGGGATGGGAACCTATGCAGGGAGTCAGAGGGAAATAAAATGGAGGTAGAAGCAAAAGATAGAAAGGAGAATAGTAAAAGTGGAGGGCAGAGAAACCCAAGGCAAAAAACAAAAAGGGCCACATTACAGCAAAATTTTAAAGGGGCAAAGTGTGTTAAAAAGACAAGCCTGAAGGCTCTGTGCCTCAATGCGAGGAGTATTCGGAATAATGTGGACGAATTAACTGCGCAGACTGCAATTAACGGATATGGTGTAATTGGCATCACGGAGACATGGCTCCAGGGTGACCAAGGCTGGGAACTCAACATCCAGCGGTATTCAACATTTAGGAAGGATAGGCAGAGAGGAAAAGAAGGCAGGGTGGCATTGCTGGTTAAAGAGGAAATTAATGCAATAGTAAGAAGGGACTTTAGCCTGGATGATGCAGAATCTGTATGGTTGGAGCTGCGGAATACCAAAGGGCAGAAAACACTAGTGGGAGTTGTGTACAGACCACCAAACAGTGGAAGTGAGGTTCGGGACAGCATCAAACAAGAAATAAGGGATGTGTGCAATAAAGGTACAGCAGTTATCATGGGTGACTTTAATCTACATATAGATTGAGCTAACCAAACTGGTAGCAATGCGGTGGAGAAGGATTTCTTGGAGTGTTTTAAGGATGGTTTTCTCAACCAATATGTCGACGAACCAACTGGAGAGCTGGCCATCCTAGACTGGGTGATGTGTAATGAGAAGGGACTAATTAGCAATCTTGTTGTGCGAGGACCATTGGGGAAGAGTGACCATAATATGGTGGAATTCTTTATTAAGATGGAGAGTGACACAGTTAATTCGGAAACTAGGGTCCTGAACTTAAGGAAAGGTAACTTCGACGGTATGCAGCGTGAATTGGCTAGAATAGACAGGCAAAGGATACTTAAAGGGTTCATGGTGGATAAACAATGGCAAACATTTAAAGATCACATGGATGAACTTCAGCAATTGTGCATCCCTGTCTGGAGTAAAAATAACACGGGGAAGGTGGCTCAACCGTGGCTAACAAGGGAAATTAAGGATAGTGTTAAAACCAAGGAAGAGGCATATAAATTGGCTAGAAAAAGTAGCAAACCTGAGGACTGGGACAAATTTAGAATTCAACAGAGGAGGACGAAGGGTTTAATTAAGAGGGAGAAAATAGAGTACAAGAAGAAGCTTGCAGGGAACAGAAAAACTGACTGCAAAAGTTTCTATAGATATGTGAAGAGAAAAAGATTAGTGAAGACAAATGTAGGTCACTTGCAGTCAGATTCAGGTGAATTTATAATGGGGTACGAGGAAATGGCAGACCAATTAAACAAATACTTTGGTTCTGTCTTCACGACGGAAGACACAAATAACCATCCGAATGTACTAGGGGACTGAGAGTCTAGTGAGAAGGAGGAACTTAAGGATATCCTTATTCAGTGGGAAATTGTGTTCGGAAATTGATGGGATTGAAGACTGATAAATCTCCGGGGCCTGATAGTCTGCATCCCAGAGTACTTAAGGAAGTGTCCCTCGAAATAGTGGATGCATTGGTGATCATTTTTCAACAGTCTATCAACTCTGGATCAGTTCCTATGGACTGGAGGGTAGTTAATGTAACACCACTTTTAAAAAAAGGAGCTAGAGAGAAAGCGGGTAATTATAGACCTGTTCGCCTGACATCAGTAGTGGGGAAAATGATGGAATCAATCATTAAGGATGAAATAGCAATGCATTTGGAAAGCCGTGTCAGGATCGGTCCAAGTCAGCATGAATTTATGAAAGGGAAATCATGCTTGACGAACCTTTTGGAATTTTTTGAGGATGTAACTAGCAGAGTGGACAAGGGAGAACCAGTGGATGTGGTATATTTGGACTTTCAAAAGGCTTTTGACAAGGTCCCGCACAAGAGATTGGTGTGCAAAATCAAAGTGCATGGTATTGGGGGTAATGGACTGATGTGGATAGAGAACTGCTTGGCAAACAGGAAGCAGAGAGTCGGGATAAATGGGTCCTTTTCAGAATGGCAGGCAATGACTAGTGCAGTGCCGCAGGGCTCAGTGCTGGGACCCCAGCTCTTTACAATATACATTAACGATTTGGATGAAGGAATTGAGTGTAATATCTCCAAGTTTGCAGATGACACTAAACTGGGTGGCAGTGTGAGCTGTGAGGGGGACGCTAAGACGCTGCAGGGTGACTTGGACAGGTTAGTTGAGTGGGCAAATGCATGGCAGATGCAGTATAAGTGGATAAATGTGAGGTTATCCATTTTGGAGACAAAAACACAAAGGCAGAATATTATCTGAATGGCGGCAGATTAGGAAAAGGGGCGGTGCAACGAGACCTGGGTGTCATGGTTCATTAGTCATTGAAGGATGGCATACAGGTACAGCAGGCAGTGAAGAAGGCAAATGGTATGTTGGCCTTCATAACTAGGGGATTTGACTGCAGGAGCAAGGAGGTCTTACTGCAGTTGTACAGGGCCTTAGTGTGGCCTCACCTGGAATATTGTGTTCAGTTTTGGTCTCCTAATCTGAGGAAGAATGTTCTTGCTATTAAGGGAGTACAGCGAAGGTTCACCAGACTAATTCCAGGCATGACTGGACTGTCATATGAGGAGAGACTAGATCAACTGGGCCTTTATTCACTGGAGTTTAGAAAGGTGAGAGGGGATCTCATAGAAACGTATAAGATTCTGACGGGACGGTACAGGTTAGATGCGGGAAGAATGTTCCCGATGTTGCAGAAATCCAGAACCAGGAGACATAGTCTTAGGATAAGGGGTAGGCCATTTAGGACTGAGATGAGGAGAAACTTCTTCACTCAGAGCGTTGTTAACCTGTGGAATTCCCTGCTGCAGAGAGTTGCTGATGCCAGTTCATTGGATATATTCAAAAGGGAGTGAGATATTGTTAAGTCCTGACTCTAATGTAGTGACTTACACGGGACACATGCTGAAGTCAAGGTCACTCAGGACCTGCACCTTTAATTCCAGCTCTCCAGTGTTGCACTTGCCTGAGACCTCCCTTTATATACCTCAGTGGGACAGGTATGGAGTGTTTCCTGCAAGTGCACCCCTGGTGGTAAGGTATGCTTATTGTTACAGGTCATATCCAGTTACAGTCATGTATAGCATGGTAAGATACAGTTATGTTCAATAATGTGAGATACATGACATCACCCTCCCCCAAGGTCTTATTGCCTTTATAGATTCAGTCTCTCAGGTGGTCTGCGCTCTCGCGTGGAGCGTCTTAGTTGTGGTTCAGTTGTTTGCCTTGGTGCCTATTTTTCGTTCGGTGTGATTGCTTGTATCTCGCCTGGGCTGTCTGTTGAGACTGCCTTTTCCTCAGGTTGTTCCACCTGTCGGTCCACCAGGTATGGTGTGAGTTCCACATTGTAGTCTGCCTCTGGTTCTTCAGTGTTATCAGTGAATCTACTTTTTACTTGGTCTACATGCCTCCGGCAGGTTTGGCCCTTGTCCATTTGTACAACCAGTAGCCTGTTTCCCTCTTTGTCTGTTACTGTCACTGCAAGCCATTTGGGACTCCGGCCATAGTTTAGCACAAACACTTTGTCCCCTATCTCATTCCACCTCCCCCTCCAATTTCGGTCATGGTACTCTGTTAGCTTTTGACGATGAGCCTAACAATTTTATGCATGTCTGGGAGGATTAACGAGAGCCTGGTCTTTAAGGTTTGTTTCTTCAATAGTTGTGCGGGTGTGAATGTAGGTGGAAGAATCATGAAAGGGTTAATAAAATGGTTCTACGAATCAATAAGAAAATAAGAAAAGACAGAATTAGTTTCCTGTGAGAAAGTAGTGGACAAAGTAGCTTGTGTGACCATCACTGATAAACAAGGGTTGATGGCCATGACTTGATAAGGTGCACATTTGCTTCGTGTGATTAAGCTGGGCTATTCCGCTCGTAAAAGCATAAACTGTTCTAAAGATAAACAGGCTGTCAATTCATGAAGCCCTAGTAACACATTGTGATTGATGAAGCAGGCCATACCTCCTTCGGTTTGTAAGAATAAAAGGGATGCGTCTGTGAGGATAGGCAGACCTTTTGTCTGCCTGCCCCGGAATCTATAGACTCTGTGCTGGCAGTTTGGTAACAGGTCCGAAGCTGCTTCAATAAAGATAAAGATGTAAAAATTGAAGGTATCTGACTCGATTATTGTCGAATGCAGCTGACTACCTGAAATAGGACTTAACACGGGGGGAACCCCAGTCAACGAATGTGGACGAGATCTGTATGCCAGCAGCAGTCACGACAGGCGGCTCTGCAGCGTGGGACCTTGGATTCTGAGCATGCCTTGTTTAATGATTTGCACTGCTCGCTCCACCTGGCCATTGGAGGCCGGCTTGAACGGTGCCGTCTTAACGTGATTTATACCGTGGTCAACTATGAAATCGTGAAATTCTGCGCTGGTGAAGCATGGACCATTATCACTGACCAATATGTCAGGAATGCCGTGCGTTGCAAACATGGTTCTAAGGCTCTCCACAGTGGTGGAGGTGGTGCTCGAATTTAAAATGGTGCACTCGATCCATTTTGAAAATGCATCAATGACTACGAGGAACATTTTGCCCATGAATGGGCCCGCATAGTCTACATGCACCCGCGACCATGGTTTGGTGGGCCAGGGCCAGGTGCTTAAGGGGGCCTCCCTGGGGGCATTACTGAGTTGGGCACAAATGGTGCACCGACGGACGCAGAGCTCCAAGTTCGCATCAATGCCAGGCCACCAGACATGAGATCTGGCTATGGCCTTCATAAGGACGATCCCCGGGTGCTCGCGATGGAGCTCCCGGACAAACGCCTCTCTGCCTCGTAAGGGCATAACTACTCAGCTGCCCCTCATCAGGTAGTCTGCCTGCAGTGAGAGTTCATGCATGCACCTATGGAAGGGTTTGACCTCCTCGGGGCAGGAATCGCGAGTCTCTGCCCAGTCACCGGTTAAAACACATCTTTTAACTAGAGATAACGTGGGGTCGCTGGTCGTCCAAGTTCTGATTTGGCGAGCTGTCGTGGGCGAACCTGTGGATTCAAAGGCATTGATTGCCATGACCATCTCACAGTCCTGTTTGTCGGACCCTTCTGTGGTCGCCAGGGGTAGCCTGCTAAGCTCGTCGGCACAGTTGTCTGTGCCTGGTCTGTGCCTTATTGTGTAGTCGTAAGCCGCCAGCATGAGTGCCCACCGCTGAATGCGCGCCGAGACGTTGGCGTTGATTGCCTTGCACTTGGATAGTAGGGACGTGAGGGGTTTGTGTTCGGTTTCTAATGCAAACTTGGCCCCGAAAAGGAATTGGTGCATCTTTTTGACACCGTACACGCACACGAGCGCCTCCTTCTCAACCATACCGTACCCGCGCTCCGCCCGCGAAAGTGACCTGGAGGCATAAGCAACAGGCTGCAATTTACCCGCATCATTGACGTGCTGTAAGACTCACCCGACCCCATACGCTGACGCATCACACGTAAGGACTAACTTTTTACCTGGGTCAAAAAAGGCTAAAACACTCTTGGAACATAGAAGGTTGCGTGCCTTATTGAAGGCGCGTTCTTGGCCATCCCCCAAAACCAATTACACCCCTTTCTGAGTAGCACGTGGCGAGGCTCCAGCAGCGTGCTCAAGTTCTGCATAAAGTTCCCAAACTAATTGAGTAATCCAAGAAAGGAGTGCAGTTCCGAGGCATTCCGGGGCCTGGGTGCCAGGCGAATCGCTTCGGTTTTGGATTCGGTTGAGCGGATTCCATCAGCGGCAATCCTTCTGCCCAAAGATTCAACCTCAGGCGCGAGAAACAGACACTTGGATTTCCTAACTTTTAGGCCTACCCGATCCAATCGAATTAGTACTTCCTCAAGATTGTGGAGATGAGAGTTGGTGTTCCTGCCCGTGATGTGTATGTCAACTTGAAACATAACCGTCTCCGGGATGGACTTGAGCAGACTCTCCATGTTGCGCTGGAATATAGCAGCTGCTGACCTGATGCCGAATGGGCATCGATTGTACACAAAAAGGCCTCGATGTGTGTTGATGGTGATGAGTAGCATGGACTCTTCGGTCAGTTCTTGCGTCATATACGCAGACGTGAGGTCAAGTTTCGAGAAAAGTTTTCCTCCAGCCAATGTGGCAAATAGGTCCTCCGCTCTGGGCAGCGGGTATTGGTCCTGTTGGGAGAATCTGTTTATGGTAGACTTATAATCCCCACAGATTCACTCGGATCCATCAGGCTTCATGACTGGGGACGATGGGGCTTGCCCAGTCGCTGAATTCCACGTGAGAAATTATGCCTTCCCGCAGAAGCCGGTCCAGTTCATTTTCAATTTTTTCCCTCATCACATAAGGCACAGCTCTAGCCTTGTGATAGACCGGTCTGGCATTCTGTGTGATGTAGATTCTAACTTTAGCCCCTTTGAAGGTGCCCACACCTGGCTGAAAGAGATGTTCAAAACGGCTTAGAACTGTTGAGCAGGAGGTCCGTTCCTCTGACGACATGGCGTGAACATCATCCCATTTCCAATTAAGTTCTGCTAGCCAGCTTCTCCCCAACAGGGCTGGGGGATCCCCGGGGACAATCCACAGGGAATGTCGGTTCACCATCCCTTTGTGTGTGACTGAGAGCATGGCACTGCCAAAGACTGGGACGATTTCTTTCGTATAGGTCCTGAGTTTGGTGTCGACCTTTGTGAGTTTTGGTCTGTTGCTTTTGTGCAACCACAGCTGTTCAAATTGTTGAACGCTCATGAGGGATTGACTGGCCCCCGTGTCCAGTTCCATGTTGACGGGTATCCCGTTGAGTAGAACCCTCATCATAATTGGAGGCGTCTTGGTGTAAGAACAGTGGATATTGATCGTGTTATCACGCTGTACCTCGGCATCCCGTGCACTGTTCCAACCGTCTTCTGGTCCGCTTTCCGACCCTTCCGATTCGTATACCAGCCGAGCTGCTGTTTTTCTGCACATGCGAGCCAGATGCCCTGTGCAGTTGCAGTTTCTGCAAATGGCATGCTGAAATCGGCACACCCTTGTTGAGTGCCTTCCCCCACATCTCCAACACAGACCATTTCCATTGTTTCTGAAGGATGAGCTGCGTCTGGCTGATCTCCCTTGAGCTTCACTCAATCTGTTGTTGATTGCTTGCATTGTGGGTTGATGAGGTGTGATCGGCCGTTCATGTGGTGCTTTATTTTGATGGCTTCTGGCGCCACTGTCTGCTGTTGAAGGCCTGCTCTCCTGCCTCTGTCTGTGTGTGGGCGTAGCGGTTTGTTTCACAATGTGAACCCCTTGTTCCGATGCTTCGTTGGTTGTCTTACCCGAAGTATAGATCAGCCTCATTTCTTCTTCGCCTGCCAAGAATGTCTATGCGACCAGTGCTGCTGTCTCTAGAGTCAAGTTCTTAGTCTTTATAAGCTTTCGAAATATGCCTGCATGACCTATTCCTTCAATAAAAAAGTCTCTCAGTACTTCTCTCCTTAGTTCATCGGGGAACTCACATGAACTAGCCAGCCTCCGATGTTGCACCACGAAGTCGGGTATGCTTTGGCCCACACAGTGTCTGTAGTTGTAGAGCCTGTATCTGGCCATGTGTAGGCTGCTCGCTGGCTTTAGGTGGTCTCTCACCAGTGTGCTCAACTCCTCAAACGACTTGCTTGCTGGTTTCTTGGGTGCCAGCAGGTCTTTCATTGAAGCATAAGTTTTCGAGCCACAGCTGGTCAAGAGATGTGCTCTTCTCTTGTCTGCCTTATCGTCGCCCAGCCAGTCTTTGGTCACAAAGCTTTGCTGGAGCCTTTCTATAAAGTCACCCCAATTGTCTCCAGCATTGTATTTCTCATCTGAGCTGTTGGTAGCCATTCTGTGGATTCTGTGATCCCGTAACTCGTCGCAATTGTTAAGTCCTGACTCTAATGTACTGACTTACACAAGACACATGCTGAAGTCAGGTTCACTCAGGACCTGCACCTTTAATTCCAGCTCTCCAGTGTTGCACTTGCCTGAGACCTCCCTTTATATACCTCAGTGGGACAGGTATGGAGTGTCTCCTGCACCCCGGGTGGTAAGGTATGCTTATTGTTACAGGTCATATCCAGTTACAGTCATGTATAGCATGGTAAGATACAGTTATATACAGTAATGTGAGATACATGACAGATATGGCCCTTACGGCTAAGGGGATCTAGGGGTATGGAGAGAAAGCAGGAAAGGGGTACTGAGGGAATGATCAGTCATGACCTTATTGAATGGCGGTGCAGGCTTGAAGGGCCGAATGGCCTACTCCTGCACCCATTTTCTATGTTTCTATGTTTCTATGGGCTTGACTTTCCACTTTCAGGCTAAGGCCGAAAAAAATGGGCCTTGTTCCAGCGATGCGGGACCTATCGCCCGTGCTGATCGTCGGCTCAAGGCCCATTTTTTCTTGCGATGTTCCACTCGGCCTTAGCCCAGCGATGTTAAATGGGCGATGTCATTTCTCGCGATCTCCTGATCGCCCAAAGAAAATGGAAGTGAATGAAAAAAAAAGCTTCCCTAGCAACACATTACTGCGCATGAGCAGGTTGATTTTTTTTTTCAGGTTGATGCTTCTTCCCATGTTTTGAGATGTCAAGGGTCTTCACACATGCTCAGAAGCTCTGGGTGGGTCTGGGAGAGAGAGCGAGAGAGCGAGGAGAAAGGAAGCAGGTCAGAAAGTCTTACCCAAATTACAGATAAATTTAAAGAATGGAGGAAGGTGCAGGAAAGAGAAGGGCCAAACCCTTCAGCGAAGAAGCAAATGAGGCCCTCGTAAATGCTGGTGGGAGGATGTGACACAGGGTGGGCAGGGGAAACCTCCACCCGTGCATATCGCAGGAATTGGTCCGAAATAACCGACATAGTCACATCGGCCCCCAATGAAATGTGCACACCAAACCAGTGCCACAAACGGTGGAACAGCATACTGGCAGCTGCGAGAGTAGTTGAAATTTATATTTATGTATTATTTAATGATCTAAATAGTAACTAGAATCTGCAATGTTATTGGGTTACATTTAAACATAACTAAATTTTACGCAACCCAGCATAAAGTTAAATGTTCACTTGTTCACTTGTTATCATTACTTAACTGTTCCCTTTCCATTCTTTCTGAAATGGTCACTTGTTGTCATGACTGAAATGGTCATTTGTTGGCATGACTGAAATGGTCACTTGTTATCATCACTGAAATGGTCATTTGTTATCATCACTGAAATGGTCACTTGTTATCATCATTGAAATGGTCACTTGTTATCATCACTGAAATGGTCACTTGTCATCACTGAAATGGTCACTTGTTGGCATGACTGAAATGGTCACTTGTTATCATCACTGAAATGTTCACTTGTTGCCATCACTGAAATGATCACTTGTTATCATCACTGAAATGGTCACTTGTCATCACTGAAATGGTCACTTGTTAGCATGACTGAAATGGTGACTTGTTATCATTACTTAAATAGCCACTTGTTCTGTAAAATGTTCATTTCTTCTTCTTGTAACGTTTTGGGGATTTTGAGGGAAGGGTGGGTTCGTGCGGGAGGTGGGGGGTTGGAGGGAGGGTGTTGTTCATTAGTTCTTTGTTTGTTAATTAAAAAAAAAATTTCTACAACTTTTGAACCTTCTCTCTTACTTACATAAGTTTTACAACGTACAGTTCTTCATGCAGATTTGTTTGTTTATTCTGTTTCCCCACGGAATATCATTAAATAACTTTCACTATGCAAAAGCTATTTAATAAATAATTCCAATATATGCATAAATAAGGTGATAATACCTATTTATATTCCCTGTCCCAAATTTCTGAGTACAATTTGCATCAATGTTAATAAATAACTCAGAACAATTCTCCATCCTTCCTCAGAGGCTAAAAATGGCATCCGTAGTGCCCATTTCCCTCTCTAAGGTCCTGAAAAAGCAACTATTTTTGAGCACTCTTTTGGGCCTTGCATCAGCCCAGCGAAGTGCATGCTAAGTGCTGAAACTTGGGATGGGACTTGTGTGGGCGATCATTTGGGCGATCATCTCAGCGATCAAAGTGGAAACTTGGGAGCCTATTTTTCCAGCGATATTTTGGGCCTAGTTTCCACTTTTTGCTCAAAATGGGCGATAGAGGTCCATTTTGGGCCATAGGTGGGCCTTAGAAAGACAATGTGAAGTGGAAAGTCTAGCCCTATGTTTCTACAGCAGGATTGCTGGCACAATATCTGCCCCAATGATATTCCAGGCGCTAAACAGGCCCTAATTGCAGGCCACAGCTGATTATGAAGATTACTGGATTGCTTTATGGGACGTGGAGCCCAACATTAGCTCACAAACTGCAAAGAACAAAACCACATGTAAACCAGCTGACTTTATTACCCCCAAAAACTTTTAGCAACTCAGTTAACTTTTGAATAGCACACCATTAGCAATTTCAGTCTTACATTTTTTGTAAATTGTTTTGATGGATTGGGTTGGTATAAATTGATGGATGATTAAGATTCTGAAAGTTAATTTCTCATTGCCACTCCTAAACCCTTGAAGCTAAGTACTACAACTAATTAATACAGTGACATTACTGACTGATCTGTAGCTGGTGTGTTTTGTTTGAATTCTTAAATACAAGATATTGTAAATGCTGTAACTGCAATCAGAACAAATGTTTGTAATATAATGTTTATATCTTTAATTAACATAATTTCAACCTAAACAAATTGATACCCCATCATATACCCCTGAAAATAAAAATAAAATTCATCACTAAGCCCATAAAAATAAACAAAATAGATTTAAATGGAGTTAATATAGATTTATGAATAACCCTTTCTTAACAATCATTGAGATTCATATATAATTGCCATTTCAGAAAGCAGTGCTTTGTGTGTTAAATTGATTTCTTATTTTTGCACTTGTACATAACTGGCAATTGTTTCTAACCTAACAAAACTTTATAGGTCACCAACAGCTTTCTGATATCGGTATCTGCAGCAAAGTGAATGGAAGTGTTGCTTCCAGTTTTATGTTTGAGTCTTGATGTTTGTTGAAGGTTATGTGATTCTATGATGAGTAGGGGTAAGGCATATATGCATGATTTCCCATGTTTTTGGTTGTTCTGTGCATGTCTATATTGCCCACTTTCCTAGTTGTTATCTTTCACATTTGAGTTGTTCAAGAGCTCTAATACAACGATAATGTGATTACAGCAACCACAGATATCTCACGCAGCATCTGCACCCTTCTTTAATACATTAATTTGAATCTTTTCAGCAGCACAATGATTCAAGTTCATGTTTAGAATGAGTGATGAGATCAATTAGGGAACTAGGGAAGCTGCACGGGCAGAGGGAGAGGAAGAAATGAAAGCTTCTCCTATGCACAATGATGCTTTCTTTTAAAGTAGTGCATAATGCAGGATACTTTTCTAGTAAGTGTAAACAGAAATAGGGTTGATAAAAATATGATTTCAAAAGGTTCACTGGCCTCACAGCTGCAGCGACTTCAGAGGATTATTCTCTTTTGCTAAATAACTTTAAGAAATGACCTACTCAAAGGTTAATGTTAAGCTATATTTAAATTTATACTAAGACCACCATCTAAATTCTCTGTATTAATAAAGTTAAAAAATTAAGCCCTGACATTTAATTAAGCTATTCTTAAGACTGACTCTCTACTTTCAACTGGAGAATGAAGCATCTATATCCAAATTATCCAGATTCAAAGGTATATGTAATTCATCATATCATTTATTTTGACTCAGTCCTTTTAAGAAAGTAACTTTTTGTTAAACCATTTTATCATGTTTTCTGAAAGTGATAAGTATTAGAAAGTACTGCAGTATTTACCACCACTTTCTTTTAAAATATTACAGACCGAACATTTTAATCTATGCATTAACTGGATTATACTGTGTATAAGCTAAGCTACTTTGTTAATTATGAAAAGGATCATGTATTGTGTCCGGTCTGCTTTAGGTTAACCAAGCACCGAGTGCCACTACTATTTGGTTTTGTTTCCTCAGTTGAAGAACAAATTGTAATACAGTGTCAGAATTAATATTATCTCACCAACTATTGCATTAAAGCTGAGGGATTTTATGTGTTATACAATCTTATGCGCATCCCTGTGTAAGACTGAGGGAATGAACCAAATGTAACCTATACAACACTTAAATAGTTGATTGACATAAAATAGTGGACAGAATAGATATACATTTAAATGCAATGGGAATTACAGTATACATCTTTTAGCAATATGTGTTTTTTAAATTTTAGTTACAATGGGCTCAATTTTCCCCAAGCCCGTTTTCTGCCGTATTGCCAGAGTTGCACTGCTTATTTAGGTCAAGAAATGCGGGAGAAAAACTTGTCTGAAGTTTCCCCGATGTTTGTGCTGTAATCTGGAGCCACGCAGCACGGCCAGTCGCCTCGGGGGATAGTGCCTGCGGTCTGTGCTGGAAAAAGGAGCTGGGCCTTCTGCGCATGCGCGGGGACAAAACTGACGTTCTTGATGTTGCTGAAATGGCCGCACATTAGTGACCTCTCTCTCCTTCCCCCCTCTCCCTCCCCGGGCACCAAGCCTTCAGATCAGCTATCTGCGACCCTCTCCGGTCCCTGAGTGAGGTGCCTTGCTGGTCCGCTGTGGCCCCCTGTGACCCCACTGAGTGAATGCCGGTCAGTTTGCTCCCTCCCCCGCCAAACCTCTCCGGTCCCGAGTGCGTGCCGGTCCAGGTCTGCTCCGCTTCCCGCCCCTAGCCCAGGCCGAATGGCCTCCGATTTACTTACCTGCTCCAATTTCTTTAACTCTCTGCAATGGTTTTCTCGAGAGGCCACATACGCTGGCCTAAGTAGAAATGGAGTAACTATCAGCTGGCCAAAGTTCTCTAAATGGCCAGATTTGGCGTAGGTGGCTGGTTACGCCCCCTTTTGAGGGAAAAAAAAACTTACCTAAAAAAAAAGTAACTAAATGAGTTACGCTGGTGTAAATTGATTGGGGAAACTAGAGATTTTTAAGTTAGGCCAGAAAAAGCAGCCTGCTCCAAAAAACCCAGCTCAAATACTGGTGAAAATTGAGCCCAATGTCCATGCATAAGAAGCAATGGCTCAGATTTGCTGCCTTGGTTTCATTACTAGACTCATGGAAGGTTATCCACTTTTAGAAACTAAGTAGGTCTGTGATGAATTATAAACAAATCTGTCTCCTTGCTAGTAAAACAATTCAATTAGTCCCTCCTGCAGCTGCATAACCTACTTAATGGAATTCCTCTGTTTGCTATTTTAACAAATTATTTGAAATAAATTGGTTAATGCCATTGTTAACATAGTGGGCTAAAACATTTCACAAACACATTGTAATATTAGTGCTAATATCACACAGCATGATTTCAACTCTCTAGTTTTTCCAATTAGTGAGTTATTATCTCTCACAAGGCATCTAACTGTTGATTATATTGGGCTTATCTTGGCACAATTAATGTATATCGGAATCTGACATTTTAACTGAGAAAAGATGGTTTCTAAGAAAACAGTAATGCGGCAGAAATGCCATCTGTCAGTAGCTTACTGTTACTATATCACCTAATAAGAATTAATGAATAAATAAATATTATGGGATGTAAATCCCAGGAAATCTGTATCATGATGCAGATGCAAGCAAGATTAGAAGTAAATGTCAAAATCCGTTCTACTTCTATGCATGCAAAAAATCAAATCTAACAGGTTAAGAATATAAACATAGCATTTTGTATCTTTGTGAACCACTTTGTGGAGATGATGGGAAGAAAACTCTGGGAGAGATTGTTTGAAAATGTATGCAGCATATGAAAAGAAAATATAAAAAATCGTTACAGAAATAGGTTATAATATACATAAATTCTGAAATTGCCAGCAATATTAGTGGACAATTAACACACTTTCATCACTCTTCTCTGCCTTCTATTTTAGAAATATAGAAACATAGAAAATAGGTGCACGAATAGTATAATCATGGCTGATCATTCCCTCAGTACCCCTTTTCTGCTTTCTCTCCATACCCCTTGAACCCCTTAGCCGTAACTCCCTCTTGAATATATCCAATGAACTGGCATCAACAACTCTCTGCGGCAGGGAATTCCACAGGTTAACTACTTTCTAAGTGAAGAAGTTTCTCCTCATCTCAATCCTAACTGGCCTACCCCTTATCCTAAGACTGTGTCCCCTGGTTCTGGGCTTCCCCAACATCGTGAACAATCTACCCGCATCTAACCTGTCCCGTCCCATCAGAATCTTGTATGTTTCTATGAGATCCCCTCTCATCCTTCTAAACTCTAATGTATAAAGGCCCAGTTGATCCAGTCTCTCTTCATATGTCAGTCCCGCCATCCTGGGAATCAGTCTGGTGAACCTTTGCTGCACTCCCTCAATAGCAAGAACATCCTTCCTCAGATTAGGAGACCAAAACTGAACACAATATTGCAGGTGAGGCCTCACCAAGGCCCTGTATAACTGCAGTAAGACCTCCTTGCTCCTATACTCAAATCCCCTAGCTATGAAGGCCAACATACCATTTGCCTTCTTTACCGCCTGCTGCACCTATATATTAACTTTCAATGATTGATGAACCATGACATCCAGGTCTCGTTGCCCCTCCCCTTTTCCTAATCTGCCACCATTCAGATAATATTCTGGCTGCGTGTTTTTGCGCCCAAAATGGATAACCTCACATTTATCCACATTATACTGCATCTGCCATGCATTTGTCCACTCACCTAACCTGTCCAAGTCACCCTGCAGCCTCTTAGCGTCCTCCTCACAGCTCACACTGCCACCCAGTTTAGTGTCATCTGCAAACTTGGAGATATTACACTCAATTCCTTCATCTAAATCATTAATGTATATTGTAAAGAGCTGGAGTCCCAGCACTGAGCCCTGCGGCACTCCACTAATCACTGTCTGCCATTCTGAAAAGGACCCGTTTATTCCGACTCTCTGCTTCCTATCTGCCAACCAGTTCTTTATCCATGGCAGTATATTACCCCCAATACCATGTGCTTTGATTTTGCACACTAATCTCTTATGTGGGACCTTGTCAAAAGCCTTTTCAAAGTCCAAATACACCACATCCACTGGTTCGCCCTTGTCCACTCTACTAGTTACATCCTCATAAAATTCTAGAAGATTTGTCCAGCATGATTTCCCTTTCATAAATCCATGCTGACTTGGACCGATCCTGTCACTGCTTTCCAAATGCATTGCTATTTCATCTTTAATAATTGATTCCAACATTTTCCCCACTATTGATGTCAGGCTAACTGGTCTATAATTACCCACTTTCTCTCTCCCTCCCTTTTTAAAAAGTGGTGTTACATTAGCTACCCTCCAGTCTATAGGAACGGATCCAGAGTCGATAGACTGTTGGAAAATGATCACCAATGCATCCACTATTTCTAGGGCCACTCTGGGATGCAGCCTATCAGGCCCCGGGGATTTATCGAACTTCAAGCCCATCAATTTCCCAAACACAATTTCCCGCCTAATAAGGATATCCTTCAGTTCCTCCTTCTCACTAGACCCTCGGTCCCCTTATATTTCCGGAAGGTTATTTGTGTCTTCCTTTGTGAACACAGAACCAAAGTATTTGTTCAATTGGTCTGCCATTTCTTTGTTCCTCATTATAAATTCACCTGAATCCGACTGCAAGGGACCTACATTTGTTTTCACTAATCTTTTTCTCTTCACATATCTATAGAAGCTTTTGCAATCAGTTTTTATGTTCCCGGCGAGATTCTTCTCATACTCTATTTTCCCCCTCTTAATTACACCCTTTGTCCTCCTATGCTGAATTATAAATTTCTCCCAGTCCTCAGGTTTGCTGCTTTTTCTCACCTATTTATATGCCTGTTCCTTGGATTTAACACGATCCTTAATTTCCCATGTTATCCACGGTTGAGCCACCTTCCCCGTTTTATTATTACTCCAGACAGGGATGTACAATTGCTGAAGTTCATCCATGTGATCTTTAAATGTTTGCCATTGCCTATCCACCGTCAACCCTTTAAGTATCATTTGCCAGTCTATTCTAGCCAATTCACACCTCAAACCATCAAAGTTATCTTTCCTTAAGTTCAGGACCCTAGTTTCTGAATTAACTGTGTCACTCTCCATCCTAATAAAGAATTCTACCAAGGGGTCTCGCACAACAAGATTGCTAATTAGTCCTTTCTCATTACACATCACCCAGTCTTAACCCATTTACTTTAAAGAATAGTAAGCATTTATCTGTTAATATCACTTGAAATAATTTCTAGGTTTATATCATTTAAACATCATTGAAATGCTCCTGACTATTCCAGTCTTCAGAAGGCATTCAACCTGCAGAGAGGTACCTGAAATGCACCCTCTCAGTGAAGTTATTTTTTTAGGATCTTCTGTTGTGATGAATAAAAATGCCTCAGAATTGACTGAAGCAAATAATCTTGTAATCATGCTCTGAAAGCAGAGGAAAGTAGCTCTTAGTAAAAGGGCTTGAAATTCGTTAGCATTCCGCCCATTTACCACCCATGTACCGCCGGCGGTAAATTTGGCAGTCAATTACCACCGCCAGTAAGTGAAACTGCCCACCCATTATTTTAAAAACTAACGTAATTTCTCAAGCCCCATCCAAAATGATGCGCAAAGTGGAAATGCCCAAATACCGCCCAAATTACTGTCGGCAGCAAATTCAGCAATTCGTCCAAATACCACCCAAATTATCACCGGCCTAAAATACCGCCCTGAAAAAGCTGCACTCACCTGATCTTAACCCAGCAGTATGGATGACATATTTTAAATTGGATGAAGTTGAAGAAAAGGCTGCTTCAAGTTGATGGGAGCATTAAAGTTATTTGTGAGTGGATTTTAAGGGTGTTTGAAAATCTTGCACATTATCTGAGCACATTGTGGTCAATTTAGAGTACATTTGTGGTTGTTTAATGACCATTGAAGAATGTTGAAGACAGTTTAGGACATTTAAAGGAATGGGTACTGTAATTTCTCAGCCAGTATTGCTGACTACTCACATGCTGTAGAATAGAAATGGAAGAAGGTTCATTGAAGAACATTATGTGCCCAACCAAAGAGGTGGCAGACTGCTGAGGAGGAGGAGGAGGCCTTTCCCCCAACACATTTACAGGGAGCAGTGGTCAAACCTCCACCTGTTCGATACAACGTGAGTTAGAAGATTGTGCTTCCGAAAAGATGTCATCAGAGAGATTTGACAGCTAGTTAAGAAGACCTGCAGTCTACCAGCACCATCAGGATTGCACTGCCCGTTGAGGTTAAGGTGACTGTGGCACTTTCCTTCTATTCATCGGGCTCTTTTCAGGCATCAGCTGGCGACATTTGCTGCACCTCTCAGTACGTCACACATCGCTGCATTCAGCAGGTGACTGAAGCACTTTACGCATGCAGGATGGACTTTATAAACTTCCCAGTGACCAGGGAGGTACAGGGAGGCTTTGGGTTTTTTGAGAATAGCAAACTTCCCCAAGGTCCAGTGTGCAATAGATTGTATGCACATCACCTTGCGTGCACCTTTAGAGGGGCCAGAAGTGTACCGGAACTGAAAGGGATTCCACTCCCTGAACGTGCAGCTCTTTGTCGACCACAAATCAAATAATCATAGCAGTGAATGCCAATTTTCCATGGAGCATTCATGATGCGTACATCTTGCGTGAGACCACTGTCTTTGACCTCTTTAACAGTCAGCCACAAGGTCAATGCTGGATGCTGGGTGACAAAGGATATGGCTTTGCCACTTGGTTCTTGACCCCATTCCATAAGCCCCAGACAGATGGCGAGCATCGCTACAATCACAGCCATATAGCCACACGTAATGTCGTCGAAAAGACAATTGGAGTGCTGAAGCAGCGCTTCAGATGCCTGGACCACTCTGGAGGCAGCCTACAATATCACCCTGAGGAGGTCGCTGAGTTCATTGTGTTGTGTTTCATGTTGCACAACTTAGCCATTAAGAGGGGACAGGAATTGCCAGATGGGACTGTTGGATCACCTCAGGAGAGAAGGGAGGCGGATTTCGGTCATGGTACTCAGTTACTCAGGTACTCAGTTAGCTTTTGATGCTTAGCCTCAACAATTTCATGCATGTCTGGGAGGATTAACAAGAGCCTGGTTTTTAAGGTTCGTTTCATCAATAGTTGCGAGGGGGGAACCCCAGTCAACGAATGCGGACGAGATCTGTATCCCAGCAGCAGTCGCGACAGGCGGCTCTGCAGCGTGGGTCCTTGGATTCTGAGCATGCCTTGTTTAATGATCTGCACTGCTCGCTCCACCTGGCAATTGGAGGCCGGCTTGAAAGGTGCCGTCTTAACGTGATTTATACCGTGATCAACTATAAAATCGTGAAATTCTGCGCTGGTGAAGCACGGACCATTATCACTGACCAATATGTCAGGAATGCCGTGCGTTGCAAACATGGTTCTAAGGCTCTCCACAGTGGTGGAGGTGGTGCTCGAGTTTAAAATGGTGCACTCGATCCATTTTGAAAATGCATCAACGACTACGAGGAACACTTTGCCCATGAATGGGCCCGCATAGTCGACATGCACCCGCGACCATGGTTTGGTGGGCCAGGGCCAGGGGCTTAGGGGGCCCTCCCTGGGGGCATTACTGAGTTAGGCACAAATGGTACACCGACGGACGCAGAGCTCCAAGTCCGCATCAATGCCAGGCCACCAGACATGAGATCTGGCTATGGCCTTCATAAGGACGATCCCCGGGTGCTCGCGATGGAGCTCCCGGACAAAAGCCTCCCTGCCTCGTAAGGGCATAACTACTCGGCTGCCCCACTTCAGGCAGTCTGCCTGCAGTGAGAGTTCATGCATGCGCCTATGGAAGGGTTTGACCTCCTCGGGGCAGGCATCGCGAGTCTCTGCCCAGTCACCGATTAAAACGCATCTTTTAACTAGAAATAACGTGTGGTCGCTGGTCGTCCAGGTTCTGATTTGGCGAGCCGTCATGGGCGAAACTGTGGATTCAAAGGCATTGATTGCCATGACCATCTCACAGTCCTGTTCCTCGGACCCTTCTGTGGTCACCAGGGGTAGCCTGCTAAGCACATCGGCACAGTTGTCTGTGCCTGGCCTGTGCCTTATCGTGTAGTTGTAAGCCGACAGCATGAGTGCCCACCGCTGAATGCGCGCCGAGGCGTTGGCATTGATTGCCTTGCACTCGGATAGTAGGAACGTGAGGGGTTTGTGGTCAGTTTCTAATGCAAACTTGTCCCCGAAAAGGAATTGGTGCATCTTTTTGACACCGTACACGCACACGAGCGCCTCCTTCTCAACCATACCGTACCCGCGCTCCGCCCGCGAAAGTGACCTGGAGGCATAAGCAACAGGCTGTAATTTACCCGCATCATTGACATGCTGTAAAACATACCCGAACCCGTATGCTGACGCATCACACGTAAGGACTAACTTTTTACCTGGGTCAAAAAAGGCTAAAACACTCTTGGAACATAGAAGGTTGCATGCCTTATTGAAGGCGCGTTCTTGGGCATCCCCCCAAAACCAATCGCACCCCTTTCTGAGTAGCACGTGGAGAGGCTCCAGCAACGTGCTCAAGTTCTGCATAAAGTTCCCAAAGTAATTGAGTAGCCCGAGAAAGGCATGCAGTTCCGAGACATTCCGGGGCCTGGGTGCCAGGCAAATCGCTTCGGTTTTGGATTCGGTTGGGCGGATTCCATCAGCGGCAATCCTTCTGCCCAAAAATTCAACCAGACACTCGGATTTCTTAACTTTTAGGCCTACCCGATCCAATCGACTTAGTACTTCCTCAAAATTGCGGAGATGAGAGTTGGTGTCCCTGCCCGTGATGAGTATGTCATCTTGAAACACAACCGTCCCCAGGATGGACTTGAGCAGACTTTCCATGTTGCATCGATTGTACACAAAAAGGCCTCGATGTGTGTTGATGGTGGTGAGTAGCTTAGACTCTTCGGTCAGTTCTTGAGTCATATACACAGATGTGAGGTCAAGTTTCGAGAAAAGTTTTCCTCCAGCCAATGTGGCAAATAGGTCCTCCGCTCTGGGCAATGGGTATTGGTCCTGTAGGGAGACTCTGTTTATGGTAGACTTGTAATCCCCACAGATTTGCACGGATCCATCAGGCTTCATGACGGTGACGATGGAACTTGCCCAGTCGCTGAATTCCACGGGAGAAATTATGCCTTCCCGCATAAGCCGGTCCAGTTCATTTTCAATCTTTTCCCTCATCACATAAGGCACAGTTCTAGCCTTGTGATGGACTGGTCTGGCATTCTGTGTGATGTAGATTCTAACATTAGCCCCTTTGAAGGTGCCCACACCTGGCTGAAAGAGATGTTCAAAACGGCTTAGAATTGTTGAGCAGGAGGTCCGTTTCTCTGACGACATGGCGTGAACATCATCCCATTTCCAATTAAGTTCTGCTAGCCAGCTTCTCCCCAACAGGGCTGCGGGATCCCCGGGGACAATCCACAGGGAAAGTCGGTGCACCATCCCTTTGTGTGTGACTGAGAGCATGGCGCTGCCAAGGATTGGGATGATTTCTTTAGTATAGGTCCTTAGTTTGGTGTCGATCTTTGTGAGTTTTGGTCTGTTGCTTTTGTGCGGCCACAGCTGTTCAAATTGTTGAACGCTCATGAGGGATTGACTGGCCCCCGTGTCCAGTTCCATGTTGACGGGTATCCCGTTGAGTAGAACCCTCATCATAATTGGAGACGTCTTGGTGTAAGAACAGTGGACATTGATCGTGTTAACCCGCTGTACCTCGGCATCCCGTGCACTGTTCCAACCGTCTTCTTGTCTGCTTTCCGACCCTTCCGATTTGTATACCAGCCGAGCTGCTGTTTTTCTGCACATGCGAGTCAGATGCCCTGTGTAGTTGCAATTTCTGCAAACGGCATGCTGAAATCGACACACCCTGGTTGAGTGCCTTCCTCCACATCTCCAACACAGACTGTTTCCATTGTTTCCGAAGGATGAGCTGCGTCTGGCTGATCTCCCTTGAGCTTCTCTCAATCTGTTGTTGATTGGTCACATTGTGGGTTGATGAGGTGTGATCGGCCGTTCATGTGGCCCTTGATTTTGATGGCTTCTGGCGCCATTGTCTGTTGTTGAAGGCCTGCTCTCCTGCCTTTGTCTGTGTGTGGGGGTAGCAGTTTGTTTCACAATGTGAACCCCTTGTTCCGATGCCTCGTTGGTTGTCGTACCCGAAGTATAGATCAGCCTCGTTTCTTCTTCGCCTGCCAAGAACGTCTGTGCGACCAGTGCTGCTGCCTCTAGAGTTAAGTTCTTAGTCTCTATAAGCTTTCGGAATATGCCTGCGTGGCCTATTCCTTCAATAAAAAAGTCTCTCAGTATTTCTCTCCTTAGTTCATTGGGGAACTCACATGAACCAGCCAGCCTCCGAAGTTCCGCCACGAAGTCAGGTATGCTTTGGCCCACACAGCGTCTGTAGTTGTAGAACCTGTGTCTGGCCATGTGTCGGCTGCTCGCTGGATTCAGGTGGTCTCTCACCAGTGTGCTCAACTCCTCAAATGACTTGCTTGCTGGTTTCTCGGGTGCCAGCAGGTCTTTTATTAAAGCGTATGTTTTCGAGCCACAGCTGGTCAAGAGATGGGCTCTTCTCTTGTCTGCCTTTTCAACGCCCAGCCAGTCTTTGGTCACAAAGCTTTGCTGGAGCCTTTCTATAAAGTCATCCCAATTGTCTCCAGCATTGTATTTCTCATCTGAGCTGTTGGTAGCCATTCTGTGGATTCTGTAATCCCGTAACTCGTCGCCACTGATAAGTCCTGACTCTAATGTACTGACTTACACAAGACACATGCTGAAGTCAGGTTCACTCAGGACCTGCACCTTTAATTCCAGCTCTCCAGTGCTGCACTTGCCTGAGACCTCCCTTTATATACCACAGTGGGACAGGTATGGAGTGTCTCCTGCAAGTGCACCCCTGGTGGTAAGGTATGCTTATTGTTACAGGGCATATCCATTTACAGTCATGTATAGCATGGTAAGATACAGTTATATACAGTAATGTTAGATACATGACAACATGCAATTAGCATAAACAGAATTTACAGAAGCTGCATGGCATTTTAATAAGATTTCATGATCCCAGCATTACATTACATAATTTATACATTATGCTCACATAGCATTAAATTACATGACCGCTGCATGGCCCGGGGATTATACCTGTCCACTGAATCTGCACCACCATGGGTGGCCAAGCGATTATGTGCCCCTATGAGGGCTGCAACTCATTCCTCCAGGTCTGTCAGTTCCTACAACTCTGCTGGCCTTCCTCCCGTGCACCGACGCTTGACGCGATTGGATGGTATCTTCTTCTGCAAAGATGACAAGAGCATTGTATTAGCTAATTGTCCCGGTCCTAGTACGGAATACGCAGATAGACATCCGCAAATAGACATCCACAATTATCCATCCCCAGTGCTTTTTATCCATGTCCCATTAATGTTATATGTTAGTATCGTTAGAATGCAAATGATGCAAGTACAGAAAAATAATGTAATAAGATTGTTGATAGGAAATAATGCGTGACACCAAGCTTACCATGCTTACCATGCTTAACAACATTACAATGTCGCAGATTTACATTTTAAGTAATGAGTCAGTGCATGTGTTAAGTTGTATTTACTCTCACAGACGTAACAAAGTCGTTCCAGCGCTTGCGGCACTGGCTTGGCTCCCGAAATTCATGGGCGGCCTCCGACACCACTTGCACAATCTCCGCCCATATACGCTGGTAGACTGCGGAGAGTGATTTCCCACACCCACCCCGGGTCAATTTGGTCCAGCGCGTCTCCACTGCGTGGACCAAGGCAGCTTGTGCTTCATCAGAGAAGCGTTTGGCCCTCTTCCTCCCTCCTACCTCAGTCAGCTACCTCCTCCATTCGCTCAACTTCACTCTCCATTTTTAAGTACAATCAGTACACAAACAAGGGTCAAATTCAAGGCTTGAAACAAAAAATAAACAATTACAGTGATTAATGGGATATTCCTTTGAAATTCAAATGCACAGGCTGTCTCTTCTCTCTTGCTCTCTCTCTCCATTAAGAACATAAGAAATAGGAGCAGGAGTAGGCCATATGGCCCCTCGAGCCTGCTCCGTCATTTAATATGATCGTGGCTGTTCCGATCATGGACTCAGCTCCACTTCCCTGCCTGCTCCCCATAATCCCTTATCAGTTAAGAAACTGTCTATCTCTGTCTTAAATTTATTCAATGTCCCAGTTCTACAGCTCTCTGAGGCAGTGAATTCCATAGATTTACAACCCTCTGAGAGAAGAAATATATCCTCACCTCAGTTTTACATGGGCGGCCCCTTATTCTAAGATTATGCCCCCTAGTTCTCATTTCCCCTATCAGTGGAAACATCCTCTCTGCATCCACCTTGTCAAGCCCCTTCATAATCCTATACGTTTCGATAAGATCACCTTTCATTCTTCTGAATTCCAATGAATAGAGGCCCAACCTCCTCAAGCTTTCCTCATAAGTCAACCCCCTCATCTCCGGAATCACCTAGTGAACCTTCACTGAACTGCCTCCAAAGCAAGTATATCCTTTCTTAAATACGGTAACCAAAACTGTACGCAGTATTCCAGGTGTGGCCTCACCAATACCCTGTAAAACTGTAGCAAGACTTCCCTCTTTTTATACTCCATCCTCTTTGCAATAAAGGCCAAGATTCCATTGGCCTTCCTGATCACTTGCTGTACCTGCATACTAACCTTTTGTGTTTCATGCACAAGTACCCCCAGGTCCTGCTATACTGCAGCACTTTGCAATTTTTCTCCATTTAAATAATAACTTGCTCTTTGATTTTTTCTGCCAAAGTGCATGACCTCACACTTTCCAACATTATACTCCATCTGCCAAATTTTTGCCCACTCTCTTAGCTTGTCTATCTCCTTTTGCAGATTTTTGTGTCCTCCTCACACCTTTATTTTCCTCCCATCTTTGTATCATCAGAAAACTTGGTTACGTTACACTCGGTCCTTTCTTCCAAGTCGTTAATATAGATTGTAAATAGTTGGGGTCCCAGCACTGATCCCTGCGGCACCACAAGTTACTGGTTGCCAACCCAAGAATGAACCATTTATCCCAACTCTCTGCTTTCTGTTAGTTAGCCAATCCTCTATCCATGCTAATATATTACCCCCCCAACCCCGTGAACTTTTATCTTGTGCAGTAACCTTTTATGTGGCACCTTGTCATATGCCTTCTGGAAGTCCAAATACACCACATCCACTGGTTCTCCTTCATCCACCCTCTTCGTTACATCCTCAAAGAATTCAAGCATATTTGTCAATCATGACTTCCCCTTCATAAATCCATGCTGACTCTGCCTGACCGAATTATGCTTATCCAAATGTCCTGCTATTGCTTCTTTAATAATGGACTCCAACATCTTCCCAACCACAGATTTCTATAGTTTCCTGCTTTTTGTCTGCCTCCTTTTTTAAATAGGGACATTACATTTGCAGTTTTCCAATCTGTTGGGACCTCCCCAGAATCCAGGGAATTTTGGTAAATTATAATCAATGCATCTACTATCCCTGCCGTTAATTCCTCCCCCCTATAGCCCCTTGACTATCCACTGTTGGGATATTGTATGTGTCCTCTACTGTAAAGACTGATACAAAATATTTGTTCAGAGTTTCTGCCATCTCCATCTTCTTTATTACTAATTCCCCGATCTCGTCCTCTAAGGGACCAACATTTACTTTAGCCACTCTTTTCCGTTTTATATACCTATAGAAACTCTTGCTATTTGTTTTTATATTTCATGCTAGTTTACTTTTGTCATGTATGCAACCTTCATACAACTGTAACCTTCATGTAACTGTAACCTTCATGCAACCACACTGTACACTGTATATATGTCCTGGAAATGCACACCTTGACCACAGGGGGTGAACTTGTGGGAGACACTCCTCACCTGGGCACTCAGGTATTTAAAGGGAGGTCCCACGCAGGGTCATCACTTTTTGGTCCTGGGAATAAAGAAAGTTCATGCAGTGACCGTGGCTGCAGTACATGCCTCATTTCTCATTTGGCGATGAGAAATGTGAATCACCAAACCACGAGGATGGCCACCAGTAGCACAGAGGAACGTTACTGTGTGGGTGAGGACTGGGACGACTTTGTTGAGAGACTCCAGCAGAGTTTCATCACGAAGGACTGGCTGGGAGCGGCAGCGGCTGACAAGCAAAGGGCGCATCTACTGACCAGCTGCGGACCAAAGACGTATGCGCTGATGAAGGACCTGCTCGTACCTGAGAAGCCGGCGGACAAGTCCTTCGAAGAGCTCAGCCAGCTGATCAGTGAGCATCTCAAACCGGCGAGTAGCATACACATGGCCCGGCACCGGTTCTACACACACCGGCATCGGGAGGAACAAAATATCTCGGACTTCGTTGCGAACCTGCGGTGCTTGGTCAGTCTCTGTAAGTTCACAGACGCCTGCAGGGGGGAGATGTTAAGGAATTTCTTCATTGAGGGCATTAGACATGCCGGGATTTTCAGGAAGCTCATAGAGACCAAGGACTTGACTTTAGAAGGGGTGACATTGATAGCTCAGACCTTCATGGCAGGGCAAGAGGAGACCAAGCTAATTTACGCGCGCAGCTCTGGTTCCAACGTGGCGATGGACCAGGGAGTTAACATTGTGAATGCGGCTCAGGACCCCGCAGGCAAGGGCATTTTGAAACCGGCCAGGCAGCAACAGATGCTAGGATGGGCTCACAACAGGGACAATGGAAAGGGGATCGACAATTCACGCCATTTCGAGGAACAATGCTTCCCGTGATGGGACCATTGACACCCACCTTCAGAGCGCTTAGAAACAACCAAAGGGACAATCAGAGAGGAATGCCTGGAACAGTCCTTTTGTTAACAACAACCTCAGCTCATGCTGGAGGTGTGGGGCTGGACATACTGCGAAAAGCTGCAGGTTCCAGCAATTTATCTGTAGGAATTGCAACATCAATGGACACTTGGCCAGAATGTGCAGGAAGGCTGTAGCAAGGCTAATCTACAAGACAGAGGAACCAGGCAAGAAGTCTGCAATGCAGGATGATGCTTGGGGCAAAACCATGGATGCTGAAGTTCAGCAGGTTCATGTGGCTGACGTCTACAGCTCATATACCAAAACGCCACCCATGATGATGAAAGTTTTATTGAATGGCATGGAGCTAGACACAGGAGCCAGCAAGTCGCTTATGAGTGCCCAACAATTTGAGAGACTATGGCCACACAGAGCTAGCAGGCCAAAACTGGAACGCATTGACACGCAGCTACGGACGTACACTAAAGAGATCATCCCAGTGCCAGGCAGTGCAAACTTGGTGGTAACACATAATGGGTCAGAGAACCGGCTGCCACTCTGGATTGTCCCGGGAAATGGCCGCGCACTTTTGGGGAGGAGCTGGCTAGCCGAGATGAACTGGAAATGGGGGGATGTGCACGCCATTTTATCTGTGGAGCGAAGCTCATGCTTACAGGTCCTACAGAAATTCGGGGTCCTGTTTCTGATATGTCCTTACTACACAGTATAAATGCACACGAGGCCCATGCTTGAGAGAAGGTCAGTCTATGACCTGTCCTTTATTCCTTAGCACTCAAGTGTAGGAAGTGGATGGAGCTTCCCCTTTTATACCTGAAGGTCCAGCTTAGGAGTGTCTCCCACCTAGTGGTCAGTGTTCTCACGGTGTACAAATTAGGTCAGATTATACATGGGTTACAATGCTGGTTGAATACATGACATCACCTCCCCCCGCAAAGTCTTATTGGGATCACAGGTTGAGTCTCTCTGGTGGTTTACGCTCCCTTGTAGAGCGCCTGAGTTGGGGCTCCGGTTGTTGGACACTGGCCTGAGTGTCTGCTGTTTGCGGTGCCTCAGGCCTATCCAGACTGCGCACAGTGACTGGGCTCTCCTCCCTTTTGTTCCGGTGTTCGGTCACCTGTGGTGGAGTGAACTCTATATCGTGTTCTTCCTCTGCTTCTTCTATGGGGTTGCTGAACCTCCTTTTTGTTTGATCCACATGTTTGCGGCAGATTTGTCCATTGGTAAGTTTAACTACCAGAATCCTATTTCCCTCTTTGGCAACCACAGTGCCTGCGAGCCATTTGGGCCCTGCAGCGTAGTTGAGGACAAAAACAGGATCATTTACATCAATACATCGCGCCCTCGCATTCATGTCATGGTAGTCATATTGTGACTGGCGCCTGCTCTCAACAATTTCTTTCATGGTGGGGTGTTTAAGGGATGACCGTGTTTTGAGCATCCTTTTCATTAGCAGCTCTGCGGGTGGAACCCCTGTGAGCGAGTGTGGTCGGGATCAATAAACCAACAGGAGGCGTGATAAGTGGGTTTGTAGGGAACCCCCTTGGATTCTGAGCATCCCCTGTTTGATTATCTGCACTGCTTGTTCTGCCTGGCCGTTTGAGGCCGGCTTGAACGGTGCCGTTCTAACATGGTTAATTCCATTGCCTGCCATGAAGTCCTGGAATTCAGTGCTTGTGAAGCACGGGCCATTGTCGCTGACCAAGATGTCCGGTAGACCGTGGGCGGCGAACATTGCCCGTAGACTTTCGACCGTGGCAGAGGATGTGCTTGAATTTAAAATGTCACACTCAATCCATTTGGAGTAGGCGTCTACTACAACCAAAAACATTTTCCCCATGAAAGGACCTGCGTAGTCCACATGGATGCGTGACCAAGGCTTGGCAGGCCATGGCCAGGGGCTAAGGGGAGCTTCCCTGGGCGCATTGCCCAGCTGGGCACACGTGTTGCACCTGCGAACACAAAGTTCCAGATCTGCGCCTATCCCTGGCCACCAAACGTGTGACCTGGCAATTGCCTTCATCGTGACAATGCCCGGGTGTCCATTGTGGAGTTCTCTGATGAACACCTCTCTGCCCATCTGGGGCATGACTACGCGGTTTCCCCACAGTAGGCAATCGGCCTGAATCGAGAGTTCATCCTTGCGCCTGTGAAATGGTTTAAATTTCTCAGGGCATGCCCTGTACGTGGCTGCCCAGTCCCCATTCAGGACACATTTCTTGACTAGAGACAATAGCAGGTCTCTATTTGTCCAGACTTTAATCTGACGGGCTGTCACGGGTGAGCCTTCGCTTCCGAAAGCTTCAACAGTCATGACCATCTCAGCAGCATGCTCGGTAGCCCCCTCAGTGGTGGCTAGTGGGAGCCTGCTGAGTGCATCGGCGCAGTTTTCAGTTCCCGGTCTGTGCCAAATTATGTAGTCATAGGCGGCTAACGTGAGTGCCCACCTCTGTATGCGGGCCGATGCGTTTGCATTTATGGCCTTGTTGTCGGCCAAAAGGGACGTTAGGGGTTTGTGATCTGTCTCCAGCTCAAATTTCCTGCCAAACAAGTACTGGTGCATTTTCTTTACCGCATATACACAAGCGAGTGCCTCCTTTTCTACCATCCCGTAGCCCCTTTCTGCCTGGGACAGACTTCTGGAGGCATAAGCTACCGGCTGTAACTGACCCTTGGCATTGACATGCTGCAATACACACCCAATACCATAGGACGACGCATCGCACGTTAACACAAGTTTCTTACATGGGTCATATAGCGTTAACAGATTGTTGGAACATAACAATTTGCGTGCTCTATTAAAAGCCCTTTCCTGGCTGTCCCCCCAGACCCATTCGCGACCTTTGCGTAGGAGCACGTGTAGCGGCTCTAGCAGCGTGCTCAATTTGGGAAGAAAGTTACCAAAATAGTTCAGGAGCCCCAGGAATGGACACAGCTCCGTCGTGTTGCGGGGTCTGGGTGCTCTCTGGATCGCTTCCGTCTTGGACGCAGTAGGGCTGATCCCATCTGCTGCTACCCTCTTCCCCAGGAATTCTACCTCTGGAGCTAGGAAGACGCACTTCGCCTTTTTCAGTCGCAGCCCTACCCGGTCCAGTCTGCGTAGCACCTCCTCCAGGTTGTGGAGGTGTTCTTCAGTATCGTAACCCGTAATGAGGATGTCATCCTGAAAAACCACCGTCCCTGGAATCGACTTGAGGAGGCTTTCCATATTTCGTTGGAAGATCGCGGCGGCTGAGCGAATCCCGAACGGACATCTGTTGTACTCAAACAACCCCTTGTGTGTCATGATGGTGGTCAACTTCTTCGACTCACTCGCCAGCTCCTGGGTCATGTAAGCTGAGGTCAAGTCCAATTTTGAAAAAGGTTTGCCACCGGATAGCGTCGCAAAGAGGTCCTCCACTCTCGGTAGCGGGTACTGGTCTTGGAGTGACACCCGA
Source organism: Pristiophorus japonicus (assembly GCF_044704955.1). Classification (NCBI taxonomy): domain Eukaryota; kingdom Metazoa; phylum Chordata; class Chondrichthyes; family Pristiophoridae; genus Pristiophorus; species Pristiophorus japonicus. The sequence goes on from NC_091981.1 coordinate 93,214,300, forward strand.
TTGATGGTGGCCTTGTAATCGCAACATATCCTGACCGACCCATCCGCCTTGAGCACCGGCACAATTAGGCTCGCCCAGTCACTGAATTTGACTGGTGAGATGATGCCTTCCCTCAGCAGGCGGTCCAATTCGCCTTCTATCTTTTCCCGCATCACGTACGGCACCGCTCTGGCCTTGTGGTGTACTGGCCTGGCGTCCGGGTTTATGTGAATCACTACCTTGGCCCCCATTGAAATAATGAGTCAAATTTGTCCAGGATCTGTGAGCATGATACTCGCTCCACAGAGGAAATTGCATTGACATCTCTCCATTTCCAGTTTATGACAGCAAACCAACTCCTCCCCAGTAGTGCGGGAGCGTTCCCTGGGACAATCCAGAGTGGCAGTCTATTCTCCGGATCTTTGTGGATCACGACTACCGTGGCGCTGCCTAGCACCGGAATGATCTGCTTTATGTAAGTCCGTAGCTGTGCATCAATCGCCGATAATTTTGGCCTCCTGGCCTTGGACGCCCACAATTTTTTGAACTGTTTGATACCCATCAGGGACTGGCTGGCCCCCGTGTCTAGCTCCATTGATACTGGGATGCCATTGAGGAGCACTTTCATCATTATCGGTGGCGTCCTGGTGTATGAACTGTATACGTGCTCCACATGAACTCGCTGAACTTCAGCTTCCAGCGATTTTCCCCAGCGTTCATTTCTGCAATTTCTGCAGGTATTTTGCTCACCTCTTCAAACTCCGGCTGAGTGTGTTCCTCCATGCCTCCAGCATGAGCTGCGGTTTGAAACAAAAGGTCCCTTGCCAGTCGATCGTACCTGACTGCCCCTGTTATTGTCCTTGAGTGCACCATTAACAGGTGTTGATGGCCCCATTACTGGCCGCATTGTCCCTTGCAATGGCGTGAATCGCTGTTCAGCTTGCCATTGTCTCTGTTGAACTCCCCCTCTGGGTTCGACTACATGTTGGGGCATGCCCGACTGCCCTTGTCTGCCTGGAGAACTGTGTGCTGCTTTAACAATGTTGAATCTCTGTCCCAACCATTCCTTAACACAGTACCTCTCGTCTGTTCTGCTAGTGGCCATGCTCGCGTGGTTTAAATCCCATTTCTTGTCGCCATTGATACGTCCTTACTATACAGTACATGAGGCCCATGCTTGAGAGAAGGTCAGTCTATGACCTGTCCTTTATTCCTTAGCACTCAAGTGCAGGAAGTGAGTGGAGCTTCCCCTTTTATACCTGAAGGTCCAGGTTAGGAGTGTCTCCCACCTAGCGGTCAGTGTTCTCACGGTGTACAACTTAGGTCAGATTATACATGGGTTACAATGCTGGTTGAATACATGACAGTTTCAACCCGGTGTCGGGACTTTCAAGGGCACCAACGTAATGATACGCATCACCCCGGATGCCAGACCAGTGCACCACAAAGCCAGAGTGGTGCCGTATGTGATGCGTGAGAAAATTGAAAGTGAATTGGACAGGCTGCTCAGAGAGGGCATAATCTCGGTAGTTGAATTCAGCAACTGGGCAAGCCCTATTTTTCCTGTTCTCAAAGCAGATGGCTCGGTCAGGATTTGTGGCAACTACAAGGCCACCATCAACCGAGTGACACTGCAGGACCAATACCCGCTTCCGAGAGCAGAGGGCCATTTTGCCACGCTGGCAGGTGGCAAGCTGTTCACCAAGTTGGACCTCACTTCGGCCTACGTGACTCAGGAACTGGCTGAAGAATCCAAGCTTCTGACCACTATCACGACGCACAAGGGGCTTTTTATCTACAACAGTTGTCCGTTTGGCATTCGTTCGGCGGCCGCTATCTTTCAGAGGAACATGGAAAGCTTGCTCAAATCCATTCCTGGAATGATTGTATTCCAAGACGACATCCTAATAATGGGTTGAGACACCGAGGAACACCTCCAAAACCTGGGGGAGGTGCTACGCCGACTGGACCGGGTAGGCTTGCGGTTGAAAAAGCCCAAGTGTGTGTTTTTGGCCCCAGAGGTCGAGTTTTTGGGCAGGAGAGTTGCCGCAGACGGGATCCGGCCCACCGAAGCTAAAACGGAGACAATCCGCAGGGCGCCCAGGCCCGGCAACACATCGGAGTTGCGATCATTCCTGGGACTTTTGAACTATTTCGGGAACTTTCTGCCGAACTTAAGCACATTGTTGGAGCCGTTACACGTGCTCTTGCGTAAAGGTTGCGAATGGTTTTGTGGGGGGACGGTTAAGAATGGGCTTTCAATAGAGCGCGGAACCTTCTAACAAGCTGTTGACCTTGTACGACCTCTGTAAAAAACTGGTTTTAACATATGATGCATCATCCTATGGGGTTGGGTGTGTGTTGCAGCAGAGTAATGATGACGGCCGACTCCAACCGGTGGCTTATACCTCCAGGTCACTCTCCCAGGCAAAGTGTGGATACGGCATGGTCAAAACGGAAGCACTCGCTTGTGTTTACGGTGTGAAAAAGATGCACCAGTACTTTTTCGGTAGGCGGTTCGAGCTTGTAACGGACCACAAGCTGTTAACATCCCTGTTGTCCGACAGCAAGGCTGTCAATGCCAATGCGTCAGCTTGCATACAGCGATGGGTTCTCACGCTGGCTGTGTATGACTACACCATACGGCACCGGCCAGGCACCGAGAATTGCGCTGATGTGATCAGCAGGCTCCCACTGGCTACCACAGAGGGGGCGTCGGAGCAAAGCACTAAGATGGTCATGGCCGTTGAGGATTTTGACACTGCAGGCTCCCCTATCACAGCCCGCCAGATCAAAATCTGGACCAACAGAGACCCCCTCCTGTCCACGATAAAGAAATGTGTTCTGACTGGGGATTGGGCGCCTGCACACGGGGCGTGCCCCGAGGAGGTCAGACCGTTTCACAGACGGATGGATGAGCTCTCCATCCAAGCCGACTGCCTGCTATGGGGCCCAGAAAGGAAGGGAAGCCTTCATCAGGGAACTCTACAGTGAACACCCTAGCATCGTGCTAATGAAGGCCATTGCCCGGTCACATGTATGGTGGCCAGGAATTGACTCAGACCTGGAACACTGGGTTCGCAGGTGCACGACGTGTGCCCAGCTGGGCAATGCCCCCAGGGAGGCCCCCCTCAGTCCGTGGTCCTGGCCCACCAGGCCATGGTCACACGGTCACGTAGACTATGCGGGTCCGTTCATGGGAAAAATGTTTCTGATCGTTGTCGATGCATACTCGAAATGGATCGAGTGCATCATATTAAACTCGTGCACGACATCCATCACAGTGGAAAGTCTGCGCATGGTTTTCGCGACCCACGGTTTGCCGGACATTCTGGTCAGCGACAATGGCCCGTTCTTCACCAGCCATGAATTCCAGGAGTTTATGTTGGGTAATGGAATCAAACACGTCCGGACAGCGCCGTTCAAGCCGGCTTCCAATAGCCAGGCGGAACGTGCAGTCCAAATCATAAAACAGGGCATGCTCCGTATCCAAGGACCCTCCCTTCAGCACCGCCTATTGCGCCTCCTGCTGGCCTACAGGTCCCGCCCGCATTCGCTCAAGGGAGTCCCGCCAGTGGAACTACTCATGAAACGCATGCTTAAAACGCGGCTGTCCCTCATTCATCCAGCTCTGGTAGACATTGTTGAGGGCAAGGGCCAGTCCCAAACCGAGTGCCATGATCGAAACGCAAGGGGGAGGTGTATAGAAATTGATATCCCGGTCTTTGTTCTTAACCATGCTTTGGGACCCAAGTGGCTTGAGGGAACCGTAATTGACAAAGAGGGGAATAGGGTCATAGTGGTCAGACTCAACAATGGGCAGATATGCCGCAAACACTTGGACCAAGTAAAGAAAAGGTTCAGCATAGACACTGAGGAACCTGTGGAAGAGCATGAGATGTTACCCACACCACTGCCAGTGGACGAGCAACAAGGACATTCACCAACATGCACAGTCCCTATGACCAGCCCAGACAGGCTGGAATCACCTCCGGTGACAGAGATGCATGCCAAGGCTCAGCTACCAGAGCCCCAACTGCGGCGCTCCACGAGAGAGCGTCGACCACCTGAAAGACTTAACCTTTGACACAAAAAGACATGAGGGGGGAGGTGATGTCATGTATGCAACCTTCATACAACTGTAACCTTCATGTAACTGTAACCTTCATGCAACCACACTGTACACTGTATATATGTCCTGGAAATGCACACCTTGACCACAGGGGGTGAACTTGTTGGAGACACTCCTCACCTGGGCACTCAGGTATTTAAAGGGAGGTCCCACGCAGGGTCATCACTTCTTGGTCCTGGGAATAAAGAAAGATCACGCAATGACCGTGTCTGCAGTATATGCTTCGTGTAATTCAGTAGCAAGGTGCAGGGACACCACAACTTTCATAGTCTATCTTCCCTTTCTTAATCATTTTTTTAGTCATTCTTTGCTGGCTTTTAAAAGCTTCTCTCTCTCCCTCTCCCTTCCTCTTCTGCGCATGCACAGGTGACCCCTGACTTGCCGGTAAAAGGTAAGTTAGGAAAAAAAAAAGATTGTGCATGCGCAGGAGGGCTGTTCTCAGGGACGCCAGCCTTACATGAGCAAAAAGACTGCTCTCTACTGCTACCACCACCAGCGGGAAAAAAAATCCAAAACTAGCGGCTTTGGATCTGGCCGGTATTCCAGCGGTTCTAAAAAGTCGAACATTGATTACTGCCGGAACACCACCCGGATATGGCCGGTAGCGATACAAGTGGAAATTTTAGCTCAAAGAGCCTGCAAAGGGTTAAGTGAGTGGACAATAAGGTGACAGATGGAGTATAATGTGGGGAAATATGAGGTTATTCACTTTGGTAGGAAGAATAGAAAAACCGAATGGGCTAGAAATTCAGTATCACCTATTTTGAGGTGGTAATCCCAGCTGGTTGGTAAGTGTAACGCCTTGTGAAAGTTAATACCATCTACCGCGAAATTCGGTTTCAGCACCCCAAGAGGGAAATGGATCGGTGAATCAGTCATTGCACAATTCTCTTAGGCCGGTGAAGCTGAAAATTATTGCGATAAATTCCCAGAGCGAAGGTGGATGAGGCGATGGTCGTCAGATGTTCCGGCGCCAGCCGCTTCTTAAAGGGAGAGTAAGAGGACTCTCTGCAGGCTCAGTTTCACCATCACAGTCTGGTCAGAGCAGCAACATGGCTGAGGGTGCAGTTCACCAAAGTGCCCACTGCTTTTCCAACGCGGCCCTTGAGGCTTTGACGGAGGCTGTGGAGAGGCGAAGGGATGTCCTGCAGTTTGAGAGTGGCAGGAGGCCACCGCCAACAGTGTTCAGATGTTTGTGGAGGGAGGTGGCACAGTCCGTGTCGGCAAGGAACACGGTGCCCAGAACTGCGACGCAATGTCGCAAGAAGTTGAACGACCTCACTCGGATCGTCAGGGTGATAACGCTTTCTATTAACCTTATAATGCCATAATGTGAACTTCACTTTCTCACACAGTGTAGAGTCTGTGCAGTACCTGCTCCTTCACTATGTGTACCAGCCCATGGCCTTCATTGCTGAAGATAGCTGCAAAATTCCACCTCAGTTCAGCAGCCATACCCTGGGCCTCCATGAGTAGCTCTCCTTCTTGGTCCCTACTCAGCCCCACCCCTCCTCTTATTACCTTTTCACTCTTTATGTGCATTTACAAAACTTTAGCCTTACCCTTAATCTTAGCTGGTAGCCACCAAATCCCACCGCTCACACAACCACTCTGCGCAGCTACTGAGAGTCAAATGGACATCGGCACGCTTCCATACAGTAGCAACTATTCAACTCTGCAAGGCACATGTGGCAGGCGATTAGCTGCACACTTACTCACACCACCTTCTGTTGTTATTGCAGGCAAAACTTGCTCACAACAGATGCCAACAAATGTGGACCAGAGGAGGGGAGCCTGACCTCCATGCCCTCAGGGAGGTGGAAGAGCGAGCGTCCGCCCTCATGGGCGCACAAGTGGGTGCGGTAGTTGTCGGGCAAGCCGAGCCTCCCTGGCGACAGTGACGGTATGTTCATCCCCTTTCCCTCTTGTATGAGACCATTTACCCCTGAACCCACACGCCTTTCCCACTTTACATACAAATGTCCCATGTCACCTCCTTCTTTGTTTCCTGCCCTCTCCCCTTCTGCTAACCACACTGCTCCTCAACGATGGGGGAGACAAGGAGGAACGGGGCGACAGTTCTGCGCCACTCCGGCAGGATCCATCTGCTGCAGACAGTGGGGATGCCACCTTGCTGAACGAGCCGATCTTCCTGGGATTTAACGAACCCGACGTTCCTGCACCCAGTGACCTGCAGTAACGCCCAGCGCAAAGGGAAGCTCGGGGGCCAGCTCCCCGGAGGGTGAGTCGGCGCCTGAGTCCTGCTGAGCATGACTCAGATGTGCACTTGGATTTTGAGGGTATGGCGACAGATTCTCAGGGGATGCACCACGAGCTTATGGGTGCATTGGCAAGGGTCCCGCAGAGCATGGATACACTTGCTGTGAGGTTGGGGGAGACTGCCTCAAGCATTGCCTGTGCCTCTGAGCATTCCATAGAGCCCATCCTTGGCAAGTACCAAAGGACGTTGGAGTCGACAAGTGACCGTGGGGACCCAGAGGTGATGGCGCGTGCCAAGGCTGATGTGACAGCAGCTATCACAGTACAGGCCAAAGCTATTCAAGGCCTTCGTGATGTGATGCAGTCACTGGTTGGTGGCATCAATTCTCAGTCCGTTGCATTGCAAACTCAGTCTGCTCTCAGGCAGACTCAGATTGATGCCACGCCAGCACTGGCTGCTGCCATCCTCTCTGGATTCCCCACACTCCAACGGGGAACTCATGGTGCCGAAGCAGGCCAGCAATCTATGCTCCAGTCGATTGCTCCAGATGCTGAGGCTCTGCCCCGGGGGATTAACAGTGTGTTGATGGAAATGGAAGGTGCTTTCATCTCTCACTATGCCAGCATTCTGGCTCCCACCACTGCCACTCATACCAGACTGCTGCCGCACATATTGAGGTGGTGCAGTCTACGACTGAGCCTTCAAAGCCCAGAGCTGGGTCAGGGCATCCTGCTAGGCCATCTTTAGTCTCTGCTTCACAGACACAGCAGCCTTCAAGCAGCCTTGCTGCAGGCACTGTAGACACATTAAGGAGGCGCACTCGGCATGGGAATGGGGGAAAAGGGAACGGGTGGAAAATATGCGAGTAAGTCCCAATAAGGACTTTTCCAACCATGGCCAGATAACCACATATTGTAAGTATAATTGTACAAATTTTGTTGCTGATGTTTGACGCCTATTATTTGTGGAAGGGTCTTGGCATAATGTGATTCATGGGAGCTGGTCTTGCATTTCAGATGGGAGGAGCGTTTGTATATATATTCAGGAATTTTCTTGTGTGTTATGCTGTTTCAAGGGGCATTTGTTACATTCTTTATTAGTTGTTGGTGAAGGGTTATTGGTGTACGGCTTGAGGGCACACTCTTGTTAGAGATAATAAAATGTTGATTTAACCATTTGCATTGCTGTGATGTATATTAATTGTGAATTTCATGGACCTGTGCCATGAGCCTAGCACATAGCAATGTAACTATGAGGCCCAATCGCCATCGGAATTTTTTGCAGGATGAGGCGCTGACGTGAGACCCTTGCAGCGGTAGCTTTGGCATGGTGCCTCCTCCATGGCTGCTGATCCTCCTCCTCATCTGCGTTGTCACGCTATGCTTCATCATGCTCCTCTCCCTCTTCCTCCTCCTGAGGTGGAGCTGCAATCCCCAGTGGCAATGCCTGGGCCCTCATGATGGCCAGGTTGTGCAGCATGCAACAGACCACAATGAAGCACGAGACTTGATCAGGTGAGTACTGAAGGCTCCCTCCAGAGCGGTGGAGGCATCGGAAACGCTGCTTTAGCATCCCAATAGTCTGCTCTATGAGGTTCCGGGTGGCCGCATGGCTCTTGTTCTACTGATGCTCAGCATGGGTGTTGGGATTGCGGAGGGGTGTCATGAGCCAGCTGGCTAGACCATAGTCTTTGTCACCTAGCAGCCAGCATGACCTTGATGTGGTGTCTGGAAGAGTCGAGGCACAGTGCTCTCTCACAGGATGAAAACATTGTATGCGCTGCCAGGATAGCTGGCATTCACAGCAAGGATGCACTGCCAGGATAGCAGGCATTCACAGCGACGATGCGCTGCCAGGATAGCGGGCATTGACAGCGAGGATGCGCTGCATGTGGTCTCATTGAGAGAGTGGTAGCCTTTGTGGTTGCGAAATACCTCGGCATTCTGGTGTGGTGCACGCAATGCCATGTGGGTGCAATTAATCGTGCCCTGAACCATCGGAAAGTCCACTACCCAGGCGAATCCCTGTGACCATTCCTTCTGCTTCTCCCTCATCATAGGAAAGTTTATATAATCCATTGTCCTGCGGTAGAGAGCGTCTGTGACCTTGCGGAAGCAGCAATGAGCAGCAAATTGCGATATGCTGCAGATGTCCCCTTCTGTAGTCTGGAAGGTTGGAAGAAGCGGACAGATACCTTTACTGCGACGGACAGCGAAGTCCTGGTCCTGATATCAGCCTCTAGGTCTGGCTGCAGTAGATGGCATAGCTTGGTGACTACCTCCTTGTAGAACCGCAGCCTTCTAACACACTGCACCTCAGACATGTCTAGGTATGATGAGCGCTCCCATTAAATCAGTGGGGGGTAAGGCCTCCTGCCCCGACATCTACTGTGTCTCCTCATTTATGGCACCACATTCCCAATCTCCCTCCTCTGTAGACACCACCTATCAATTGCTTGGAGGAGGCGATGGTAGCATGTTAGCACTGCACCCATCTAAATGCACCCCTCAAATCGATACTTAACTGTAACTTTGAAGACAATCACCACAGCAATCCCAAAGATACACGCACTGTGCTATGTGCATTCGTAGCACTCACTGTGACCTCTGAGTAACCCGGTTGTTCATCCCTTTAAATACCCTCCCAGCATCGCCCAAAAAAGCTGGGACCGCCTGCTTTCTCTGCCGTGTTCAGCGGCTGTTGGTAAGTGAGGTGCACAAACCGATGTTCGCGTTCGGGGCACTAGCACGCGTACTGATGTCATGATCTGACTGCCGTTAGATGGCGAGGTGATAAGCGTTAGCGCCACCGGTAAAAGTGAACTGAATTCTCCGGGCAGCGCTAAACTCTCCGCAGCCGGGTGTTAAGCCATGAGCTTGCTTTGCCGCCACTCCAGAGCGCTAACAGGAGGCAATATCCAACCGAATATATTTTTTAAATGGTGAGAAACTATTAAATGTTGGTGTGCAGAGAGATTTAGATTGTTCTTGTACAGGAAACACAGAGGCCGGAATTTTAGGGGGTGGTAGCGGGCACGATCGGTGGCGGGTTAGGTGGGAAAGTTATTATTTTTGACAGCCGGGAACCTGTTGTCGTCCCACTTCCATGCGTCTTTCCCCAAGGCGCGTCTGTTATCGTGGAGCCGAGCCGACTGGCAGCAGCACACAACCCAATTGAAATCATTATCAGGTAGTTTACAAGCACTTAAGAGCCCTTTCTCACTTACTGTTTAAATTTCCCTGTATGCTGCGGAATTCACACAGCTCGGGGTCCACGTCTGTCAACCTGAGGCGGGGGTTCCGTGGCAATTGCTCCAGCTGATTACTTGACAGCATCAAATGTACAGTAAAATCTCTCAGATGATCACTTCCTCAGGTAGAAGCTGTTGCTCAGTCCATTCCCAGCACAGACTCTGCTGGCTGCAAATGATTCCAGCAATGTCTCCATCCAATATTACCTCTTTGGATGAACTCTCTCAGCATTGATGGAATGCTTCTACAGTCCTGCAGACCATAAGCTTGGTGCCAGATTTGAGGGCCTGATCTTCGAACACTCTCTTCCTCAGGCGGCTGAAGGTTGTAATGATATCCGCCCTCCTGTATGGCTCAGAGACGTGGACCATATACAGTAGACACCTCAAATCGCTGGAGAAATACCACCAACAATGCCTCCGCAAGATCCTGAAAATCCCCTGGGAGGACAGACACACCAATGTCAGTGTTCTCAATCAGGCCAACATCCCCAGCATTGAAGCACTGACCACACTCGACCAGCTCCGTTGGGCGGGCCACATTGTTCGCATGTCCGACACGAGTCTCCCAAAGCAAGTGCTCTACTTGGAACTCCTACACTGTAAGCGAGCCCCAGGTGGGCAGAGGAAACGTTTCAAGGGCACCCTCAAAGCCTCCTTGATAAAGTGCAATATCCCTACCGACACCTGGGAGTCCCTGGCCAAAGACCGCCCTAAGTGGAGGAAGAACATCCAGGAGGGCGCTGAGCACCTCGAGTCTCGTCACCGAGAGCATGCAGAAAACAAGCGCAGATAGCGGAAGGAGTGTGCGGCAAACCAGACTCCTCACCCACCCTTTCCGCCAACAACTATCTGTCCCACCTGTGACAGAGAGTGTAATTCCCGTATTGGACTGTTCAGTCACCTGATAACTCACTTTTAGAGTGGAAGCAAGGCTTCCTCAATTTCGAGGGACTGCCTGTGATGATGAGAATGCTTCTGTCATCTGTACTTCATCTGCCATCTATTCCATCAGCACGAGTGCCGTTTATACTGTCTTGGATCACAATGAGCCCCAACATTAGCAGCACATTATCACATCTGCATCTCATTAGCCACCTCTCACACTCACCCTCATCCTCATGCAATCATACCAACTAACAACACACAAGGAGGCCACTTGGAATTGCTACCCCACTCCATCGTAGTCTCCCTCTCCAGAGCCTTTCATCTATTTTGTGTTTCAAGTGTGGTGCACTTCAAGTTGTCTATTTGCTAATATTCCTCAACTTCCTCATCTGTACTCCCTTCTTCAACAAAGCATATGTCACCAATGTTGAGTATATTCAGCGCTGAGATAGATAGATTTTTCGACTCTAGGGGAATCAAGGGATATGGGGATATGGAGGGAAAGTGGAGTTGAGGTCGATGATCAACCATGATCTTATTGAATCGCAGAGCCGGCTCAAGGAGCCATGTGGCCTACTCCTGCTCCGATTTCTTATGTTCTTATATTCTTACTCTAATGATCAGCAAGACAATGAAAAAAATCCATGGTTTTCACAAATAAAAATCACAATTACATATGAGGAAAAACAATATGTTGAAGTTAGAGGCAGTCTAGAATCTTGGGCCTAAGATACAAGCCAATCAAGCTTTACTCTCATGACTTATATCACTGCCTTTCAGTTGTATAACTGGCCTGTAAATCTCTTATATCAGCATATTTTCTGTATGTGTTGCAGGGGCTATATCTAAACTTCAGGTATATAAGATAAATTAAAATACTTTTGCCTCTGAAAAGGAAGGTGGCATTGCACATTCAGATATGATCAAATGAGTTCGGGGATTTTCTAACATCCTACATGATTCTGTTTTCAAGGTATTTTGCTGACAATATACAATGTCCCTGGTGCATTGTATGGAAAGAACATTGCTTGTTGTCTTGTGTGCATTTACTGAGTAAAGTGGGCGATGAGCTAAAAGTATTGCTGGAACATATTGTTGAATATCCTGACCTTGAACTGATGCTGTTAAAAGTGATGTAACTGACGATGTGACTGGACTGTTCTATCACTGAAAATGAGTGGCTGTAACAATGACAAAGACAGAGTAAATTGCAGATCCACATCTATAAGCAACTGAATTAAAAAAATATTTTTGTCTTTATTTTGAACTGTGGATTAATAATAAATCTCTCATTGTATAAAATGATGCACGGTTTAGAAGTTGATATGTTTAAAAAGAAATGAAAGTCAAAAAGTGGGACATCTATTTATTAGTTTCGAAAGGAAATAAATTAAGATTTATTATTGAAGGGAAAGTAGAATAATTCATAAAATAATGGGGTTTTTTAATAACTGGTTTGATGCAGCAAGATGAAGGATCAACTCGTATCTTGCATCAAGAATTAACCTTCATTTTACAGATACCATTTTCAGCTACATCTAATTCATTGTACTTCTTGTCCATTATCTCCCATGTCTGTTCTTCAATTTCCAACTGCTTTATCAGGATGGAAAAAAACATGTGGTATTAAGTTGTAGTTAATGCTGTATTATATAAGACAAATCTGAGAATTTGTAATGTAAAAATTATGATCTTTGTGGAAATTATAGACCAACAGGAAAAACATGCGCAATGTGATTCTGTTCACCAGTCCTGGTTTAGGATGTGTTAATGATTACAATCTGTAATTAAAAAAAACATATTAGTGGATGTGCAGCCAATGTTGGCATCAGGCATTATGCTGTGTGATGATTACTGTACACCATATTTTATAGTATGTTAGTGTGCTACAGAATGGTAGGATGTAACTTCCCCACACCTGCTGAATTTCACAAATAAGTCATGCGTTTGGGAGGATGGGGAGGCAGGGGAGAGTCCTCGAGCCCAATGTCAGCCAGGGCCTATTATTTTCCATTTTGTTGCTGGGTCAGGACATAGGACTGCATTCACTGGACCACTGAATCACTGGGTTACATCCAGTCTACTGCACAGAAACAGGCCATTTGGCCTAACAGGTCCATGCCGGCATTTATGCTCTACCGAGTCTCCTCCCACCCCAATCATCTAATACTATCAGCATATCTCTCTATTCCTTTCTCCCTCATGTGCTTATCTAGCTTCCCCTTAAAAGCATTCTTATTTCTTACTTGTATTAGGATCATCTGCTTTTACAAGGTACCTTTCTGTGATTCTATTCCTGTGCCAGCTCAGGTGTTTTTTTTTCCATATGGCACCTATTATCCTCAAACTATTTCTTTGTTTTATATTGATTTTTGTTGCTGCTGTCTTTCCTTACCACTATACTTTCCTATTTTTATCAGTGTTAAGGCCTAGATTTGGTTGATTCAGGCAGCTCGAACTACCTCATCTCCAGTAAAAAATTATGGTGAGAAACAGAGCAGCCCATATAGCAATGTTCATTTTCTCCATATTCATGACCTCAAACCTAATTTCAAGCATCTACAGAGGGACTGACACTGCTGTCTTGTTGCAGTATGGCAGCAACAGTATATTATGTGCTCCCTACAACTTTTGCTCAATCACAGGAGCAGTTCATGCTAATAGCTGTTATCTTTACCTCTGCCTGAGTTTCCATGGATACATTGCCTGTGCTGCAGGGAGCTGCAGCACTTGCACAAGAAGTGTTTTATAAATACATGCTGCAGATAGCAGGGCTTCTAATGGATCTGCAAAGAGCTTTAATCACTGAAGTGTACATGCAGAGAACTATGCATCTTTGTGTTTTTCTTCAAATATAAAATATATTTGCCATTGTTCTCGAGCTGGCACTTTTAGTCCCTTCTCTAGGTACCTGTAAGAAATTGACAGCTTAGAATGGGGCAGTAAGACATTCACAGAAGGTTATAAAAATGCTTACAGCTGCAGTGTTGAAGTTTCACAGAGAAATAATTTAAAATGGTTAGCTGATATGTATATAAAACCAATGAGGGCACTACCCCATGTGTGGTTTTTAAGCCACTTTTGACAGCAAATATCTTTAAATAAGGAGCAGAGTTAAGAAATGTTTTGTGACTCAGGTGGCACACAGTGCATGTGTATATCAATTGCTATGTTATGGAGTGGCAGGACCTGTGGTTTCTCCATACAATGATTTTCTGAGCTGTATCAGCCAAGCAGAGGCCAAGTACTTCCTCGTAGGTGTAATACATATAGCTCCACCTGTGGATTACTGTGGCACTGCAGCCAGTGCTGTGTACAAATAAAGAGGGAACAGGTCACCTGACTAGAGTTTTGGAGTATTCTGCCATCTTAAGGCTTGTGTGTGTTTGTGAGTTGTACTGAAGATATAACAATGAAGATGGGATAATCGGAAAAGAAAGCTGCAATTTTTGTTGGCGGAGTATTCAGCCAACCAACAAAGAGACTTTGAGAGTTTCTCTGTTTTGATTAACAGCTACAAATCCAAGCTAATTACAAGCACACTTGTCTGAACTGCCAGAATCCAGATGGCTGCGCCTATGGGAATAATAGGGCATTTGGGGGAGTTTCAACACGACCGTGAAAGTTTCGGAGCATATGTGGAGCGGTTAGAAATGTTTTTCACCGCAAATAATATCACCAAAGTCCCCAATGATGAAACCCATAACCGGGTGGTGTTGGAAAGACAACTCCTGAAAAATTTGCTTGTGCCTGTCAAGCCAAAGGTTACAACTCTTAAGCAGATTGCATTACAGTCCTGATCCCCTGGAAATTGCTGAAAGTTATCGTTTCAGAATATGAGATCAGTTAACCGAAGAAAATATCAGTGAGTACATTATAGCATTAAAAAAGTTAGCTATTCACTGAATTTCGGAAACTTTCAGGACCGAGCATTACGTGACCGCTTTGTTTGTGGGATGAAAAATGATGTGATCAGAAGAAAGTTATTGACAACGCCGAACTTGACTTTTGATTTAGCTTGTCAGACAGCTATGTCAATGAACATGGCCGACCAATATGCCCGAGAATTTCATACTATTTCCAGTCGTCAGACAACCGAAGTGAATCACCTGCAGGTTTAAAGTAAAAGGCAGTTGGGTCCCAAGGTCTCAGAAACTGGCAATGGTAACAGAGCATTGAAGTCCTGCTATTGGTGCCTGGGACAACACATTGCTCAAAGTTGTCGATATGTGAAGGCAGAGTGTTTTATCTGCAGAAAAACTGAGCATCTTGCGAAGGCATGCCGACTGAAGGGTCAACCAACTTTCAAAGCTATAAGTAGAAATCCCAGAGACTACATAGTATGGAAGAAAAACAACAGGATGAGGAGGTTTTAGAGCTACACATCATCAGGAGCACGAGGGTAACTAACAGCGATTCGAAAAGTATCAGAATCCACATAGATGTTGCAGGAACCAAGATACCCATGGAAATCGACACTGGTGCATCCGTGAGTGTAGTATCAGAATCACTTTACCACGACAAATTCCGTGATTTCTCATTGGAGAAATCCAAGATAGAGCTGCAAGGCTACTCAGGAGAGAACATTACTGTGGTAGGTCATATCACCGTACTGGTGAAATATAAAGATCAATTTCAGAGCTTGCCTCTATTAGTAGTAGCAGGAGACAAGCCTGCCTTACTAGGAAGAAATTGGTTGGGATCACTGAAGCTGGATTGGAGTGAGATTTTTCGTGTTGAAATGAGATTTGCATCAAAGGATGATGTTATCAAGAATTATCAGAAGATGTTCTGTGAAACAAGCAGTCCGATTCAAGGCTTCAAGGCGATGTCAGGGTACAGAAGGACGCTAGATCAGTTTAGTTTACTGCAAGCCACGTCCTATACCATATGCACTCAAGGAGAAAGTTGAGCAAGAACTCAAAAGACTAGACACTGAGAACATTATTTCTAAGATAGATCTACGTAATTGGGCTACAACCATTGTTGTTGTACCTAAGTCCGATGGTAAGGTAAGATTGTGTGGTGATTATAAAGTAACCGTAAACCAGGTTCTAGAGGGTAATCTTCCCAATACATTGCCAATTGTAGAAGATTTGCTCACAACACTGACAGGTGGTCAGATCTTCTCAAAACTGGATCTTACGAATGCCTACTTACAGCTTGAACTAAATGAGGAGTCCAAGTCATGCTTGACTATAAATACTTATCTAGGCTTAAAACAATTTAATAGGCTACCATTTGGAGTGTCTTCCACCCCTGCCATATTTCAAGGGGTGATGAACCAGATTTTGCAAGGTATTGAAGGGGTAGTATGTTATTTAAATGACATACTAATTTCAGCACCAAATAGGCAAATTCCTGATAACATATTGAATGAAGTCCTCAAACGGCTAGAGAAGGACAGAGTATGAGTGTCTGCTCGCAATTGTGATTTATTTCAAAACTCCGTGGAGTACTTTGGGTTCAGACTAGACAAAGATGGTTTACATCCAACCAAGGGAAAGCTGGATGCAATCAGGAAAGCATCCACTCCCAAGAATGTCACTGAACTTTGATCATTTTGGGGTTTTTTGAACTATTATGGGAAATTCAACATGTTATTATGAATTTGCCTGTTTGTTGCTGAAATTAGTATGTCATCTAAATAACATACTACCCCTTCAATACCTTGCAAAATCTGGTTCATCACCCCTTGGAATATGGCAGGGGTGGAAGACACTCCAAATGGTAGTCTATTAAATTGATATGAGCTTGGATGAGTATTTATAGCCAAGCATGACTTGGACTCCACATTTAGTTTGGCTACAGTGTTGCATCCACTGAAGGAACTATTAAAAAAAACAGGTCCATTGGAAGTGGTCAGAAGAATGCAATACAGCATTCAAGGAGTGTAAAAGCAAATTGGTAGAGAGCACCATGCTAGTTCACTATGACGTATCTAAGGAGATCAAGCTAGCATGTGATGCCTCTCCATATGGAATTGGGACAGTGATCCCTCATGTACTACATAGTGGGGAGGAGAGACCAATTGCTTTTGCTTCATGCGCTCTCAGTGCCAGTGAGCATAATTATGCGCAAATCGAAAGGGAAGCTTTGGCATTCATTTTTGGGGTCAAGAAGTTCCACAAATACTTGTACGGTCGTAAGTTTACCATCATTACGGACCATAAGCCCTGGACAGCAATCCTCTATCCAAAGTCCCCAGTTCCAAGCTGCAGCCCGATTGCAGAGATGGGCTTTGATTTTGTCAGCATATACATATGATGTTGGATACAGATGATCAGCTGATCACAGTAATGCTGATGATATGTCTAGATATGCCAAGTTACACCCAATAGGGAAGAAGTGTTCTATTTTTCATACATTGTTGAACTGCCAATCACAGCTGAAGAGATTGGTAGAGCAACCAAACGTGACCCAGTTATGTCAAAGGTGTATGGCTGGTCAAACCAGGTAACAGACAAAGATATTCATCCATTCTTAATTCGTAGGAATGAATTATCAGTTGATAAAGATTGTATCATGTGGGGTGCAAGAGTGGTTATACCAAATAAATTTAGGTCCAAATTATTAGGAGACCTCTATGACCAGGACCTGGGAATGTGCTTGACCAAGAGTTTTGCATGCAGTTACTTTGATAGAGGTAGAGTTAAAGAGAGAGAGTTCAAATGGAAATCAAGGGCATCGCTTGGAGAAAACTTTCCTCAGGATCAGCCTCGAATGAGTTTAAATTCGACGCCATGTTTGAAAGGATCTGTTTGAGGGTGAAGGTACCCTCTTCGAAACAGAAAACAAGTGGTTAAACTTGATTTGTAAATATGGCAAAATATGTCCATATCTTTTGTTATGTAAAACCATGCAAGTTATGTATGATGATTATTTTGTTATAATTATTTCTTCATTAAGGAGGGAGAAGTGTAATATATATAGCTCCACCTGTGGACTACTGTGGCTCGTCTGTGCACTAATGTGTGCGTGCGAGGTCCGTGCAGCAGAGCAGGTCTGCAATCGTCTTGGTTAATCCTTGCCACTGGACCGAGACCTAGCTCTGTCAAGTCCGTGAGGTGGCTGGTGTGCAACGGTCACAACACATTAAAAAAAATTCACGCACAGGCATCTTCTGTCCCCTCGGTTGGAGTTCAGGACTGGAACATTGGGTTCTTCATCAAAGCACCTGTGAACTCGTGGAGGCAAGTCATCCTTGTTCGAGGGACTGCCTATGATGATGATGATGACTGTGGCACTGCAGCCAGTGCTGTGTACAAATAAAGAGGGAACAGGTCACCTGACAAAAGTTCCGGAGTGTTTTGCCATCTCAAGGCTAGTGTGTGTTTGTGAATTGTACTGAAGATATAATAGCAGGGAAGAAGGAAAACTTTGGAGGTTTATCACTCTGGAAAATCTTTGTATAACTCTCAGTGATTTGGCTCAAGGGCCCCACTGACAAAAGCCTGGGGCCTTGTCACCAGTGAGTCATATGAGGTGCAGGAAGAACTAAAGAATAGGAGAACTTTTTTTCTTTAAGGAGCCAAAGGCTATTTATAAGTTTAAAACCTTTTCAATTTTAATTAAAGCAAAGAGAAATTCTTGGGGGTGAAATGTGGTCTTAGGGAGACGTTCTGAACAATAGTGTTTACATCATGTTCCCAGCACACATGCTGGATTCTTCATTGTACAGGATTTTACAAATCTCTCAGCACACAAGTGCTGCTACAAGTACTGTGAACAAAGTGATGTTGTTTTCAAATTGTAACGTACAGGGCAGGTCACACATACCTGCAGCTGCACGTCCGCAGATGATTCAGAGTCCACCATCAAGGATGATGAATGCAAGGCCATTAACACCTTGTTGGCGCTGCGGGGGTGATCATTATTTCCATTCATGCCGATTCAAAGATTATGTTTGCAAGGGCTGTGGAACAATGGGACACCTCCAATGAGTGTGCAGCCGAGCTGCTAAGCCTGTTAAACCTGCAAATCACCATATTGTAGAGTAGGACAGATCCATGGAGGATCACGATGAACCAGAGCCTCAGATAGAGGAGGCAGAGGTACATGGGGTGCACACATTCACCACGAATTGTCCCCCGATAATGCTGAATGTTGAACTGAATGGACTCCCAGTGTCAATGGAGCTGGACACGGGCACGAGCCAGTCCATCATGGGCAAAAAGACTTTCGAAAGGTTGTGGTGCAACAAGGCCTTAAGGCCAGTCTTAACTCCAGTTTGCACGAAACTAAGAACTTACACGAAAGAATGATTCCTGTAATCGGCAGTGCTACCGTAAAGGTCTCCTACAATGGAGCGGTGCACAAGCTACCACTCTGGGTGGTACCGGGCGATGGTCCCACGCTGCTCGGCAGGAGCTGGCTGTGAACGATACGCTGGAACTGGGACGATGTCCGAGTGCTATCGCCCACTGACAACACTTTGTGTGCCCAGGTCTTCAACAAATTTCCTTCGCTGTTCGAACCAGGCATCGGGAAATTCCAAGGAGCAAAAGTGCAGATCCACCTAATTCCGGGGGCGCGATCCATCCATCACAAGGCGAAAGCAGTACTGTACAATATGAGAGAAAGGGTAGAGATCGAACTACTGGCTGCAATGAGAGGGCATCATTTCACCGATCGAATTCAGCGAGTGGGCCAGTCCTATTGTCCCAGTCCTCAAGGGAGATGGCACCGTCAGAATCTGTAGTGATTACAAAGTAACTATCAATCATTTTTCCCTGCAGGACCAATACCCACTACCAAAGATTGACGACCTCTTTGCAACGCTGGCGGGAGGAAAAATGTTCACGAAGATGGATCTGACTTCAGCCTACATTATGCAGGAACTGGAAGAATCATCAAAGGCCCTCACCTGCATCAACACGCACAAAGGTATTTTTTGTTTATAACAGATGCCCATTTGGAATCCGATTAGTGGCGGCGATATTCCAGAGAAATATGGAAAGTTTATTGAAGTCGGTCCCGCACACCGTGGTCTTCCAGGATGACATCTTGGTCACAGGTCGGAACACAATCGGGCATATGCAGACCCTGGAGGAGGTTCTTAGTCGACTCAACCGCGTGGGGCTCAGGTTAAAACCAGTGCGTTTTCCTGGCACCTGAAGTGGAGTTCTTGGGAAGGAGGATTGCGGCGGACGGCATCAGGCCCACCAATGCAAAGACGGAGGCAATCGAGAACGCACCGAGGCCACAGAACGTGACGGAGCTGCGGTCGTTTCTGGGACTCTTGAACTACTTTGGTAACTTCTTACCAGGTCTCAGCACACTGCTAGAACCACTACATGTCTTACTACGAAAAGGGGGCGAATGGGTTTGGGGCAAAAGCCAAGAAAATGTCTTTGTAAAAGCGAGAAAATTATTATGCTCAAACAAATTGCTTATGTTGTATGATCCATGTAAGCGTTTGGTACTAGCATGTGATGCGTCGTCATATGGCATTGGGTGTGTATTGCAACAAGCTAATGATTTCAGGAAACTGCAACCGGTTGCCTATGCATCCAGGAGTCTGTCTAAGGCTGAGAGAGGCTACAGCATGACTGAAAAAGAAACATTAGCGTGTGTCTATGGGGTGAAGACAATGCATCAGTACCTGTTTGGACTAAGATTCGAATTGGAAGATATCCATAAGCCACTTATATCCCTGCTTTCCGAGAGTAAAATACTAACACATCGGCCCGCATCCAGGGATGGGTGCTCACGTTGTCCTCATACAGCTACACCATCCGCCACAGGCCAGGCACAGAAAACGCGCCGATGCTCTCAGTAGGCTGCCATTGCCCACCATGGGGGTGGAAATGGCGCAGCCCGCAGATCTAGCCATGGTTATGGAAGCATTTGAGAGTGAGCAATCACCCATCACAGCCCGGCAGATCAAAACCTGGACAAGCCAGAACTCTTTAGTATCTTTAATCAAAAGCTGTGTACTTCATGGGAGCGGGTCCAGTGTCCCAGTGGAAATGTAGGAAGAGATAAAGCCGTTCCACCGGCGCAAAGATGAAATGTCTATACAGGGAGAATGCCTTCTGTGGGGCAATCGAGAAGTGGTCCCCAAGAAGGGCAGAGACACCTTCATCAATGATCTCCACAGTACCCACCCAGGCATCATAATGATTAAAGCGATCCCACGTGTAGTGGCCCGGTATCGATGCGGACTTAGAGTCCTGCGTTCACAGATGTAAGACATGCTCGCAGTTAAGCAATGTACCCAGGGAGGCACCGCTAAGCTTATAGTCTTGGCCCTCCAAACCGTGGTCTAGGGTACATGTTGACTATGCAGGCCCATTCTTGGGTAAACTTTTCCTTGTGGTTGTAGACGTGTACTCCTAGTGGAATGAATGTGAGATAATGTCAGCTAGCACGTCCGCTGCCACTACTGAAAGCCTGCGGGCCATGTTTGTCACACATGGCTTACCTGCAGTCCTGGTGAGCGACAACAGGCCATATTGCAGGGGGATGGGAACCTATGCAGGGAGACAGAGGGAGACAAAAATGAGGCAAAAGCAAAAGACAGAAAGGAGGTGAGGAAAAGTGGAGGGCAGAGAAACCCAAGGCAAAGAACAAAAAGGGCCACTGTACAGCAAAATTCTAAAAGGACAAAGGGTGTTAAAAAAGCAAGCCTGAAGGCTTTGTGTCTCAATGCAAGGAGTATCCGCAATAAGATGGATGAATTAACTGTGCAAATAGATGTTAACAAATATGATGTGATTGGGATTACGGAGACGTGGCTCCAGGATGATCAGGGCTGGGAACTCAACATCCAGGGGTATTCAACATTCAGGAAGGATAGAATAAAAGGAAAAGGAAGTGGGGTAGCATTGCTGGTTAAAGAGGAGATTAATGCAATAGTTAGGAAAGACATTAGCTTGGATGATGTGGAATCTATATGGGTAGAGCTGCAGAACACTAAAGGGCAAAAAACGTTAGTGGGAGTTGTGTACAGACCTCCAAACAGTAGTAGTGATATTGGGGAGGGCATCAAACAGGAAATTAGGAGTGCATGCAATAAAGGTGCAGCAGTTATAATGGATGACTTTAATATGCACATAGATTGGGCTAGCCAAACTGGAAGCAATACGGTGGAGGAGGATTTCCTGGAGTGCATAAGGGATGGTTTTCTAGACCAATATGTCGAGGAACCAACTAGGGGGGAGGCCATCTTAGACTGGGTGTTGTGTAATGAGAGAGGATTAATTAGCAATCTCGTTGTGCGAGACCCCTTGGGGAAGAGTGACCATAATATGGTGGAATTCTGCATTAGGATGGAGAATGAAACAGTTAATTCAGAGACCATGGTCCAGAACTTAAAGAAGGGTAACTTTGAAGGTATGAGGCGTGAATTGGCTAGGATAGATTGACGAATGATACTGAAGGGGTTGACTGTGGATGGGCAATGGCAGACATTTAGAGACCGCATGGATGAATTACAACAATTGTACATTCCTGTCTGGCGTAAAAATAAAAAAGGGAAGGTGGCTCAACCGTGGCTATCTAGGGAAATCAGGGATAGTATTAAAGCCAAGGAAGTGGCATACAAATTGGCCAGAAATAGCAGCGAACCTGGGGACTGGGAGAAATTTAGAACTCAGCAGAGGAGGACAAAGGGTTTGATTAGGGCAGGGAAAATGGAGTACGAGAAGAAGCTTGCAGGGAACATTAAGGCGGATTGCAAAAGTTTCTATAGGTATGTAAAGAGAAAAAGGTTAGTAAAGACAAACGTAGGTCCCCTGCAGTCAGAATCAGGGGAAGTCATAACGGGGAACAAGGAAATGGCAGACCAATTGAACAAGTACTTTGGTTCAGTATTCACTAAGGAGGATACAAACAACCTTCCGGATATAAAAGGGGTCAGAGGGTCTAGTAAGGAGGAGGAACTGAGGGAAATCTTTATTAGTCGGGAAATTGTGTTGGGGAAATTGATGAGATTGAAGGCCGATAAATCCCCAGGGCCTGATGGACTGCATCCCAGAGTACTTAAGGAGGTGGCCTTGGAAATAGCGGATGCATTGACAGTCATTTTCCAACATTCCATTGACTCTGGATCAGTTCCTATCGAGTGGAGGGTAGCCAATGTAACCTCACTTTTTAAAAAAGGAGGGAGAGAGAAAGCAGGGAATTATAGACCGGTCAGCCTGACCTCAGTAGTGGGTAAAATGATGGAATCAATTATTAAGGATGTCATAGCAGCGCATTTGGAAAATGGTGACATGATAGGTCCAAGTCAGCATGGATTTGTGAAAGGGAGATCATGCTTGACAAATCTTCTGGAATTTTTTGAGGATGTTTCCAGTAAAGTGGACAAAGGAGAACCAGTTGATGTGGTATATTTGGACTTTCAGAAGGCTTTCGACAAGGTCCCACACAGGAGATTAATGTGCAAAGTTAAAGCACATGGGATTGAGGGTAGTGTGCTGACGTAGATTGAGAACTGGTTGTCAGACAGGAAGCAAAAAGTAGGAGTAAATGGGTACTTTTCAGAATGGCAGGCAGTGACTAGTGGGGTACCGCAAGGTTCTGTGCTGGGGCCCCAGCTGTTTACATTGTACATTAATGATTTAGACGAGGGGATTAAACGTAGTATCTCCAAATTTGCGGATGACACTAAGTTGGGTGGCAGTGTGAGCTGAGAGGAGGATGCTATGAGGCTGCAGAGTGACTTGGATAGGTTAGGTGAGTGGGCAAATGCGTGGCAGATGAAGTATAATGTGGATAAATGTGAGGTTATCCACTTTGGTGGTTAAAAACAGAGAGATAGACTATTATCTGAATGGTGACAGATTAGGAAAAGGGGAGATGCAATGAGACCTGGGTGTCATGGTACAGCAGTCATTGAAGGTTAGCATGCAGGTACAGCAGGCGGTTAAGAAAGCAAATGGCATGTTGGCCTTCATAGCGAGGGGATTTGAGTACAGAGGCAGGGCGGTGTTGCTACAGTTGTACAGGGCCTTGGTGAGGCCACACCTGGAGTATTGTGTACAGTTTTGGTCTCCTAACTTGAGAAAGGACATTCTTGCTATTGAGGGAGTGCAGCGAAGATTCACCAGACTGATTCCCGGGATGGCGGGACTGACATAGTCCACATACCAGACACGAGACTCTCAAAGCAAGTACTCTACTCGGAACTCCTTCACGGCAAACAAGCCAAAGGTGGGCAACGGAAACGCAACAAGGACACCCTCAAAGCCTCCCTGATAAAGTGTAACATCTCCACTGACACTTGGGAGTCCCTGGTCCAAGACCAACCTAAGTGGAGGAAGTGCACCTCGAGTCTCAATGCCTAGAGCATGCAGAAATCAAGCGCAGACAGCGGAAAGAGCATGCGGCAAACCAGTTCCATCTACCCCTTCCCTCAATGACTATCTGTCCCACCTGTGACAGAGGCTGTGGCTCTTGTATTGGACTAGTCACCAAAGAACTCACTTCAGGAGTGGAAGCAAGTCTTCCTCGATTTCGAGGGACTGCCTATGATGACATAAAGTTTTGGTATATTACAGGAGGTATGCATTGAATAATCAAGAGTTCACATTGAGCTGATCAAGTGTGGTCAGTGCTTCAATGCTGGGGATGTTAGCCTGAATGAGGACGTTGATGTTGGTGCGCCTGTCCTCCCAGGGGATTTGTAGGATCTTGCGGAGACATCGTTGGTGATATTTCTCCAGCAACTTGAGGTGTCTAATGTACATGGTCCATGTCTCTGAACCATACAAGCCTGTAGACCATGAGCTTGGTGGCAGTTCGGAGGGACTGGTCTTCAAAAAGTATTTTCCTCAGGCGACCGAAGGCTGCACTGGCGCACTGGAGGCGGTGTTGGATCTCGTCATCGATGTCTGCTCTTGTTGATAGGAGGCTCCCGAGATATGGGAAGTGGTCCACGGTGTCCAGGGCTGCGATGTGGATCTTGATGACTGGGGGGCAGTGCTGTGCAGTGAGGACAGGTTGGTGGAGGACCTTTGTCTTACGGATGTTTAGCGTAAGGCCCATGCTTTCGTATGCCTCAGTAAATACGTCGACTATGTCCTGGAGTGCGGCCTCTGTATGTGCGCAGACACAGGCGTCGTCCGCGTACTGTAGCTCGATGACAGAGGTTGGGGTGGGTCTTGGATCTGGCCTGGAGACGGCACAGGTTGAACAGCTTCCCATTGGTTCTGTAGTTTAATTCCACTCCATCGGTGAGCTTGTTGACTGTGAGGTGGAGCATGGCGGAGAGAAAGATTGAGAAGAGGTTTGGGGCGATGACACAGCCCTGTTTGACCCCTGTCTCATCTGGAGGGAGGAGAACATGCCGGGGGATCTCAGAGATGCAGTAATCGTGACCATCTTTAAAAAAGGGGACAAGTCTGACTGCGGCAACTACAGAGGAATCTCCCTGCTATCAGCCACTGGGAAAGTCGTCGCTAGAGTCCTCCTCAACCATCTTCTTCCCGTGGCCGAGGAACTCCTCCCGGAGTCACAGTGCGGATTTCATCTCCTACAGGGCACAACGGACATGATTTTTGCAGCGTGACAGCTACAGGAAAAATGCAGAGAACAGCTCCAGCCCTTATACATGGCCTTCTTTGACCTTACAAAGGCCTTTGATATTGTCAACCACGAGGGTCTATGGAGCATTCTCCTCCGTTTCGGATGCCCCCAAATGTTCGTCACCATCCTCCGCCTGCTCCACGACGACATGCAGGCCGTGATCCTTACTAACGGATCCATCACAGACCCAACTTTATGTCATATCCTTTCATTATCTATATGGCTGTAATAAGGAATAGTGCTTATGTCCACCTAATGCTGAAACATTTCAATATACATACATTTAAAGTGTTGCCTCAGGCAGAGATGTGTCACACAGTGGGGATCAAGTGATTAGGTAATATTTTCCAAGGGTTATCACCCCACCTAACTTTAGGCAATACTTGGACAGGCATGGAAGGAAATTGAGTTTTTTTTTTATGTCACTTCTGCTCAATGCCAGAAGCAGCTGGCATAAAATTGGTGGGTGTATATAAGTAGGGCAGTAATAATGTAGTGACATCATACGTCCTTTTTCTGACATTACCACCTCATTAATACAGAATGTAAAGCATGGCCATATAAATCAGGTGTCTAGCGTTGCTAGGCAGTGATGAAAAGACAGAAGTTGATTTAAATGACCTCGCAGGTACTTTAAAAAATAGTTATTGAAAGCTTAATTCACAACTGATTATCATAATTTTTATTTACACTGCTGAAAACTGCTTTGCCAGCTACATTTGTGCCATCTGCACGAGGCCTCCCATTCCACCATCTCTTCAATTGGATTTCCCAGTGAAATTACTCTTCTATCTTACTTTTAAGGAGAAAGATGGGTGAAGCAATGGAGGAGGTCAGGATAGCCAGGCAGCACAGAAAGTACATGACCCCCACCTGCAAGTATACCCACGTAAGAATATACAGACCAAGGAAGTCCAACCTGCACCTGACATAGCAGCAAAGCTTGCTAAGGCTGTGCCATCAATGAATAATCCCACATGCTGCAGCCTGACCTACACAGCTACTGCATTTCCAATGGCCGTAAAGGTTACAAAGACTCTGAACGGTTATGCTATGGGGTCATTTAAGGCAGCCATCAGTAACATTAGCTAATCAGTTCTGCACAGCTGTATAAGGCAAGTCACACATGCATCATTTGCTTCAAATAGCCAATTCATCCATTTCCCCCTGGACAACTAACTGCTGCATGACAGGACAATACACTTTTACAGAGCAGCAGGATTCCCCAAGGTTCGAAGAGTCAGATAGTGAATCCACGTGCCCATCCATTAGCAAAATCATCTCCTGTGTGAAAAGAAAAGGATTCAACACTCTCAATAACCTGCTCCTTTGTGATCGGTAGCAGAACATCAGCAAAGATCCCACAATCAACAGATCAGATCAAAGCTCTGCAGTCCCATCACATCCAGTCATGAATGGTGGTGGACAATTAACCAACTAACGGGAGGAGGAGGTTCCATGAACAACCCCATCTTCAATGATGGTGGAGCGAGAAGTACCAAGTGGATGATCCATCTCAGCCTTCTGCTGAGATCCCCACCATCACACATGCCAGTCTTCAGCCAATTCGATTCACTCCACGTGATATCAAGAAATGGCCAAGTGCACTGGATACAGCAAAGGCTATGGCCCCAACAACATTCCGACTGTCATGCTACGGACTTGTGCTCCATTGACCGGAAACTTAATTGGACCAGAACATAAATACTGTGGCTACAAGAGCAGGTCAGAGGCTAGGTGTTCTGCAATGAGTGATTCGCCTCCTGACTCCCCAAAGCCTTTCCACCATCTACAAGGCACAAATTAGGAGTGTGATGCAATACTATTCACTTGCCTGGATGAGTGGAGAACTAGCTGCGCCTCAAGCAAAGCTGTTTCAGTAGAGCTAAACACTGGCATTTACCTGAAAATTGCCCAGGTATGTCCTGTCCACAAAAAACAGGTCAAATCCAATCTGGCGAATTACCGCCTCATCAGTCTGCTCTCAATCATCAGCAAATGATGGAAGGTGTCATCGACAGTGCTATCAAGCAGCACTTACTCACCAATAACCTGCTCACCAATGCTTAGTTTGGGTTTTGCTCGGACCACTCAGCTCCAGCCTTGGTCCAAACATGGACAAAAAAGCTGAATTCCAGAGATGAGATGAGAGTGACTGCCCTTGACATCAAGGCAGCATTTGACCGAGTGTGGCATCAAGGAGTCCAAGTAAAATTGAAGTCAATGGGAATCAGAGGGAAAATTCTCCACTGGCTTAAGTCATACCCAGCACAAAGGAAGATAGCTGTGGATGTTGGAGGCCAATCATCTCAGCCTCAGGACATCACTGCAGGAGTTCCTCAGGGCAGTATCCTAAGCCCAACCATCTTCAGCTGCTTCATCAATGACCTTCCCTCCATCATAAGGCCAGAAATTGAGATGTTCACTGGTGATTGCACAGTGTTCAGTTCCATTTGCAACTCCTCAGATAATGAAACAGTTTGTGTCCACATGCAGCAAGACCTGGACATCATTCAGTCTTGGGCTGATAAGTGGTAAGTAACATTTGCACCACACAAGTGCCAGGCAATGACCGTTTCCAAAAAAAGAGAGAGTCTAACCACCTCCTCTTGACATTCCACAGCATTACCATCGTCAAATCCCCCACCATCAACATCCTGCGAGTCATCATTTTCCAGAAATTTAACTGGACCAGCCACATAAATACTGTGGCTACAAGAGCAGGTCAGAGGCTGGGTATTCTACGGCGAGTGACTTACCTCCTGACTCCCAAAGTCTTTCCACCATCTACAAGGCACAAGTCAGGAGTGTAACAGAATATTATCCACTTGCCAGGATGAATGCAGAACAAGCTACGCCTCAAGAAGCTCGACACCATCCAGGACAAAGCAACCCGCTTGATTGGTACCCCATCCACCACCTTCAACATTCACTCCCTCCACCACCGGTGCACTGTGGCTGCAGTGTGTACCATCTACAAGATGCACTGCAGCAACTCACCAAGGCTTCTTTGGCAGCACCTCCAAAACCCGCAACCTCTACCCCCTAGAAGAACAAGGATAGCAGGTGCATGGGAACACCACCACCTCCAAGTTCCTTCCAAGTCACATACCATCCTGACTTGGAAATATATCGCCGTTCCTTCTTCATCGCTGGGTCAAAATCCTGGAACTCCCTCCCTGACAACACTGTGGGAATACCTTCACCATGCGGACTGCAGCAGTTTATGAAGGTGGCTCAACACCATCTTCTTCAGGGCAATTAGGGATAGACAATAAATGCTGGCCATGCCAGTGACGCCCACATTCCTTGAATTAATTTTTAAGAAGTTATCACGATGTTTCATTTTAAAGCAGTCATCGTGTTGACACTCTTTCACCCAGGAAGGTAAGTATACTGGTGTCTCCTAGGAGATCAAGGCTGCCCTCTGCAACCATAATTCAATTTACAATCCAGTGTATGTTAATACACCTAGTGTCTCTACCACTTCATTTCCTCTTTGCTTCAGTGGGTGACATGTGAATGCTTAACCCTGATCGAATGCTCCTCTTGTCATTACTTCAGTGGCAGAAATGCATGAGGTGGCTAGCTGCTGTTTGTCAAGGTGAACCTCTTGGGACTGAGATGATCCTCATTTAATAGCAGCTAAGTCCTGAGATGAACCTGCTGCAGAGTGCTCTATGGACACCCTGGTCCTGCATCCTATCTGCCACATGTGCAGGCACCTAATAAAGCTCATGGGAGGGCCCAAATGTGCTGCTATCATGAGACACAGCATCATTGTGAGTGCATTTCTGTCATGCCACTTGTATTGGTCACTGGTTTTGCATGGAAATTGAGGTATAGAAAAAATGGCCGAATGACACCAAACATATCAATGAAGTCCTAAAAGCTGGATGTCTGTACCCTAACTCCAAGGTCGTTGATGTTTTAAAAACAGCTTTCTCCACTTGGGTACCGAAAACCTTTTTGAAAGTAATCTGAGCATCCACATCAGAAACGAAAACTGTCCTTAGGGCCTGTCATGGGGGCCTCTGCTACAGACCGGTGTGGATACATGCTTTAGGTGGATTGCAGTGCTGTAAAGCTATCAATCATGGTGTTATAGATGAAGTTAGTGGACTCCTTCAATTAAGCCACCATCTGCTGCACATTCTTGGAGATAGTCTCCAGTTCCTCCAAATGGGTTTGATCCTCTACCAGCCTCCCTCTACTGAATGCAGCCGAGGAGTGACAGCTCCCAACCCTCCAGTCAACAGCATCTTCTTCCTCATCTTCTGCTCTTAACCCACTCATGCTGTTTGCATCACCCTGTGCATTCCTCTCTGCCTCATTGTGTAATTCCCACTGTGTGCATGTCTATGAGCTGGTGATTGGGCTATATGCATTTTTTTATCTCTGCTTCTTCCAGTTCACAAAGCTTATAGAGGAAGGCAAAAGAAAGAGGAGTTAGATTAAGAGCTGAGATGACATGCCACTCTTAGTAGAAGGAGCAACTGCAGGGTTTCATGATCTAATTTACTGACAGGTAATGCAGGATGCAATATGGAAGAAAACAATATTGCATCATAATAAAACTGTTCACAGAACTATATTTCTTGCCAACTCAAAGCTGTATTTAACCAACTCCTGTCTTCTTAGACTGTATTTAACCAACTCCTGTCTCCCTATCCGTATTTAACCAACTCCTGTCTCCTTATTCGTATTTACCTAATTCCTGTCTCCTTAGGCTCAATTTTCCCGGGTCATTTGCGCCGTGTTTTTGGCGCACGCCGTTTTTTCTGGCATAATTATTTAATTCAAAATATCCCTTGGAATCTGGCATAACTGGTTTAGTTATGGTTTTTCTAGGTTTTTCTAGGTTAGGTTTTTTTGACGTCATAGTCTGCACCAGTTCTTAGCCTTTTTCGCAGTTTGCCCAAACATTTTTTATCCTAGGTCGGCGTATCTGGCCACCCTCGAAAAACCTTCTGGTGAGTTAACAGAAAGCAGCGCACATTGAAAAATCAACGCTGAAACACACCAGTGTTTTTCATCAAAGTTTTTGGAGGGAGTCTTTAACACTTGAAATATCCATAATAAAGTTCAGCTTTTTTTTTACCTCCAGGTTTAGCGATTAGAAGGCTGCTGCACTAGGCACAAGACTGCAATGAGTTTGGGGGAGGTGGGGAGAAGGGGAGAAGTCACAAGACTGCAATTATTTAGGGGGGGGCAGGAAGAGAAGTCCCAAGACCTGGGTGTGCCTGCCTTCCTGCCGTTTTGAGCTTCTTGCAAAGGACAAATTTAATTACAAGGGTAATACTGACAATGCCATACCTGCAACATTCCTTCCCTCATGTTCACTGATAGTGTCCTGGACATCGTTCCCATTTCTCGTGAGATTGCTGTTACTTCTCCCAACAGTCCCGTTACCTCACCACTCACCACACTGATGGTTTCCAGGAGTGGTCGTGTAAGGTTAATGCTCTCCACACTCATTGCCATCATCTGAATCACATCTGTTAGATCCTGCACCTCAGGAGAGCATGGTAGAGCTCTTCTTCCCTTCCTCACCCTGCGTGTTCCTCGCTGCACCCCACAACTAGGACCTGCAACCTCAGAAGGTGGGGCCCTGGGTGTGCCTCGCTGCACCACACAACTGGGACCCACAGCTCGGATGGTGGGGCCCTGGGTGTGCCTCGCTGCACCACACAACTGAGACCCACAGCTCGGATGGTGGTGTCCTGGGTGTGCCTCACTGCACCATACCACTGGGACTCACAGCCTCAGATGGTAAGAAACCATGGAATGTCCCACCAATACTCAAACTACTAGTCACGGAAGAGGCTGGCACTTCAATGGGCGGCACCTGCACCTCCTCCAAAGTCAGTAAAACAGTGGGGGCTTCATCCATCTCCATCCCATCCCCCTCACTACCATGCTCTTGGTCTGGAGAGTGGGATTGGAAGATGTTCTCCTCTTCAGGCTCATCCTCTTCTGCATCGTCAGGGTTGGCCTCAAGTTCTGCAAAATATAACAGAACACAGGCAAACGGTTAGCAGCAGAGGAGGGGGCAGGGTGGGTGGCATTATAGGTTCACACAGCTTAAGGCAGCAGGATTTGAAGGACCACGATGAATGATAGCACATTGCATTAACTGAAGTGTAGCTGATGGAGACCTCCCCAGGAACCAAAGCATAGCTAGCCCGCGCAATACTTAACATTTAGCAAAGTCCGACTGTGGAATTTGCAGGACTTACCCTCTCCCTTGAGTGTGGGCCCAGCTTGTGCAGTGGTGGTTGCTTTTCTCCTGGCAGGATCCATCAAAGCAGCAACCCTGTCTTCCAAGGGTGCCAGTGGCTGCAGATTTGCCAGGCCTCCTCCTGTTCGAGTTCTTTCCCTTTTATTATGTGCCACCTTCCTCTGCAAAGATGAAAATGCAACTTTTTAGAGCGGTGTCTTTCTGCTGGGTGGGACATTTACAGCTGGTCACATTTACAATTGCAATTGCATTGAGTGAATGAAACTATTTCTTGCACAAACTATTTGACCAAGGTCCTGCCACATCTTTTTACACTGGCCTCCAGATCTCGTGATGGTCACCATTGCGTAGTAATCTTCTGCAACTTGGTTCCAGCGTTTCTTCATTTCTTGGGTGGAACTTTTATGTGATGTCTGCTGGTGTCCAGCTCCTACCATCTGGTCTCAATCACAAGAACTAGTGCCTCCACTTCATCCTGTAAGAAATTCTTGGTCCTTGCACCGCGTTGCATCTTGTATTGCTGCAGATGTGATTTTTCCAATGCTCTCACACAGCACTCCTTCTCACACACGCAACTGGCTCTTTAAAAATGGCCGATTGCCAACCCAGAGCTGTACTGCGTATGTGCGTCTATTGAAATAACGTCAAAAACGTCACTTTGTTTGTCGCGCATGCGCAGAAGGTGCGGCATTGTTTTTTCGGTGCAGACAGCAGGCTCCACCTCCTGAGGCGACTGGACACGCGGTTCGGCGCCAAATTTGAATTGTACATTGGGGAAACTTTGGCAAAATATTTCTGGAGCATTTCTGGCCTAGATAAACGGACGTAACTCTGGCAATACGTCAGAAAACTGGCTTAGGCAAAATTGAGCCCCTTATCCATATTTAACTAATTCCTGTCTTCTTATCTGTATTTAACCAATTTTTGTCTCCTTAGACCGTATTTAACCAATTTCTGTCCTCTTCTGTGACATCACCTCACCATACATTGACTGCTGATATAATTTCAGCAAGATGCATTTTATAATTAGCATGATCCACGACAGTTGAGCAGAAGCCAAAAAGACCCACAGAAAGCAGCTGTGGTAAATACTGAGAGCACTGTAAGGGAGAGGGAAAAGCCAGCTCAAAAATGAGAATGTTAAAACCTTAAAAGAATGTATATGACAAGGCAGTAGAGGATAAAGAGGCTGTGAAAGAAACGCTGACCTTATGGTAATTAGAATTAGGTAGTAAAGATTAGCATATATCATGGGAAAACCTCTCATTAAATGGAATAAGGCAGATTTTCCTGTTCCTGATCCTGGGGATATTGGATATCTGGGTGCAGCTTATGAAGGAAAATGACACAGGAGGAGTTCATGCCCCCAATAAAGCTCATCGGATGTTCCATTAATTTAAATGAATGGACGGCAAATCGGGTCAGCTTCCTTATGTGCATGTACCCCTCACCATTAAATTTTCCTCTATGCACTGCACCAACGTGATCCAATACACGCAGGCACATGAACAGAAAAATCTGCCCCTTTATCCTGCATTATCTGCCCCATTATCTCTCTCAGTCTTTCCTTCTTCCTACAATCTTTAGGTTTATACATAAGAGCAGACGGTGAAAGATTTATACAATCTGAGGAATATTTTAAAACCCAATCTTGGTGACACCTAATCACTACTTCCTGATTTACTTTGTCTTCTCTTTTACTCTTTTCAACCTTAATGACATCTTGCACTATCGACCTTGGCCCTTCTTACTGGTTTAAACCTTTATTTTGCTTTTTTGGTAAGAAAAATTAAGCTTTGTAATCTGTGCTACTCTTGCCAATCATTCACAAATTCAGGGGAGAGCTGGACTAGAGAAAAATACCAAAGAATGTGCAGAACTGGTTGACATGTTCCTGAGGTAGGGACATGACTCTGCATAAATGATATTATGTAGGTGATTCATATTAAAATAAACTAAAGCAAACAATAGAATGAGTTCAAATGTTTTCATGAGAGGCCAGATGCTAGATTAAATTTGGATTTCAGTCACTTTACTTATCGTTTCAGCGCACCACTTTATGATCAAAAATGAATCCCAGTAAATTCCAGTTGGCTTGGCTTACAAAATCAAAACTGAGAGATTTGTTGTAAGTCCTATTTTTCAACAATTGTTTAAAAAGCCAAGAAACAATATTAGTCTTTTTAAATAATCAGAATCAGTGCAGTCTCATCAGACTATTAAACTATGACCGAGAATCAGTGTTGCTAATAGCCTGACATGGTTAGTGTTTTACAACATCATTTTAAGTAATGGTGGAAAAAATGTCAGCAATATTTTTATTCCAGTCCCAGCTGTCCATTTCCTTTCAGGTTTAATTCATCCCAGTTCAACCCCAGTGTCAACACTGTTCGTGAATTTAATAGATTTCCATAAATGTGAAGCAACAAAGTAGTCAATACATCAAATGTGATTTATTGCACAGCCGGTAAGTGATGCATTCTAATCCACAATGCACAAGTTGTTTGAAATTCAATATGCATTGCGTTTGTAATTTTATGTTTCATGCTAACAAAGCCATGACTTTGCATTTTACTGTACTTGTGTCTGTGTGCATTGGGACTCCTTCTCCTCCTCTTCACTTTCTCTTCCCTTCTATTTCTCCCTCTATCTCTCGATTGTTCTCCTTCCGCTCGCACTCTCTGCTTTCTCTCTCCTCCCCCTCCCTCTCTCTGACTCTCCCTCTCTCATGGTGGAGAGGCAGGAGAAAGAAGAGAACAAGCATTCAAACAGTGTTATTTCACAGCGCAATAGCAGAGAGATTATTTCAACACGTGGAATAGACTCCAAGTAGGGTAGTGGAGGCAGAAATCTCCGAATCATGCAAGAAATCTTTGCATGCCATAACGTGGAACTCTAGGTTTTCTTGCTGAATGAGCTAAGCTGCACTGAATGGACTTCCTCATCTACACCTATTTAGTGACAGGACTCTCATTAGCAATACTTCTGTAACCCCCTTCGTCAACTCCTCATGTAATTTTTGATCTATGCAATTAACTATGTCATAAGAGAGTGAATGGAATTCCCACTTAGGTCATGATGTCATCACCAGAAATAATTGGTATTCCAACAAAAATAGACTTGTAAATAAGCCTTGAAGTAACAAGATCATGGAGGTTTTCATCTTGGTGGTAAGCCAGAATGGGGTTACCAGCAGATTTTAATTTTTCTGTTCTAACTCCATAAAGTGTAGATAGGGTAATAGAGGCAATTAGGCAGAATTCGTGACCATCACCTAGTCTCAGAAGGTGACCAGAGATAATTCCAGCTAGAGGGTGCCTTATTAATACATAATTAAGGGGAAAAAAATTAGGCCTGTCTCTATGAGGTATACTGGAATAATCTTTTCATTGGGGCAGATCATCAGCTTTGAATTCAGATCGCATTCAGTGTGAATAAGAACATAAGGAATAGGAACAGGAGTGGGCCATACGGCCCCTCGAGCCTGCTCCGCCATTCAATAAGATCATGGCTGATCTGATCATGGACTCAGCTCCACTTCCCCGCCCACTCCCCATAACCCCTTATCCTCTTATCGTTTAAGAAACTGTCTATTTTATCTTAAATTTATTCAATGTCCCAGCTTCCACAGCTCCCTGAGGCAACGAATTCCACAGATTTACAACCCTCTGAGAGAAGAAATTTCCCCTCAGCTTTGTTTTAAATGGGCGGCCCCTTTTTCTAAGATCATACCCTCTAGTTCTAATCTCCCTCATCAGTGGAAACATCCTCTCTGCATCCACCTTGTCAAGCCCCCTCATTATCTTATACGTTTCGATAAGATCACCTCTCATTCTTCTGAATTCCAATGAATAGAGGCCCAACCTACTTAACCTTTCCTCATAAGTCAACCCCCTCATCCCCAGAATCAACCTAATAAACCTTCTCTGAACTGCCTCCAAAGCAAGTATATCCTTTTGTAAATATGGAAACCAAAACTGCACATAGTATTCCAGGTGTGGCCTCACCAATACCTTATATAGCTGTAGCAAGACTTCCCTGGTTTTATACTCCATCTCTTTTGCAATAAAGGCCTTCCTGATCACTTGCTGTACCTGCATACTATCCTTTTGTGTCTTATGCACAAGTACCCCCAGATCCCGCTGTACTGTGGCACTTTCAATCTTTCTCCATTTAAATAATAACTTGCACTTTGATTTTTTTCTGCCAAGGTGCATGACCTCACACTTTCCAACATTATACTCCATCTGCCAAATTTTTTCCCACTCACTTAGCCTGTCTATGTCCTTTTGCAGATTTTTTGTGTCCTCCTCACACATTGCTTTTCCTCCCATCTTTGTATCATCAGAAAACTTGGCTACGTTACACTCAGTCCCTTCTTCCAAGTCATTAATATAGATTGTAAATAGTTGGGGTCTCAGCACTGATCCCTGCGGCACCCCACTAGTTACTGGTTGCCAACCAGTGAATGAACCATTTATCCCGACTCTTTGTTTTCTGTTCTCTGTTAGTTAGCCAATCCTCTGTCCATGCTAATGTATTACCCCAAACCCTGTGAATTTTTATCTTGTGCAATAACCTTTTATGTGGCATCTTGTCAAATGCCTTCTGGAAGTCCAAATACACCACATCCACTGGTTCCCCTTTATCCACCCTGTTCATTACATCCTCAAAGAACTCCAGCAAATTTGTCAAACATGACTTCCCTTTCATAAATCCATGCTGACTCTGTCTGACCGAATTTTGCTTTTCCAAATGTCCGGCTACTGCTTCTTTAACAATGGACTCCGACATTTTCCCAACCACAGATGTTAGGCTAACTGGTCTATAGTTTCCTGCTTTTTGTCTGCCTCCTTTTTTAAATAGGGGCGATACATTTGCAGTTTTCCAATCTGCTGGGACCTCCCCAGAATCCAGGGAACTTTGGTAAATTACAACCAATGCATCCACAATCCCTGCTGCTACTTCTCTTAAGACCCTAGGATGAAAGCCATCAGGTCCAGGGGATTTATCTGCCTTTAGTCCCATTATCTTACTGAGTACCATCACTTTAGTGATTGTGATTGTGTTAAGTTCCTCCCCCCTTATAGCCCCTTGACTATCCACTGTTGGAATATTTTTAGTGTCCTCTACTGTAAAGACTGATACAAAATATTTGTTCAGAGTTTCTGCCATCTCCATGTTCCCCATTACTAATTCCCCGGTTTAGTCCTCTAAGGGACCAATATTTACTTAAGCCACTCATTTCCTTTTTATACACCTATAGAAACTATTGCTATCTGTTTTTATATTTTGTGTTAGTATACTTTCATAGTCTATCTTCCCTTTCTTAATAATTTTTTTAGTCATTCTTTGCTGTCTTTTAAAAGCTTCCCAGTCTTCTGTCCTCCCACTAGTTTTGGCCACTTTGTTTTTAATTGGATACCGTCCTTTATTTCTTTAGTTAGCCACGGATAGCTATCTTTTCTCTTACACCCTTCCCTCCTCACTGGAATATATTTTTCTTGAGAGTTGTGAAATATCTCCTTAAATGTACACCACTGTTCATCAATCGTCCTACACTTTAATCGATTTTCCCAGTCTACTTGACCCCACTCTGCCCTCATACCTTTATAATCTCTTTTATTTAAGCTTAGTATGCTGGTTGGCGATCCAACTTTCTCACCCTCTAACTAAATTTAAAATTCAATCATGTTATGATCATTCATTCCGAGGAGATCCTTTACTAGGAGATTGTTTTTTAATCCTGGCTCATTACACAGGACCATATCTAAGATAGCCTGTCCCCTGGTTACATACTGCTCAAGGAACCCCTCGCCTCTGCACTCTATGAACTCCTCCTCACAGCTACCCGACCAATTTGATTTGTCCAATCAATATGGAGGTTAAAATCACTCATGATTATTGCTGTTCCCTTTTTACAAGCACCCACTATTTCCTGGTTTATGTTCCGACCACAGAGTTGCTACTGTTAGGGGGCCTATAGGCGACGCCCACAAGTGACTTTTTTCCCTTATTGTTCCTTATCTCCACCCAAACTGTTTCAGCACCCTTATCATATGAGCCAATATCATTTCTTACTATTGCAGTGATTCCATCCTTTATCAATAGAGCTACCCAACCTCCTTATCCTTTCTGTCTATCCTTCCGGATTGACAAGTAACCCTGAATATTTAATTCCCAGTCCTGGTCACCTTGGAACCACGGTTCTGTAATGGCTATCAGGCCATACCCTTTTATCTCAATTTGAGCCATCAACTCATCTATTTTATTACAAATGTTATGTGCATTTAGATGCCTTTAAGTTTATTTTTTTACCCTTTTTTCCTGCTTGTTTCCACTCCCCTTCAAACTCACTTTCTTTATTTTTGCTTTCTAATTCCAATGATGAGAAAAATTTTACTTGAAGACTATCTGACCAGCTGCAATTAATGCTCGGACAGATTTTCATCCTCAACACATTGCTTGTGGCGGCTGAGTGTAATGGCCACTGACTATCTAGAGTTTTCTAGAATTATAAGTAAGGTGTATCACTATTGGGAGAAAAATTTACACTGCATATCAGGCTCCACTTGTTTGATTTCTCAGTAGTTTGATTTGGCCTTTCTTAAGCTTGGTAATTGGTCACTGCAAATCAGACACTCAGTTGAGCAAAAAAAATTTGTTTTCTCTTTCTCAACCTGAATTGCATCTAGCAGTCAGTATAAGACTATTCTACGAGTGTTCGCGGCATTTCACTGCCCAGAGATTTGACAGTTTCTGTTCTGAAAATAACAGTGATGTTAAACTGCACTTAATTATCACTTGACACCTCACTTTATATAGTACATCCAAAAGCCAACCATGGAATTCTAATAAGTTGAAACTATAAATTTTCATTACAGCTTGTCTTTCTTTCTTTACATAATTAAAGAGTTCTGGTGTAGTTTCCCAGCCTGATATTTCAACAAACATCTACCAACAGGAGATTTTATATCAGAGAGAAGTTGCAACATCCAAACTGATATGGCTCACACCCAATTAGAGCCTCTCTAATCTTGTTGATTAAATTGAGCTTTGTAGCAGGTTTTCCTGATAATTCAATGTTAAAACTGGCTCCTTCCTGCATACTCGATGCAGTGGTAAACCATTTAGACTACAGGGTCAATTCTTGCTCTGTAATAAATTACCAGTTTCTCAAATGGGGCATCAGGATGCTGCAAAGGGCCTGGGGAGAGACAAATTAGCTATGGTTCTCACTCCTGATTGCTGTCCCGTAACCCTTGCTGAAAAGTGCACATTTATATGATGCCTTATCACATCTGTTAGAAATTACTTAAAATACTTCAATCTTTCATTATTTTGGCGGTCAGTAAGTACAAGTAAACACTGCAACCAGTTTTTGCATGGCAAGATCCTAAAGTAACAAATTGATAATGATCAGTTTATTTCTTGCTTTGCACAAACTGGTTTATCGCTATCACTGTAGCTCGAATTTTATTCAGTGAACTACACTGCAGCTTTTCTTCCTCCTCCTCTCACAGGGTCCTGGGTTCACTCTCACTCTCACTGTAGTTGTAGTAGTATTAGCAAAGATTTAACAATCACACTACACACTACCAGTTCAACTATTTTAGTTGTGCACTTTAAACAAATGCCCCCTGCAAGGGGGGGGCACACTCCAAAATAATTTTTTTCCAATGCCCCTTTTTTGGGGGGAGGGGCGGTGTTGGGGGGGGGGGGTGGTTTAGGGCACTAAAAGCAGAAATTATACAAGTGCCCCCTGGCTAAAGGAGAGGGCACGAACTGCTCTGCAGGTGGGGAGCACCTATCCAGGTGGATAGTGATTAGGGCTTGCACTTTACTGAACCTCAAAAGCTAACAGCCATTCAGATCGAGGACAGGGGTCGGAGGGGTGTCGGAGAAAGATTGAAGGGAGAGATGGGGGTCGGGGAAAGATCGGAGAGAGAGATGGGGTTGGAGAAAGATCAGAGGGGGCTCGGAGAGCGATCGGAGGGGGCTCGGAAAGAGATCAGAGAGAGAGGGGGGTTGGAAAGTGATCAGAGGGGGGTAGGAGAGAAATAGAAGGGAGAGATGGGGGAGGCGGTGTCAGAGAGAGATCAGAGGGGGTGTAGTGAAAAATAGGAAAGCGAGAAATGGAGGGTCGGGGAGAGATCGGAGGGAGAGAGTCGGTGAGTGCGGGATCAAGGGGCGGTGATCACGGAGGGTGTACGATTGCTGGGAGGTTAATTAGTTTCCTTGGTGTGCTGGGGGGAAGCATTCTTGCTGCTCCTGGCCCACAAGCAATGCTGTAAAAGCACTTGCCTCTTCCAAACAGTAGCCCTCGCCTCCCTTTAGCTGTCAAGTTTTCTGAGGCGCAAGAAACACGCTTAGCCAGTGTTAAGCTTGAAAAATCTTAGGCACTCAGCATCATTAAAATTGAAAGTGGGTGGGTTCGAGACAGGTTTGGTTGAGGTTTAAGATTTTAAAATATTTTTACTTCCCACTCGACCCAAACCCACTGGATTTTGAGGGTTAAAATGCCTCCCTTTGTGTCCATGCTTAGGTGTTAGCTGCCTTACCCCCTTATGACATGTCTCATCTGGGAGCCTGTTTCCTCCAAGCCCTCCTCCATCCGCCTAGTTCAAATTCATTTTAATTGCTGTCTTAGGGCTAGACTTTCCATCAGTAACGCCTCGCTACCGCCACTTACTGGCCATTTAATCGCTGAGATGAAGTATAATGCCCATTTATCGCCCGTTTTCCCTAAAAATGGAAACTAACGTCTATTTATCGCCAGTGTTAGTTTTGGCATCAAGTTAATGCCGAGAATTAGTTAAACTGCCTGCCCATATTTTTTTTCAAAATTATGATGTCAACAACAGTGCATCACCCAGAATAATGTTTAGAAAGGAAACTAACACCCAGAAACTGCCCAGAATATTGCCGAGCATTACTTTTGGCATCTCGTCCATATATCACCGATAAGATCGCTCACCCAAAAAACGCTGAGAAAAAGCTACACTCACCTGACCTTAACCCAGCGGTATGGAAGCCATTTTGTAAATTGGAGGACTTTTCATATAAAATGCAACTTTAAGTTCTGGGGAGTTTTGATTTAATCTCTGAGTTCTTTTAAGGTGATTTTAAAATCTCACATTCTGCAGACTAGAGATGGGAGAAGGTATATTGAAGAGCATTATGTGCCCAATCAAAAAGGTGGCAGACTGATGAGGAGGAGGAGAACTTACACCCAGGGGGTGGGGTGGGACTGATTTGCCGCACGCTCCTTCCGCTGCCTGCGCCTGACCTCTTCACGCTCGCGGCGCTGAGATTCGAAGAGCTCAATGCCCTCCCGGATGCACTTTCTCCACCTAGGGCGGTCTTTGGCCAGGGACTCCCAGATGTCAGTGGTGATGTTGC
Source organism: Pristiophorus japonicus (assembly GCF_044704955.1). NCBI lineage: Eukaryota > Metazoa > Chordata > Chondrichthyes > Pristiophoridae > Pristiophorus > Pristiophorus japonicus. The sequence goes on from NC_091981.1 coordinate 93,254,945, forward strand.
ACTTTACCAGGGAGGCTTTGAGGGTGTCCTTGTAACGTTTCTGCTGCCCACCTTTGGCTCGTTTGCCGTGAAGGAGCTCCGCATAGAGAAATTGCTTAGGGAGTCTCTTGTCTGGCATGCGAACTATGTGGCCTGCCCAGCGAAGCTGATCGAGTGAGGTCAGTGCTTCAATGCTGGGGATGTTAGCCTGGGCGAGGACCCTGATGTTGGTGCGTCTGTCCTCCCAGGGGATTTGCAGGATCTTGCGGAGACATCATTGGTGATATATCTCCAATGACTTGAGGTGTCTTCTGTACATCGTCCATGCCTCTGATACGTACAGGAGGGTGGGTATTACTACAGCCCTGTAGACCATGAGCTTGGTGGTAAATTTGAGGGCCTGGTCTTCGAACACTCTTTTCCTCAGGTGGCCAAAGGTTGCACTGGCGCACTGGAGGCGATGTTGAATCTCCGCATCAATGTCTGCCTTTGTTAATAAGAGCCTCCCGAGGTATGGGAAGTGGTCCACGCTGTCGAGGGCCGTGCCGTGAATTATGATGACTGGGGGGCAGTGCTGTGCGGCAAGGACAGGCTAGTGGAGGACATTTGTCTTATGGATGTTTAGTGTAAGGCCTATGCTTTCGTATGCCTCGGTGAATACATCGACTATATTCTGGAACTCAGCCTCAGAATGTGCGCAGACGCAGGCATCGTCCGCATACTGTAGCTCAACGACAGAGGTTGGAGTGATCTTGGACCTGGCCTGGAGACGGCGAAGGTTGAACTGGTTCCCACTGGTTCTGTAGTTTAGTTCCACTCCAGCGTGGAGCTTGTTGAGGTGGAGCAAGACAGCGAGGAAGATTGAGAAGAGGGTTGGAGCGATGACGAAGCCCTGTTTGACCCCGGTCCGGACGTGGATTGAGTCTGTAATGGATCCGCTGGTAAGGATCACGGCCTGCATGTCATCGTGGAGCAGGCGAAGGATGTTGACAAACTTTGGGGGCATCCAAAATGGAGGAGGATGCTCCATAAGCCCTTGTGGTTGACAGTGTCAAAGGCCTTTGTAAGATCGAAAAAGGCCATGGAGAAGGGCTGCTCCCTGCATTTTTCCTACAGCTGTTGTGCTGCAACGATCATGTCCGTTGTGCCCCGTAGGGGACGAAATCCGCACTGTGATTCCGGGAGGAGGTCCTCGGCTACAGGGAGAAGATGGTTAAGGAGAACTCCAGCGACAACCTTCCCAGTGGCTGATAGCGGGGAGATTCCCCTGTAGTTGCTGCAGTCGGACTTGTCCCCCTTTTTTAAAGATGGTCACGATCACTGCATCTATGAGATCTCTTGGCATGCTCTCCTCCCTCCAAATGAGAGAGATGAGGTCAAGTATCTGCGCCAACAGCGCCTCTCCGCCATACTTTAGCGCCTCAGCAGGAATTCCATCCGCACCCGTAGCCTTGTTATTCTTGAGCTGTTTTATGGCTTTGCCTACCTCGTGCAGCGTTGGGGTTTCACTGAGGTGGTGGCGGGTCGCATGCTGCGGGATGGAGTTGAGAACACTCGAGTCAAAGGCAGAGTCTCGATTGAGGAGATCTTCAAAGTGCTCCTTCCAGTGGGCCCTGGCAGCCTCGGTGTCCTTGATGAGTGTTTCTCCGTTCTTGGCCAGCAGTGGTTTTGGGGCCTTGGGAGTTTGGACCGTAGGTGGCCTTGACTGCAATGAAGAATCCTCGCATATCGTCACTGTCAGCCAGTTGTTATATCTCCTGTGCTTTCTCCATCCACCACCTATTCTTTAGGTCCCGGATTTTTTTGTTGGACCTCAGCCTTGAGCCGTCTGCAATGTTGCTTTGCAGCTCCAGAGTTGGGTGGTTGCTTGAGGATCAGAAATGCTCTGCGCTTACGATCTATTAGTTCTTGGATCTCCTGATCATTTTCATCAAATCAGTTCTGGTGTTTTCTGGTTGAGTAACTAAGTGTCTCTTCACAAGCACTGGTTATAGAGGTCTGGAGGGCAGACCAAGTGCTGTGGGCATTCAGCATCTCAGGGTCATCAAGGCACGCCAGATTAGCTGTGAGGCGCTTGCTAGATAGGGCTCTCTTATCTGGGTCTTTAAGTGCCCCGGCATTAACTTTTTTGCGGCACTGCTTCTGCTGTACCCTCTGCTTTAGGGCAGTGTTAATGTCGATGATGGATAGGATTAGGCGATGGTCCGTCCAGCAGTCGTCAGCTCCTGTCATGGCGCGGGTGATGCGCACATCCTTGTGATCCCTGGCTAGGACGATGACATAGTCGAGCAGGTGCCAGTGTTTGGAGCAAGGGTGTTGCCACGATGCCTTATATTTTTCCTCTGGTGGAACAGGGTGTTGGTGATGAGGAGTTTGTGTTCTAGACATTTTGTCAGGAGTAGGTCTAACACACAGACATGTGTGGGACTCACAAATTATGGGCATCTACCTTTGAGAATAACTCATGCATCAGTCTATCATTGGTGGAACATCTTTTATGGACTATTTGCAGAACAAAGAGAGCCCTTATTGATCTGCTGCAGATCTAGTTTGGACAGATTTCCTGAGTAGCAAGAGTTAAGCATAAGATAGAAGTGACACTTAATAAAACTATTCAATGTACAGCCAAGAAACAGGACAACTGTGGGTGGAATTATTCATCACGTTTATATCAGCAATTTTGACTCGATAGGCTCAGAATCTATCCATGCTGCACCATAGATTAATGTCATGGTAAGTCATACCAGCTGCACAATCCATAAGAACATAAGAACATAAGAATTAGGAACAGGAGTAGGCCATCTAGCCCCTCGAGCCTGCTCCGCCATTCAACAAGATCATGGCTGATCTGGCAGTGGACTCAGCTCCGCTTACCCGCCCGCTCCCCATAACCCTTAATTCCCTTATTGGTTAAAAATCTATCTATCTGTGATTTGAATACATTCAATGAGCTAGCCTCAACTGCTTCCTTGGGAAGAGAATTCCACAGATTCACAACCCTCTGGGAGAAGAAATTCCTTCTCAACTCGGTTTTAAAATGGCTCCCCCATATTTTGAGGCTGTGCCCCCTAGTTCTAGTCTCTCCGACCAGTGGAACAACCTCTCTGTCTCTATCTTGTCTATCCTTTCATTATTTTAAATGTTTCTATAAGATCCCCCCCTCATCCTTCTAAACTCCAACGAGTAAAGACCCAGTCTACCCAATCTATCATCATAAGGTAACCCCCTCATCTCTGGAATCAGCTGAGTGAATCGTCTCTGTACCCCCTCCAAGGCTAGTATATTGTTAGCGTTAGTGTTTTCTCAGAAGAATCACTCAACACTCAGAGTCGGTTCCAATGCCGTCGCGGCCTTTATTACACTTAGCGGGGAGGAAATCACAAGACTGAGTCCAGGCTTCTCTCCACAGAACAAAGGGTTACATGCACTTTTATATGTTTCACAACAGTTACAAACAGTTTACTACAGTTACACAGCCCATCACGGCTGGACACAAGCCAATCACAACGATTATAGATTACATATAGGTTCTTTTAACCCAATAGAATTCCCCTCATGTCTCAGGAACCATATGTTCGGTTCTTGTCAGCTTGGGCTGATTGATAACTTTACTACAGGAGATAAGTTCTCTCACTAGTTCTTTCTTCTTGGAGAAAATATTGGTTTATAACCTTGTTTACAGGAGATGGGTTCTCTTATCTCTTTCTTCCTGGGGAATTAATTGGTTTATGGCCTTGAATACGGGAGATGGGTTCTCTCCTCATTATTCTTATCCTGCATCCAAGGCATTCCTATAGTGGGCCTCACAGGGTTATTGCTCGGTCATTGAACATTCAACAGTTCACAGCTTGACTACCTGATTTCCCATCATGCCTGGGCAGCCATTTTATGTGTGGCCACTTTAAATTTATATGCGGTTAGATAAATCTAGCAGGTGCCTAATGCCTAGTATTCTGGTATATTCTAAAGGTGCCTACCTCCTACAACAATATCCTTCCTTAAGTAAGGTGACCAAAACTGCACGCAGCACTCCAGGTGCGGCCTCACCAATACCCTGTACAGTTGCAGCAGGATCTCCCTGTTTTTGTACTCCATCCCTCTCGCAATGAAGGCCAACATTCCATTCGCCTTCCTGATTACCTGCTGCACCTACAAACTAACTTTTTGGGATTCATGCACAAGGACCCCCAGGTCCCTCTGCACCCCAGCATGTTGTAATTTCTCCCCATTCAAATAATATTTCCTTTTACTGTTTTTTTTTCCAAGGTGGATGACCTCACATTTTCCAACATTGTATTCCATCTGCCAAACCTTCGCCCATTCGCTTAATCTATCTAAATCTCTTTGCAGCCTCTCTGTCCTCTACACAACCCGCTTTCCCACTAATCTTCGTGTCATCTGCAAATTTTGTTGCACTACACTCTGTCCCCTCTTCCAGGTCATCTATGTATATTGTAAACAGTTGTGGTCCCAGCACCGATCCCTGTGGCACACCACTAACCACCGATTTCCAACCCAAAAAGGACCCATTTATCCCGACTCTCTGCTTTCTGTTAGCCAGCCAATTCTCTATCCATGTTAATACATTTCCTCTGACTCTGCGTACCTTTATTTTCTGCAGTAATCTTTTGTGTGACACCTTATCGAATGCCTTTTGGAAATCTAAATACACCACACCCATCGGTACACCTCTATCTACCATGCTCGTTATATCCTCAAAGAATTCCAGTAAATTAGTTAAACATGATTTCCCCTTCATGAACCCATGCTGCGTCTGCTTGATTGCACTATTCCTATCTCGATGTCCCGCTATTTTTTTCTTAATGATAGCTTCAAGCATTTTCCCCACAGATGTTAAACTAACCGGCCTATAGTTACCTGCCTTTTGTTTGCCCCCTTTTTTAAACAGAGGCATTACATTAGCTGCTTTCCAATCCGCTAGTACCTCCCCAGAGTCCAGAGAATTTTGATAGATTATAACGAATGCATCTGCTATAACTTCCGCCATCTCTTTTAATATCCTGGGATGCATTTCATCAGGACCAGGGGACTTGTCTACCTTGAGTCCCATTAGCCTATCCAGCACTACCTCCCAAGTGATAGTGATTGTCACAAGGTCCTCCCTTCCCACATCCCGTGACCAGCAATTTTTGGCATGGTTTTTAAATGGCACTGTGAAGACGGAAGCAAAATAATTGTTTAAGATCTCAGCCATTTCCACATTTCCCATTATTAAATGCCCCTTCTCATCTTCTAAGGGACTAACATTTACTTTAGTCACTCTCTTCCATTTTATATATCGGTAAAAGCTTTTACTATCTGTTTTTATGTTTTGCGCAAGTTTACTTTTGTAATCTATCTTTCCTTTCTTTATTGCTTTCTTAGTCATTCTTTGCTGTCATTTAAAATTTTCCCAATCTTCTCGTTTCCCACTAACCTTGGCCACCTTATACGCATTGGTTTTTAATTTGATACTCTCCTTTATTTCCTTGGTTATCCACAACTGGTTATCCCTTCTCTTACCGCCCTTCTTTTTCACTGGAATATATTTTTGTTGAGCATTATGAAAGAGCTCCTTAAAAGTCCTCTACTGTTCCTCAATTGTGCCACCGTTTAGTCTGTGTTTCCAGTCTACTTTAGCCAACTCTTCCCTCATCCCACTGTAGTTCCCTTTGTTTAAGCATAGTACGCTCGTTTGAGACACTACTTCCTCACCCTCAATCTGTATTACAAATTCAACCATACTGTGATCACTCATTCCGAGAGGATCTTTTACTAGGAGATCGTTTATTATTCCTGTCTCATTACACAGGACCAGATCTAAGATAGCTTGCTCCCTTATAGGTTCTGTAACCTACTGTTCTAAGAAACAATCCCGTACGCATTCTATGAATTCCTCCTCCAGTCTACCCCGTGCGATTTGATTTGACCAATTGATATGTAGGGTTAAAATCCCCCATGATTACTGCCATTCCTTTTTCACATGCCTCCATTATTCCCTTGATTATTGTCAGCCCCACCGTGAAGTTATTATTTGGGGGCCTATAAACTATACCCACCAGTGACTTTTTCCCCTTACTATCTCTAATCTCCACCCACAATGATTCAACATTTTGTTCATTAGAGCCAATATCATCTCTCACAGCTGCCCTGATATCATCCTTTATTAACAGAGCTACCCCACCTCCTTTCCCTTCTTGTCTATCTTTCCGAATTGTCAGATACCCTTGTATGTTTAATTCCCAGTCTTGGCCACCCTGCAACCACGTTTCTGTAATGGCCACCAAATCATACCCATCTGTAATGATTTGAGCCGTCAACTCATTTACTTTATTTCAAATGCTGCGTGCGTTTAGGTAGAGTGTTTTACTACTAGTTTTTAAACCATGATTTTTAGTCTTGACCCCTCCTGCAGCCCCTTTATATTCATACATATTGTCCCTTCCTATCACCTTGTGGTTTACACTTACCCCAGTGCTACTCTGCTCTGTTGCCTCCTGCCTTTTGCATTCTTTCTTGGGGTCCTGTTCATCTGCGCTCTCGCCCACTCTAACTAGCTCAGAGCCCTCTCCTGGGTTCCGAATACTCCTTGTATTGAGGCACCGAGCTTTCAGGCTTGCCTTTTTATTACACTTTGACCCTTTAGAATTTTGCTGTACAGTGGCCCTTTTTGTTTTTTACCTTGGGTTTCTCTGCCCTCCACTTTTACTCATCTCCTTTCTGTCTTTTGCTTCTGTCTCCATTTTGTCTCCCTGTATTGGTTCCCATCCTCTGCCATATTAGTTTAACTCCTCCCCAACAGCACTAGCAAACACTCCCCCTCGGACATTAGTTCCAGTCCTACCTCGGTGCAGACCATCCGGTTTGTACTGGTCCCACCTCCCCCAGACCCGGTTCCAATGCCCCAGGAATTTGAATCCTTCCCTGCTGCACCACTGCTCAAGCCAAGTATTCATCTGCGCTATCCTGCGATTCCTACTCTGACTAGCATGTAGCACTGGTAGCAATCCCGAGATTACTACTTTTGAGGTCCTACTTTTTAATTTAGCTCCTAGCTCCTTAAATTCATCTCGTAGGACCTCATCCCTTTTTTTACCTATGTCGTTGGTACCAATGTGCACCACGACAACTGGCTGTTCACCCTCCCTTTTCAGAATGTCCTGCACCCGCTCCGAGACATCCTTGACCCTTGCACCAGGGAGGCAACATACCATCCATACCATAAGCAATCTAAATGTTAAAACATTTAGGGCTAGAAATTGGTCTTTTGGCGATAGCGATATTTTTTTGGCATTTTTCACCAAAAATACCGTTACAAATACCGCTATTTTTTTAAAGGCATTAAATTGGCAACAAAACGCAGCCGATGGTAAAAATCGGCTTTGCACGAGGATTCACAGTGGGAATCGCGGTCCTCGCTAACTTTAGTCCGAGGCCGATTACTGCTAAAAAGACAGGCCCTGGGAGGGGGAAAACACACACAAAAAATTGCAAAGATCAAAAAATAAAAAATCACAAAACATTTACAAGATCCTTAACTAAGTAATTGCTGCAAAAGAATTAAAAAATAAAAACTTTAACTTTCCTTTTTTGCAGGTCTTCATACTTATCGCTGTTTCTGAGTCTGCAACGCAGGCTTTTCTCGGATGTTTCTTTCACACAGAATACGGGTGTGCCAAATTGTCAATTTAAAGCGATATCGCTTTTTTTGGTGTTGCGCGATGCCGGTCCACTTTTCAGCGGTATTTCAAAATTTGGCACAATTTTGGCCAATTTAGGTGAACAGCTTTTACCATCAAAAAAGGTGAAATATCGCAAAAGAAATGAGCGCAAGGCTGGCTAATTTCTAGCCCTTTGGTTTAGAAATTCCCTACCTTACCACCGACTGTTAGCACCATATTTCTGCAAGAATTGGTGTCCGCCCTGCTTCCGGCGCGGGAAGTGGGGCGGCCGCTATTTTGGTGAGGTCCTTAGTGCTGCCGTTGTCAGCTGGCCTCTCAAATTCAAATGAGCAGATCGTGACGTCAATCGGTGTACAGCGCCTGATTTGACACATCACTGCTATTTTCGGCATTGCCGTACAACATAACGACCTCTCCAAACCTCGCACAGAAGACCGTGTGTGCAGCAGCACTGCAGAGATGTGGACACACGTCTTTTAGGTAAGTTTGGATTTCAACTTTTGAACTTTTTTCTCATATTTTATATAAGTAGTTGTTTGGTGCAATACATTTTAAAAGTTGTTAATGTGTGCAGGAAATGCTGCTGTGCACTTGCAAGGCTTTGGATAGTAAAGGAAAGTCTCTGAGAAGACAGAAAATGCAGGAAATACTCAGCAGGTCAGGTAGCATCTGTAGAGAAAGAAACCGACTTCATGCTTCAGGTTGAGATGCTGGCTGGCCTGCTGAGTATTTCCAGTATTTCCTGTTTTTATTTCAGATATCCAGCATTCACAGTATTTTGCCTCTGAGAAGACCACTTGCTCAGAGTCCTGGGGGCACGTGGAGATGAAGCAGCAGCAGCAAAGGGGACAAGCTGCTCACAGAGGGCAGAGGAAATTGCAGAAGAGGAAGAGGAAGATGCAGAAGATGAAGAAGCGGAAGGAAGAAAGCAACCCAGACAGCCCCTTTCTGGCCAGGTTATCCGGGATGAAATCAACCGACTGTGGTACCAATAACCACAACCTCAAATCTCCTTTCAACATTTGTCCCGCACCTTGCCTTCCCTCTGTTAGTGACCATCACAGTGGGAGCAGCACGTGCTGATGCAGGAGGGTGACGGCTGCGAAGAGGGCGACTTGATTGGATGTCACCATAATCCAGGTTGGTGATGGGAGCTTGGGCAGGTACAGTAGGATCGGCGAAGTTGGGCCACAGGAGCAGCGAGAGATCGCAGAGCGGTGTGATCGGGGTCTTGGAGAGGCGTGAGTTACAGGGCCCAGAAGAGGCGAGGGCCCAGGGGCAGCACAGACCAGCCCACACTACGATATGTGTGCGCATTAGGTCCGTGCAGCAGAGCTAGTCTCCCATCGTCTTGGTTAATCCTTGCCACTGGTCAAGCCCTTACTCTGTCAAGCCCGTGTAGTGGCTGGTGTGCAATAGCCACCACACGTTAAAAAAATCCACACACAGGCATCTTCCACCCTTCAACATGTAGTTCGGGACCTGGAATATCAAATCCTTCATTGAAACACCTATGAACTCATCCCTTTTTGGTACGGAAGCAAGTCATCCTCAATACGAGGGATTACCTAAGAAGAAGTCCTCTTAGCTGTGATGCTGCAATAAAAGCCACCACAAAGCAAATCTTCCAATCAATGTTCCCTGTAAGGTGCGCAGCCATGGGGCCCCGCACCTCTCTGCTGGTCTCGCGCAACCCGGGACTGGCTTTTTCAATGTAAAGTTTTGAGCATGTGTGAAACAGTGAATGGGTGCACAGCCCCTTAAAGGGGCCGTACACTCTCAAAAATTAAGAGGGAACTTTGGCTGGAATTTTCTGTACCTGGGTGGGCCAGTGTGGGCGGGCAGTCACCATAGCGGGTCGCGACCCTGTTGCTAGCTCCATCCTGCTTCACAGAATGACTGCGCTAATGGGGCCTATTAAGCCTGCCCTGCATGTTACTTGGCCCAATTAAATGCTGCGAGTCTGGTGACATCATCCTTGATGCATTTTTAGTGAAAGGGGCCCTGGCCAAATTGCATTTGAAGGTTCATCTAGGAGTGTGCAGGCAGCACACTGGAGGATTTTATGCCTCCAAACAGTTGAAGAGATGGGTGCACAGAGGGCTGCACCCAGGTTCTCTAATGACTCCCTCCATATGCTTGTGGAGGGAGTCAGAGGACGCAGGAAGATCCTCTTCCCTGCTGATTGAAGGAAGAGGCCTTGCCAGGAGACCAACGGAGCCTGGCTCCAAATAGCAGAGAAGGTGAATAGCAGGGATGTCGTCAGGAGGATCTGGCTACAGTGACGCAAACGCTTCAACGATCTCATTAGATCAGGAAAGGTGAGTACAAAGCCGCACTTAACTTCATCTCTCACAGGTCCGTCAAGAGCCTCCACCACTGTTCAGGTGCAAGTGGAAGATGATTCCTCAAAAGAGCCTCCAGCCTCTGAGGACGCAACGTCACCAGACAGAAGTGCACCCAGCATCGGTGCAGATATTCACACCTCAGAGCGTCCTTTCGAAATAGAGTAGTGTTGTCACCTGGTGTGTCACAAATCACAACCGAGCAACAGTAAATGGAGGACACAGATACAGCAGTGGAAAGCCCTCGGAGGTCGCAGGACAATCCCAGTTCTGCTCAGCTACACAGATGCTGAGCCTCGGGGTCATCCAGAAAAAGGATCCTGTAGCTGGAGGAACAAGTGTAGGAGGCTCGGACAGGTTTTGCGATTGTGATAACTGCCAGTGTTCAGAGAATGGAGGAGTCCATCTCCAACATGAGCGACACCATGTCACAAGCGATGGCTCTTCCATGGATAGGATGGTCATCCACATGGAACAGCTAATGCGCCACTCACAGGAGCACATAGCATCTATGGAGAATAGATGGCAGAGGCCCATCAATGTCCTCGCTAGGAGGGATGTCAGTATAGACATGGGTCCTCATGGCCCCACTGATGTGCAGCACGGTGCTCTCTAACTACTTGCTAACAGGGAAGTGCAGGTGGCCCATGACAGGGATGATAGTGAGAGGAAAAATGTGGGCTCCTCTCAAAGCATTCACACTTCTCCCCTGTTGCCACCCTTCAATCAGAGCCTCAGATGCCACCCTGGACGCGATGGCTGAGTCTGCCCCTAAATATTCACAGGAGGAGCAGACTTTGGCGGGGCCATCACAGGCTCCAAAAGACAGAGGACTACTGCCAAAAGTGACTAAGTAATTACAGCAGGGAAGTGAGGAGCCTGCCTCGACCTTTGCCAAAGCCATAGGGGTAGTACCTCATAAAAGCACGCATAAAAGAAAGGTGCCACACGAGTAGATTCACAAGAGTAGTCACGGGTGTTTTATTCAATGTTGATGTGACATTTCAGTTTATTTAATGTAACCTATAAATGTCTTTCTTTTCAAAATTTTCTGGTTTTGGACAAATTTGTGTGCACCATTGGAAGTGGCTAAGTTGGAGTGAAGGGCCAGACATAACTTTACCTCCACCAATGGTGATGACTTTGAAAGGAATGAATTGGTCATTGTAGTGATGGTGCGTTTTTGGAGTGGTGCCAACCAGGAAAAGCATATGGCAGCCATATGGGCGGACTACGTAAAGTTAAGTAAATCTTGCCATGCTGAGGCCACCCCTGGCCTTCCGGGCAGCAATATGCTCGAGTGCTGGTGCCATCTGCACCGCAAGTTCTTCCATGTCCTGGTCCTCCTCATCTTCCAGCTGATGCTCCACCGACCCTCCTCCTCCTCCTCTGAAGAGGCTGTGTGCTCAGTGTGTTGCTCCTCATGCAGAGCTAATCCTCACTGCTGCACTATGTTGAGCAGGGCGCAGTAGACCCTGACAATTCTGGAGACTCTGGCTGGTGCATACTGATGGGCTCCTCCAGATCTGTCAAGGCATCTGAATCACATTTTCAGCATGCCTATTGTCTGCTCTATAACACATCTGGTGGAGATGTGACTTTTATTATATCTCTCCGCAGCCCCAGTACCTGGCCTCCTCAAAGGTGTCATAAGCCACGTCTTCAGTGGATAGCTCTTGTCTCCAAGCAGCCAGCCAGAAGGTATGTCTGGAGGTGCAAAGAGCTGAGGAAGGGTGGACTAGTGAAGGACGAAGAAGTCATGGCACCTGCCAGGGAATTTGGTGCACACATGCATGATGATCTTCCTATGGTTGCAGACAAACTGCATATTGAGTGAGTTGAAGCCCTTGCTGTTGACAAACACGCCTGGGTGATGATGGGGTGCCCTGATGGCCACATGTGTGCAGTCGATGATGCCCTGCACCCGTGGGAAGTCAGTTAGAGTGGCAAAGTCAAGCGCCTGCTCAGTAACTCTGGCTTCATCAGTGGCAAAGTTGACATAATTGACTGACTTGTCAAAGAGGGCATCGGTGGCCTGTGTGATACATCTGTGGGCAGCCGACTGTGAGATGCCACAAAGGTCTGCTGCAGACCCCTAGAAGGAGCCTGAGGAGAAGAAGTTGAGGCCACTGGTGACTTTGATAGCCACTGGTAAGATGTGTCCACCAGGTGTTCTGGACTGCAGGTCTTCCTTCAGCAATGTGCAAATGTCTGCGATGACCTTGTGCAATAGCCTGAGCCTCTTTTGGCACTGCTGCTCTGTCATATTGAGAAAGCTCATCCTCTGTCTGTATACCTGTGTTGGGGGTACCGTCTCCGGCGCGGTGCAGCCCTGCGCTGATTACCTTTGTCCTGTGCAGCATCAGGGTGTTGAGGAGAAGGTTGGTGGTGTTGTTGTTGGTGCTTCTGGTGTTGGGGCTCAATGCAGTCAGTTTCTGAGGACCAAGGTGAGACAGTATAAACAGCACCCATGCTGATTGAAGAGATGGCAGGTGAATTAGAGTTGACAGGGCAATCTGTCAATGGTGAGAGAGGTTCTTCCAATGAGGTGAGACTGGATGGAGACTTTGCTAGAAAGACTTGCAGCCTGCAGAAAGGTAAAGCTGTGCTGGGAATGCAGTGAACAACAGCTTCTGGCTGGGGAAAATGATCAGCTGCCAGGTGGGAGCTTAAACTACATTTGATGCTGTGAATTAATCAACTGCAGCAATGGCCACTCAACTCCCACCTCAAGGTGACAGATGTGATTCCTGAGCCGCGTGAGCCCAGTGGCCATGCAGGGAAATTTAAAATGCAGGGTATAAAAGGCTCTTAAGTGTCTGTAAATTATCCGATAATGATTTGAATTAGGCCGCCCAATTCTACTGGTCGGGTCACTGTCGCACCAGCAAATACGCCCGTGAGAAAGGCGCGTGGGGTCGGGATGATGGCGGGTTCCCCACCTGTCCTGCCTCCATTCCTGCCCACTACCACCCTGGAAAATTCAGGCCTTTGTTTCCAATCTAACTTTATCCATATTGTTATATATGCATGCTTGTATTGTTGTGTGATGTCTGTAACACTGGATGTACCCTTACCCTGTACACACCTTATCTGTACACGAGAGGGTGCTGCTGCTGGAGACCTAAGGGTTCCCTGCACACTGCAGATAACCCAGTATAAAAGGAAGCTCACAGCTTGGTGTCCTCACTCAAGGAGCTGCAAATAAAGGACTTCAGTCGACACAGTTTAAGTACCATACCCTGCCTCATAGAATCATTGCACTAAGGTGCCGACATACACTACACATATATACATCCAATATGACATCAAAAAAATCAACTAATCACCATTATGCATTCCCTTCGTGACTGCTTTGCAGTTGCCTTTGCCTATCCTAGTGATACACCACTGGCTGCAGCATTGCTGGTGGAAGGCTGCTGACTTTCAGTGGCGGACACTGCAGATGGCATTCCAGCATGACCTCGAGGAGCTGGGAGTGTGAAGTCAAGTGACAGTGTTTCTTTTTCTTCTTCTTCTTCATCTTCATGGTCAACCACTGGCTGGGCAGGCTGGATTTCTTGGGTGTCTGAAATGGGGAAGGCACAAGGGTCGGGTTGTGTTGAGGAGAGGGCAGGAAAGCAAGAGCTGCATGCTTACACTGTGCACAGCTTGTAAATCAGAAGATATTGTGGGATGAAGGGGAAGTGGGATGTGAGAAGGAGGATAATGTATGAAGACACCGGCATCTTGTATCCTTTCAGCCCCGCCGCTGGCCAAGGCCTCAGCCATGCTCCTGCAAAGAATGACCTAGTGGCATAGTTGGTATGAGATGGCTTTTTAAGATGCATTCACTGACCTTGACTAGTGTTCTGAGGGCATGAAACTGCTTTGGGCACTGGAGCCAAGTCCTGAGTGCAACACTGCTGGCAATGATGGCATTGGCGATCTGGTCTCATGTCCTACTTTTTGGAATGCCTCCTGACCCCTGTGTGTCTTCACTTTGATCCTCCTGCATAAAGTTAGGGTGCTGCGTATGAGACCCTGAGTGCCCTTTCCCTGGCCTGTTGTGTCCTTTGCATTCATACTGAAGCACTTTTAACAGTTTGTTATGTAGAGAAGGTAGTTCAGCTTTAAGACCTGAAGATTTCTGGAATAATTTTTAGGGGGCAAAATTGGCCCTTTTTCCCCGAGCCGGCGCGCAACTGGCGATGACACCATCGCCGTGCATGCTGACCACTCGCCGCCCCCCGCCGACCCCTTAATGCCCCCTGGGGGAAATTGCCCCGTGGACCATAAGGCTGGCGCGGGCAGATGTCAACGCTAGCTTCGCATGTCGTGAAGCTGGCAGACATCCAATCCCGGGGCATTATTTAAAGGGGAGGCCTGCAGCGCCCTGGGCTGCATTCATTGTTGGTTGGCTGACATTTGGGTCGGCCCGACCATGGTGGCCCTAGTGTGGACCAGGCCGCCATCGTGCAGACCATCACTCCGTTTTGGGAGCCCGGCTACTGGCCCGGCCTCACGCTGCCCTGGTGGTCCAGTGGCGGCCATTAAAGGGCCTTGCAGAGTGTGCAGTGGCTCTCCCCTTTAATGGAAGGGGAGGGGCGTTGTAACATGTCAGTGCTACGTGGAGCTTCCAAGTAGCGCTGGCCTCAGCGCCATGCTACCACTCCAGGAGCGCCCCTCAAAGGGGCGGATGGCCCAATTCCGCGTTGGGGTGGGACTTCCAGGCTGGGCAATAAAAGTCTATGTCCTGGAAGGTTGCCGCCCCCCAATTGAGGCAAGGGGCAATTTCACTCCCTTAATGTTTTTTTTTCAGAAGGCTGTTGAGCTCGAAGGGCTAGAGACTGCCTATTTTTAAATTATTTTTTTAGAAGGCCCTCAAGACTGCTTTCCAAAATGACAGCTTTGCTTTAAGAAAAGGCAGCCTTGTTCCAGGGAAGCTGCGGCCAAGCTACATTGGGTCTCCTACTGAGCGCACAGCCTGAAGCAGCGCGTCCCTCGCTAGGATGTGTGCTCCAATCATTCAAATCCGCAGGCAACGCCAAAATAATGGTGCTGCCTGCGATCTTTTTACCATCAAACCTCACCTGAGGTGTCACCACCCGTTTTTGGGCCTTATCAGATTTCTAGGCCCTAATCTATTACAACGCTTGATGACAAAAATAACAAAGTATTGCACTTACATTTTCAAATATTATACATTCCTCCTGTGAATGATGTATTTGTTCCTGATGGGGTGTTGCTGCATTTAGAGTCTAAATGAATTGCACTTTTCTACATTAGCCCATTACTTAGTGATCGCTCCTCAATTTTGAGCTGTGATTAATTATTACGGCACACGTAATTATGTTAGTCCATCTTCCCTTAGCCTCTCCTTGATTTGCTAATACTGGTTTAATGAATCCTCCTGTTTTTCTCCAATCCAATCCCTTTCAGTTATTAGCATTTTAAAATAACTTGGCTTAATAATTTAAATAATTTACAAGCAGCAGTTAAATTGAAAACAATTCTGGTTGATATACTATCAAAATTGGACAGACTTTACATGTAAAGTATCTAAAATAGAAATTAAATTGAATGGTCTCTGGGGTGAGAATATCCAGACACCTAAAAGCTCTTTAGTCATTGGATCTCAAAACAATCCTTGAGCGTGTATTAAAATAATTCTTAAGTATTCTTATTTATTTCCCTTAAAAGGAGATTGTTGCTGTTTTACAGAGGAAGCATAGATAGAAGAGCTATTTGTTATTTCACCACTATGATATCAAATCGAGAATGGTTTCTTGCAATTTGTTTTTTTTGCATGAATTATATAATTACAATGCAAATTACATCATTTTCTCATTTACTGTCAAACAAAAAATGTTTGCTGTTTTTCAATGGCAACTTTAAGCCTACAGATGTCTCTGTTTGTCAGTTTACTTGCGATACTTTTCTTTGAAACTGTAGAAATAAAAATGGAGAACCATATTGAATCTGAAATAAAACCAAGATAAATATTCTGGAAATACGCAGAAGATCCATCAGCAGCTGTAAGGAAAAAAAGACGGGATAACACTTCAGATGAAGATCCTTTGACAGAACATTAAGAAGCCGAGAAATTGGCCTCCTTAGCTCCTCCCGTTATCACCTCCGGGGGGCGATAACGGGGCGGTAACGACTTAACGACCGGGTGTGGCGGGATGCGCGTCTCCCGCTAACTTCAGCGAAAGGTTTGTGGCGGCAGTAAGACGTTGCTCCCTGATCTCCTTCACCTGAAGATCATGGCGTCATTGCCATCTGCATTGCTCCGGTAGCGCCCCGGACCCGAACTTAGGTTCTGCCCCTTGCAGCATCGCCGGGCGAAAACACCGGCAGCTGCAGGAAACGTTGTTCGGGAGGCCGGCTGCTTCGGGAGCGAAAGTTAAAGGGGAGGTTGCCGAGGTAAGTAGGAAAATTTCTAAAATGTTTTTTTCAGCTTTTTAAAATTCTCCTGGGTCGCGATCGATCAGCCTGGCACTCTACTGCAGTGCATGGGGCTGACCAGGCCGGATTGCGGCTGCCATCGGGGACCAGCTAATTTGTCCCAATGCAGAGCCTGCAGCGATGGGCCTTCCCTTTAAGGGAGGGAAGGAGCCTCAGAACATAGCAGCGCTGCACGAGACATTGTGCAGCACTGCACCACTACCGTCCTGCCTGCATCCAATCGGGGCACTCACGAATTTCTCCCCCAATGAGTTTACACCCAAAACACTAAAATCTATCTTTTTCTTTACATATGCTAATAGACCCATTGTGAATTTTCAGATTGTTTTGTATTTATTTGAATCTAAACCTTTGTAAAGATTTTTATTATTTAAACAAAGATTTAGAAACCCAATCAGTATTCGCAAAAATGTGGCACACGTGAAACTCCTGCTACAATTATGATTTGTACTAAAGTGCTCTATTCCTGTAATGTAAGGAGCACTATACAAATATTAATTGTTGAAGTAAATGTTTGAGCTGTGTTGAGCTAAAGGGACACTATTCATTTAAGGAGGAATGTGTCACTTTGCCATCCTAATCTTACTAATGTGGGTTGGTTGTCATAGCAAAGGACTTCTGAATTCTTAATATTGCACATTATCAGCCCTTTGCTCCTGCCTCTAAGCACCTTAAGTAAACAGATATTCATCATTTATAAATGATTTCAATAAAATAATTAGTAAAAGACTGTGCATGAAATTTTCTGGCTGACATTTTGTGTAAGAGCTTAATACAAACAATTCAATAGTTAAAAAATGGAAATGTGAGAGCCTACGGTTTCTTATCATTTATGATGGGATCCTGCTTTGCATTCAGCCCATGCAGTGGGTGAAAACTGAAGCTCCATGCCAAAGGAGGCGCTTAAAGGGACAGATGCATTTTTAATGTTTTATTGTTCATTTTCAAGTACCTTTTTACTGCTGTTTCTTTTAACAACAGCAGCAACAACATCCATTTAACAGTGCCTTTAACATAGAAAAATATCCCAAAGCATTTCATAGAAGTTTATACAAAATATACATTGTTTCTCCAGGATTTTTTCTGTTGAAGTTACAAAAGGGGATCGGGAAAAGACCTGTGGAAATGTTACCTCCTTTTCTTTGTGGTTGCATTCATCTAAATTTTGGCGATGCAATTTACTATATCCCTTCCAACACAACCCCCAAATTAGCAACCTCAATGTTAAGTGCAATGGACAACAGTGCACTGTAAGGTGTCGAAATTGCCCCTCTCCGGAGTGGAGTGGCCACCGACTTTTCATGGAATGGCTGCTGCTAACCCAATTGCCCCCCTGAGTTTTCCCGGTGGTGTCCCGATCCCCCTGCTACCGCTCTGCCGATCTGTGGGAAGGGCGTCGTCACCTTGGGTACTGCAGATCTACCCCCCGACAGCGACATTCCCCTTCGAAATCTGCGGCCAGCCTGGCGGTGCCAAAACAAGCTTTTTCTCGGTGGGCCAGTGAGGCTGTGGCCTTCTGCAGTGGTGGTGCACCTTCCCTCACAGGGGAGGTTGCACAGCCACTGGCGCCATGTTTTTTTTGTCAGCCCACTGCCATGTTGGCCTGACAAATATGTCCCCAGGTTCGTCCAGGCTGCCAACAGACAGCCTGGCACCCCCTCTTGGATGCCAGGCTGCTGGCCTGGATGAAATCCTCCCTGGTAGCCCAGTGGCCCGAAATTTAAAAGTCGCGGAGGCTCTCCCCTTTAATGAAGGGGAGAGCCGTAGTGACGCGGCGCCGTGATGACGTCATCGCGCCGGTGACTCCGCTCCACACCCAACTTCCGCCCCTCAGTTGCTGTCACCGCCGTGTTTCCGCCCCTCACGTGTTGTCACCACCCTCATTATGATTGAGTTCCAGATGAATGGATAAAAAAACCAACAACGAGCCGAATATCATGCAAGAGTCAACCTGAACCGTAGCTGCAGTAAAAACCCGTTTCGGGCAGGGGGCAATTTCTACCCCTACCTATTTAAATATGCCTGACCAATGAAGATTTAGCATGGTTAGGCATCATCTGCTCTGACAGGCACAAATAACATTCGGCTCAATTTCTACTCGTTCTGCAAACTTTGTTGGAAACTCATTCTTCGGGATAATGATAGTGGCTGGAAAGGCAGTGTGAGAAGGCTTTTGACCAATTTAAAAAAAAAATCACCCATCAGGTGTAGTATCCAGCACAAGAAGAAGATTCCACCAGCACAAAGTCGTTCTACTGAAAAAATAGGAGATCTACTCACAATTCACCCATGGTGATTGGAATTATTGGAGGTGAACAATTTGATCTTTTCCAAGTCTTGCTTTCCACTCCACACAATTGATAAAGAGTGGAAAGTTTATGTTATGGTGTTGAGTGAAGACACACAATAACAACTTAAGGTTGCAGGACAACACATGAAATACAAATTACTCCTTTTTCAAAATCAAAAGACTTTTGAACCCCACACATCTAGGACTGAAAGCTATCAAAAGATTGAGTCAAAAATAGAAAATGCTGGGAATACACAGCAGGTCAGACTTTATCTGTGGAGAGAGAAACAGAGGCCGGGATTTTACTAACCTTGGCAGGTGCATGGCGGGCAATGTCAGTGGCAGGTCCCAACCCCGCTGCTGCTCCACCCCGCTCTGGAAAATGATTTTCCCTTGATTGGTCGTGACAAGCCTGCCCAGCACATTTCCCAGCCAATTAGAGGAAGTAGATCTAGTGATGTTATTTGATGACATGTCATCAGCCGGTTTCCTTAAATGGGCCATAGCCAAGTTTAATTTGACATTTGTGCTGGCAGTGTTCTGCAGCATTGAGGTGCTGCAAACACTGACAATGACTGCACAAAGGCACAGGGCTGCACCCAAGCTCTCCCATGACTCCCTCCATATGCTTATGGAGTTAGTCACAGCAAGCAGGGAGGTCCTCTTCCCTTCCCATGGGTGGAAGGGACCTCCCCAGGAGATCAACACAGCCTGGTTGCACATTGCAGAGCAGGGCACAAGCAGGGATGTGGTCAGGAGGACCTGGCTGCAGTGCTGGAAACATTTCAATGATCTCAATAGATCACGAAACATTGGTACTGTAAGGGGTAAAAAGTATATTTAAAACCGAAATAAGGGTACGGTATGAAATCAGATTAAAGGGCACAGCTCATGCCTGTGTGCTTATCTTCAAAAGCTGCAGAACAAGCTGAGAAATGCAGAGCAAGGTTAAAAACTGCAGAACAACACATTCTAACAGACTGAGGTCAGCTCTGCAGGAGCTGGGAGATGGAAATGCTGTGAAACTACTCAGCAGCCCGTTTGATAAGGGTTAATGAATCAATGTAGCTCTGCTGATAAGCTGTAGGCCAACTGGTGGTCATAGAAAGTTGTGCACGAGGGTCTCACACATCGGAAAATGTATAACTGTGTGTAGAACCATCACTCGGGGAAGATCCTGTCTTAGGCAGCTGAGGCTGTGATGCTTCCCCTGTATATGCTTGAATAAAAATCGTAAAAATGAATCCAAGGTTTAGTCTGTTTGATGGTGTCGATTCCTTATTTCAGGGAATCCACCTTGAAGACGAGAAGCCTTTTTATCCCAATAATTGGTGTCACGAATAGGATACAGACTCTCCAACCTGGATGATGTGGCAGCTATTGGGGTGAGTAACTCTTAAATACCACTTACAAGTTAGAGATGAAACATTGATGGGGAAGGAGGTAATCTGAATAAAGAGCAAAGTTATTGCGAACCACGGAAGGACGGAAACCAAGGGATAAGAACGCCTTAGGTTATGAGTATGTCCTGAAGCACGGTGACACAGAGCTAATACTAACGAACGGCACAAACAAGAAGGAATACAAGAGTAACCTGCTGGCGTGGTGTGACGACCCCAGCGATCTTAATAAAATGGCCAATGGGAGAGAATGGGGACCAGAGGGGTCTCTGGTATATATGCTCGCTGAGAAGAATGTGAAACTAATCAAAAATACAAGTTAAAACCGACAGGTAAGCTGCCGAGGAAAAAAAGAAAACATAACATTTATTGAGTGAAAGGATGTTGTTTAAAAGTTTCAGTTTGTATGAAAGTGTGTGTTTGTGTGGAAGTTTTCTTGACTGTGGAATATTTGAGGTGGGAGTTAATGAATTTTTCATTTGTCTGAAAGCCTGTCTTTTAAAAGAGAAATGGTTGTCTGTATGTTTGTTTTAGCTTCCCCCACTTTTTGGACATGGAGCTGAAAGCATTTTTAACCCTTTGTAATGTTGTATTGAATCTGGGAAAGTATGAATAAATTGAGTGTTAAAATGTTCATTGTATACCTCGTTGAATTAGATTTTAAGTTAGAAATGCAGGTGTGGATTTATTTTGATTTACGGAGCCATGAAATGCACAAAAGACGGGTTGTTTAACAAAAGATTAAACTTCAGCCTTGAAGTTACAGATGTTAAAAAAAATGAATTGAGTGTTTTAATTGGATTACAAAAAAATTGCAATTGTCTTATGTAGTTTAAATTAAAAATGCATGGTTTCATTTTAAATCAATTTGAATCGTAACAAAACACTGTCTTTTCAATTTGGTTATTGCAAACAAATCAATTTGAACGTTTAAAAAGCACCGTTTTCTTTGGTGTCCCTTTTTAAAAAAAAGCCTGTATACATTTCTCGGAGCTACAAGCTAAGGGAAGCTCCGCCCTCTTTTGCCTTCTGTGTAAAATGTGTTTGTGATGTTTGTTAAATACAAAAACTAATTCAATATTTTTACAGTTCATTGGAAAAGCATCTGAAGAAAGAAGAATATGGAAATTGACATAACTTACTGTGTGCTATTTTTTCTGCTCTGTATTGTGTTTAACATATTGACTATGAAAAAAAGATATTGGTCTCAATTTAATTGGAATTATTGAGGGTAATTAATCAATGAAAACCGGACTTTCATTGTGGCATCAGTGAAATTCTGGTTATTTCAAAGTGAGAATGTCCCTAGTTCCAGATATGACACTTTCACCACATTGAAAAATTAATAAAAGACACTCTATGTTGATAATGATTTTTGCTAGGAAAAATAAAAGTTGTCGTTTGATTGTTTGGAAAATTTTATTTTAATTACCTGTTAGTTCTAGGTCAGTAAAAGAGTTTTAAATTTCGGTTTGGAAATCTTTTTAAAATGGATGATACTGAACAGTTTGGAAATAATGTTAGAAAGTTTAGAGGCAATCTAAAATGTTGTATTCTCTGATGAGAGACAGTCGTGCCGAGGTGGGGAGATCGAGATGAATTGGAGCACTTGTCTCTCATATCAGGGAAGGTTTTCAAAAAAAAGTAATGATGTCATGACTTCTAACAAACCTGCAACAGAGTTAACCCTTTCCGCTGACAGCTATATATTTTTGGTTTACCAAACAACAAAATTAAATTTTAAGATATTGGACATTATTAATTTAAGTTTCTTAATTGGAAGTGAATGTTTTCCCACATGCCAGAAGGAAAATAAATTGTAACGGTTATAAAGAATTAAAAAAAATGTGTAATGACTGTGTCCAAGTTAGAATGTTTGATCTATGTTTTCTATCTTTAATATTTAATAATTTTGGACAGTAAAGCTCCTCCAGGTATCAGGAATGAAATTAATGGGATGTGTAAAATGGAAAGAGGAAGTAAACATGCTTAAGGTACAGGGAGAAGTCTCTCCACAGGAAAAGGAATGGTGGAAGCAGAGGGGAGCCCAACAAGGGGCAGACAGGATATGGAGGAAAGATGGGAATGTGATAGCCTCAGAGTGCATTCAGGAAAGCCTATTGAGCATTTACCACAGATATGTCCATACAGGTAGAACCAACATGATAAATTCGATGGTGGAAGGGAATGGGTAGATATAGAAAACCATTGTAGAAAGTGTGTGACATGCGCAAAGTACAACTCAGGAGGGAAAATAAAGGTCAGGATGGGACATCAACCCCGACTAAAGGGACTACAGATAGATTTTACTGGACCGCTATTCAGCCACAAAGGGAAGACATACTGCTTAGTTATAATAGATCAATTTACGAAGTGGGTAGAAACTTTCGCCATTGGGAATTGCTCATCCGAAACCGTGGCCAGAATTTTAACGGAGGAAATAATCATCATCATAGGCAGTCCCTCGAGATCGATGAAAACTTGCTTCCACTCTTAGCATGAGTTCTTAGGTGGCTGTACAGTACAATATGAGAACCACAGTTTCTGTCACAGGTGGGACAGATAGTCGTGGTGGGAAAGGGTGGGCAGGGAGCCTGGTTTGCCGTACGCTCCTTTCGCTGCCTGCGCTTGATTTCTGCATGCTCTCGGCAACGATACTCGAGCTCAGCGCCCTCCCGAATACACTTCCTCCACTTAGGGCGGTCTATGGCCAAGGACACCCAGGTGTCAGTGGAGATGTCACACTTTATCAGGGAGGCTTTGAGGGTGTCCTTGTAATGTTTCCTCTACCCGCCTTTGGCTCATTTGCCGTGGATGAGTTCCGAGTAGAGCGCTTGATTTGGGAGTCTCGGGTCTGGCATGTGAACTATGTGGCCTGCCCAGCGGAGCTGATCAAGGGTGGTCAGTGCTTCAATGCTGGGGATGTTGGCCTGGATGAGGACGCTAATGTTTGTGGATCTGTTCTCCCAGGGGATTTGCAGGATCTTGTGAAGATATCGCTGGTGGTATTTCTCCAGCGACTTGAGGTGTCTACTGTACATGGTCCACGTCTCTAAACCATACAGGAGGGCGGGTATTACTATGGCCCTGTAGACCATGAGCTTGGTGACAGTTTTGAGGGACTGGTCTTCAAACACTCTTTTCCTCAGACGGCCGAAGGCTGCACTGGTGGTGTTTGATCTCATCATCAATGCCTGCTCTTGTTGATAGGAGGCTCCCGAGATATGGGAAGTGGTCCACGTTGTCCAGGGCCACGCTGTGGATCTTGATGTTTGGGGGGCAGTGTTGTGTGGCTAGGACAGGCTGGTGTAGGATCTTTGTCTTACTAATGTTTAGCGTAAGGCTCATGCTTTCATACGCCTCAGTAAATACGTCGACTATGTCCTGGAGTTCAGTCTCTGTGTGTGCTTAGACGCAGGCGTCATCTGTGTACTGTAGCTCAACGACAGAGGTTGGAGTGGTCTTGGACCTGGTCTGCAGATGGCAAATGTTGAACAGCTTCCCACTGGTTCTGTAATTTAGCTCAACTCCAGCGAGGAGCTTATCAACTGAGAGTTGGAGCATGGCAGCGAGGAAAATTGAGAAGAGAGTTGGGGCGATGATGTAGCCCTGCTTGACCCTGGTCCAGACATGAATTGGGTCTGTGATGGATCCATTGGTAAGGATCACGGCTTGCATGTCGTCATGGAGCAGGCGGAGTATGGTGACATACTTTTGGGGGCATCCGAAACGGAGGAGGACAGTCCATAGACTCTCACGGTTGACAGTGTCAAAGGCCTTTGTAAGGATGAAGAAGGCCAGGTATAAGGGCTGGCGCTGTTCCCTGCATTTTTCCTGCAGCTGTCATGCTGCAAAAATCATGTCTGTTGTGCCCCAGAGGGGACGAAATCCACACTGCGACTCCGGGAGGAGCACCTCGGCCACGAGCAGAAGACGATTGAGGAGGACTCTAGCAACGACTTTCCCAGTGGCTGATAACAGAGATTCCTCTGTAGTTGCCGCAGTCGGACTTGTCCCCTTTTTTAAAGATGGTCACGATCACTGCATCTCATTAATCTCCCGGCATGCTCTCCTCCTTCCAGATGAGAGAGATGAGGTCGTGTATTCGTGCCAGTAGTGCCTCTCCGCCACATTTCAGTGCCTCAGCAGGGATTCCATCCACTCCCATAGCCTTGTTTTTTAGCTGTCTTATGGCCTTTTCTACCTCATGCGGTGTTGGGGTCTCACTGAGGTGGTGGCAGGTAGCATGCTGCGGGATGGAGTCGAGAACACTCGAGTCAAAGGCAGAGTCTCGGTTGAGGAAATCTTCAAAGTGTTCCTTCCAGCGGGCCCTGACTGCCTCGGTGTCCTTGATGAGTGTTTCCTTGTTCTTGGCCAGGAGTGGGGTGGGGCCTTGAGAGTTTGGTTCGTATGTGGCCTTAACTGCGGTGAGGAATTCTCATACATCATGGCTGTCGGCCAGCTGCTGTACTTCCTGTGCTTTCTCCATCCACCACCTGTTCTTTAGGTCCCGGATTTTTTGTTGGACCTTAACCTTTAGCCGTCTGTAATGCTGCTTTGCTGCTTCCGAGTTGGGTTTTTGTTTAAGGCTCAGAAATGCCCTGCACTTGTAGTCTATTAGTTCTTGAATCTCCTGATCATTCTCATCAAACCAGTCCTGGTGTTTCCTGGTTGAGTGACCGAGCGTCTCCTTGCAGACACTGGTTATGGAGGCCTGGAGGGCAGACCAAGCGCTGTGGGCATTCTGCGTCTCTGGGTCATCAAGGCATGCCAGGTTAGCTGTGAGGTGCTGACTGTAAAGGGCTCTCTTAGCTGGGTCTTTAAGTGCCCCGGCATTGACTTTTTTGCGACTTCGCTTTGGGGCTATGTTGATGTCAATGATGGATCTGATTAGGCAGTGGTCCGTCCAACAGTCGTCAACTCCTGTCATGGCATGGGTGATGTACACATCCTTGCGATCCCTGGCTCGGACGATGACATAGTCGAGCAGGTGCCAGTGCTTGGAGCGAGGGTGTTGCCATGATGCCTTGTATTTGTCTCTCTGGCGGAACAAGGTGTTTGTGATGACAAGTTCATGCTCTAGACATTTTGTCAGGAGTAGGGTACCACTGGAGTTGGCTTTCCCTATCCCTTCTCTGCCAATCACGCCTCCCCAGAGGTCTGTGTCTTTGCCGACCCTGGCGTTGAAGTTGCCGAGGAGGATCAGTTTGTCGCCCGCGGGGACACAGGTCAAGGATTTATCGAGTTTGGAGTAAAAACCCTCTTTGACCTCATCTGTTGCATCGAGTGTTGGGGCATTAGCACTGATAACTATGGCGCACTGGTTCCGGGATAGGGTGAGTTGAAGCGACATGAGGCGTTCGTTAGTCCAGTGGTGGAGTCTTTGAGGCGGTCGACCAGCTCGTTTTTGATGGTGAAGCCAACTATGTGGAGGCGGCGTTCTGCCTCTGGTTTTCCTTTCCTAAAGAAGGTGTGACCTCCACCTTGTTCCTTGAGCTGGCCTTCCCCTGCCTGCCGGGTTTCGCTTAGGGCTGTGATGTCGATATCAAAGCGTCTAGGTTCCCGGGCAATTATGGCGGCGCGGCGTTCTGGTCTATCGCAGTTGGAGTTGTCCATGAGGGTCCTGTTGTTCCAGGTCCCAAACTTCATGTTAGAGGAGTGGAAGATGCCTGTGCGTTATTTCTTTTCACGTGGGGTGATCGTTGCACGCCGGCCACCACACGGGCTTAGCTGAGCGAGGTCTTGTTCCAGTGGCAAGGGCGTCCAGGACAACTGGAGACCAGGCACTGCTATATGGGCCTAATTGCCTACGGCGAGGTGTTGGCCGCAGGCTCGGCACTGGGTAGCGCCCTTGGTGGTAGGTGGTCCAAGGCTTGGTTGGCAGCAGGCATGGGGGGGGCCAGTGGTGCACTGGGGTTCATAATGGGGGAGCAGGAGAGTCACAGCCATTGTACTCACCACGTGCTGGAGGAGGAGAGGAGGCCAGGCCATCAGTGGGGAAGGAGAGGTCCACAGCATGGCCGCCGATTTGCGATGGTAACAGGCCTTAAGGAGAGGGGCAATTCTGGCCCCCATGTGTCTTTTATTGTATTTACAGCAATATTTGCTTTGCCACAGTAGTCCACTAGGTAGAGCAGTAATTCATTAGGTGGAGTTATATTACACTTCTCCCTCCTTAATGAAGGAGTAATCATAACAAATAATTATCACACATAATTTGCAAGGTTATACATAATAAAAGATATGGACTTATTTTGCCATATTTACAAATCAAACTTAACCACTGGTTTTCTGTTTCAAAGAGGATGCCTTTGCTCTCGAACAGAATCTTCCAAACATGGTGTCGAACTTAGATTAATTCTAGGCTGAGCCTGAGGAGAGTTTTACTCCAAGGGATACCCTTGATTTACATTTGAACTCTCTAGAACTTTAGACTGTTTGTCTGCCTGACTCGGACTCAGACTTAAGTTCTGACTTTCTCTTCGACTTGTTTCTAGTACATCTGACGTAGGATTTGCTATTGGTATGTTACTTGTTATAAGATTATCTGACTCATCAGAAATAATCAAATCTTTCCACTTTCAACTCCTTCTACATCTGTAGGTAAAATATGATCAACGTGAACAAACCTAACCTGTCCATGGTCAAACATATTGACAAATCTTTACTCTTCCTGGTAACCACTTTCACCATTTACGATGATGGTTCTTCACTCTCATCTTCTGAGTCAAGTTCACACTTCTATCTCTTACTCTATCTCTATCATGATTCTCTTTTGTCTTCATTGTTTCTCTTCTACTAATGGTGTCAAGTTTGGGTTTAACAACGAGAACCTAGTTCGTGGCTGTCATTTGAGAAACAACTCTGCTGGTGTTCTACCAGTAGTCGTATGAAGAGTATTACGATAAGTAATTAGAAAATTTGCTAATTTGTGGCCCAACAACAACTTCCGTTTCTTTGGATTTGGATCCAACATTTGCTTGATGAGGGCACATTTTACAACTTGTACTGTGCGCTCTGCTGCACCATTTGAAACAGGGTGGTGTGGTGGCACTTTCGTATGTTTCACATCATTTCTGCTCATGAACTGTGCAAATTCTTCTGGACAAAACTGAGGTCCATTATCAGACACAATTTTTTCTGGGAGGCCATATGAAGAAAATAATCTTTGAAAATTGTCTTGTGTTTTATTTGTTATTATTTTCCGCATCAGAAACAACTCTCCTCACTTCGAATGGTTAGCAATCAAAATGAACAATTGTTGTCTTTCTAGCTCAGCAACATCTATATGTAACCTTTGCTACATCCTGGGAGGCCATTTCTATGGCTGTAATGGTACTGATGGTGGTTTCTTGCTCACCGATTGACATGTTGTACACTGACTAACGATGCAATCTCTCTCATTATCTAGACCTGGCCACCATAAGTAACTGCATCCAAAACTCTTGGTCAAGCACTTTACCAGGTGCTGGTCATGAAGATCTCCTAATAATTAGGACCTAAACTTATTTGGAATAACTATTCTTAGAAACATAGAAACATAGAAAATATGTGCAGGAGTAGGCCATTTGGCCCTTCGAGCCTGACCACCATTCAGTAAGATCATGGCTGATCATTCCCTCAGTACCCCTTTCCTGCTTTCTCTCCATACCCCTTCATCCCTTTAGCTGTAAGGGCCATATCTAACTCTTGAATATATCCAATGAACTGGCATCAAAAACTCTCTGCGGTAGGGAATTCCACAGATTCACAACTCTCTGATTGAAGAAGTTTCTCCTCATCTAAATGCTAAATGGCCTACCCCTTATCCAAAGACTGTGTCCCTTGGTTCTGGACTTCCCACATCTAACCTGTCCAGTCCCGTTAGAATCTTATAAGTTTCTACGAGATCCCCTCTCATCCTTCTAAACTCCAATGTATAAAGGCCCAGTTGATCCAGTCTCGCCTCATATGTCAGTCCCGCCATCCCAGGAATCAGTCTGGTGAACCTTCGCTGCACTCCCTTAATAGCAAGAACGTCCTTCCTCAGATGAGGAGACCAAAACTGAACACAATATTCCAGATGAGGCCTCACCAAGGCCCGATACAACTGAAGTAAGAGCTCCCTGCTCCTACACTCAAATCCCCTAGCTATGAAGGCCAACATACCATTTGCCTTTTTCACCGCCTGCTGTACCTGCATGCTAACTTTCAATGACTGATGAACCATGACACCCAGGTCTCATTGCACACCTCCCTTTCCTAATCTGCCGCCATTCAGATAATATTCTGCCTTCATGTTTTTGCCCCCAAAGTGGATAACCTCAAATTTATCCACATTATACTGCATCTGCCATGCATTTGCCCACTCACCTAACCTGTCCAAGCCACCCTGCAGCCTTTTACCATCCTCCTCACAGCTCACACCGCCACCCAGTTTAGTGTCATCTGCAAACTTGGAGATATTACACTCAATTCCTTCATCTAAATCATTCATGTATATTGTAAAGAGCTGGGGTCCCAGCACTGAGCCCTGCGGCACTCCACTAGTCACTGCCTGCCATTCTGAAAAGGACCCGTTTACCCCAATTATCTGATTCTTGTCAGACAACCAGTTCTCTATCTACGTCAGTACATTACCCCAAAACCATGTGCTTTGATTTTGCACACAAAGCTCTTGTGTGGGACCTTGTCAAAAGCCTTTTGAAAGTCCAAATACACCACATCCACTGGTTCTCCCTTGTCCACTCTACCAGTTACATCCTCAAAAAATTCTTGAAGATTTGTCAAGCATGATTTCCCTTTCATAAATCCATGCTGACTTGGTCACTGCTTTCCAAATGCACTGCTATTTCATCTTTAATAATTGATTCCAACATTTTCCCCACTACTGATATCAGGTTAACCAGTCTATAATTCCCCGTTTTCTCTCTCCCTTCTTTTTTAAACAGTGGTGTTACATTAGATAGCCTCCAGTCCATAGGAACTGATCCAGAGTCAATAGACTGTTGCACCCAACATGATACAATCTTTATCCACTGATAATTCATTCCTATGAACGAAGTATGGATTTATATCTTTCTCTGATACCTGGTTTGGCCAGCCATTTGCTAAGCAATCACACACTTTTGACATAACTGGGTCACGTTTGGTTGCTCTACCAATCTCTTCAGCTGTGGCTGGCTGTTCATCAATGCATGAAAAATAGAACACTTCTTCCCTATTGGGTGTAACTTGTGATAGGGATGGCAACCTAGATGTAGCATCAGCATTTCCGTCTGACAAGGTACAACAACAATTGGTGTAGCCCAATTACATAGATCTATCTTAGAGATAATGTTCTCAGTCTCATCTTTTGAGTTGTTGCTCAACTTTCTCCTTGAGTGCATATGTTACATGGCTTGCAGTAAACTGATCTAGCGTCTTTCTGTACCCTGACACTTGTCTTGAAACCTTGGAGTGGACGGCCTGTTTCGCAGAACAGTTTCGGATATTGCTTGATGGCATCATCCTTCGATGCAAATCTCGTTTCAACACGAAAAATCTCATTCCAATCCAAGTTATTAATCAGGTTTGTCTCCTGCCACGGCGAAGAAAGGCACGCTCTGAAACAGATCCTTGTATTTCACCTTGTATTTCATCCTACCACAGGGATTTGCTCTCCTGAGTAGCCTTGCTGCTCTATATTCGACCTTTCCATCGGAAAATCACTCAACTTGTTAAGATATAGCGTTTCTGGTTCTATGCTTATGGATACACCAGTGTCGATTTCCATGGATATCTTGGTTCCTGCAACTTCTACTTGTATGACGATATTTCATGAATTGCTGTTAGGATACCCTTATGCTCCTGATGACGTGTATCTCCAGAATGTCCTCGTCCTGTGGCTTCTCTTCCATCCCATGTAGTCTCTGCCGATTTCTACTTATAGCACTGAACATCACTTTACTCTTCAGTCTGCATGTTTTTTTTACAGATATACTTATGATTTCAGACATATGGTCGGTTTAAATGTTTTTTATCTAACATAACCTTGTTGCGCATTGACTCAGATAGCTGCACCGTTACACACTGGTGATTCCTTAACATCAAAAGGTATAATTACACTTAATCTCAATCAACTTAAACTTTAACTGTCTCGAAGGTGATGCACACCATTGATGTATTACCTGCACACCCAGCAGTGTGTCAGCTTTGTAAATAAAACCAATGTTCTTTCAGGCAAAGCGCTCATTTATGAACTCCTGGCGTAAGAGTCTTGCAGCTATAATGTCACCATGGGCCCTTTCCTGCGGTCTACAGGGGCGCGGGGGTATGGCTTCAGCATCAGCTTGATTCTGTGGCCCGATGTCAGCGTCCAGCTCCTCGTCCTCCTCTTCCTCGCTCTCCTGAGTGGACCATTACACCCTTCTGGCAATTCGTGTCTCCTCCTGACAGCCAAGTTGTGCAGCATGGAGCATACCAACATGAATTGAGCTACCTGCTCAGGGTGATATTGGAGCTCGCCTCCTGAGTGGTCCAGGCATCTAAAGTGCTGCTTAAGCACTCCAATGGTTTTCTCCATGAGATTGCGAGTGGCTCTGTGGTTCTCAATGTACTGCTTCTCGGCTTCGATGTGGGTGTCATGCAGGGATGTCATCAGCCATGTGGCGAGGCCATATCCTTTGTCACCAAGCATCCAGCATTGACCTTGTGGTTGATTGTTAAACAAGTCAGATACAGTGCTCTCACGCAGGATGTGAGCATCATAGATGTTGCCCAGAAATTTAGCATTCACTGCCATAATAATGTGCTGGTGGTCAAACAATGCATTGCACATTCAGGGAGTGGAATCCCTTGTGGTTCATGAAAACCTCTGCATCCTGAAAAGGTGCCCGCATCGCGATGTGTGTAGTCTATTGCTCCCTGCATCTTGAGAAAGTTAGCAGTTCAGTAGACTCCCAAAGCCCTCTCAGTCTAAGTCTCCCTGGTCATAGGGAAGTCCATCCTGCATGCGTACAGGGCTTCAGTGACCTGTCTAATGCAGCAATGTGTGGCATGCTGAGGCACACCGCAAATATCGCCAGCTGAAGCCTGAAAAGAACCCGACGCATAAAGCCATGGTGACTTTGACCTCGACAAACAGTGCAGTACTGATGGTGTTGGCAGGCTGCAGATCTCTCCTTAGCAGCTGGCATACCTCACTGATAACCTCTTTGTGGAAGTGAGGTATGCCAGCTGATAAGGAGAGATGTCTCCGAAGGCAGGTGGTGTCGGGCAAGTCGAGGTAAGACTGCTTCTCCCTGTACTTGAAGGGGGTATAACGTCTGGTCCTCCTCATCAGTCTGTCACGTCTTACATTGGGCACATGATGGTATCGAGCGTACCTTCTGCCATCTCGAGTCTGCAGCATATAAGTGGTCAACAAGAGAGGATGAGAAAGGACAGGCCGCATTCTAATAGTTATCTGTTTTCCACAGAATGAATGTACCCACTAAGACACCTAGTAAATTCCAATCATCCACAGTATAATAAGATGTTTGTCCAGATGTTCACTTCATCTCCAAAGACCTCCAGAGTACATCCGAACTCCTCCAAGGTTGAAGCAGAGCAGCCTTTTAAATGATGCAACATGTGATTTAGAATGTGGCATTCATACTGCTGTGAGTAGTTCTGGTTAGTTCCACTTGTTCCCAGCCAAAAGTAAGGATGGGCGATATATTAGGGGTTAGTTTTGGCAAATGTAATCTTTATGACTAAAAACAGTGGCCGGGCGGTATTATTAAATCTCGGTGTTAATTACGTGCGAAAAGTAATGCTGGGCAATATTATGGGCGTTGGGATCGCCTATTCTGATGATTCCGCCCAAAAAAGTTGGCGGGCGGTATTATTTTTGCTCAGCGATATGCACACGCGGAAAGTAACGCTTGGCGATAAGTGACTGAGAAATGGGTGTCAGTTTCCATTTTGTGGCTAAATGGGCAATATCTGGGCATTAGACGTTGTTTCAGCATTAAAATGGACGTTAAGTGGGCGTTATGCATGCAAAAATAATGGAAAATCTAGCCCCTTGAAGTTTAACATGGAAAAAGTAAACGTGGTAAAAAAGGAATCGGGGGTAAAAGAGGAATTCTAGAAATGGTAGGCGCGGGATATGCGGCAGAGGTTGCGACGGTAAATACTATAGATCTACACATGATAGATGAGCTGAACCTTACGGGGATTGTTGGATAGGGATGAGGACAATGAAAGGGTACAGGTACAACTGGGTAGTGGCATGGAGAGGGAATTGTTACAAGTCACCCACACATTGCGAGACCATACCAGAACCATAAATTTGATAAACAAAATGGAGAGAAATGTAAGCAGGAGAATACAGATGGAAATATTTTGCGTAGGGTACTCTCAGTGGAATACAACATAACCTAGAGCAACCCCAAAATGGAAAGGTGCCGGATTGGATACCAATTGATGTATTTACCAGCTGGACCATGGACAAAAACATGATTCATACGTGTGAGGTGCGGAGGAAAAATCATGCTTGGGTCCCAAAGGTCAGATGTGTAACCGGACATTTAAATATAATAGGTTTTGTACAATCAATACCACAGTATGATGTGACAAAGGGAGATCCCCTATACCAAACAGACAATATAGAGGAAATAAGAAATCAAACTCGCATGCGACACCATGACCAATCCAGATATGTGATTAAAGAAAACAACTATACAAAGAGTCTTAACATAGATGATTGCTATAAAAATAATCAAGTTGTTTTATGTCGAGATCCAGCACGAATGACCAAGGACGACAGTGGATATGGCCGAATTGACGGGTGCACATTGAGTATCACACCACTGGCACGGGATTACGAAACAACTGCTGTTCCATAAGGAAATGGGGAATGGTGTTTGGGCACCACGGCAACTAACATGACAGTTACCAATAAGGGAGGGGTTGCCTCCTGTGCCATCATGGATACTGACTTCCGCTTCACCCCGCTTGACGAAACACATATAAGTGGGTATATCATATACCCTGAACCGGAAGAAGAAACAATTAATGGGACAATGATAGACACTATCCGAGAAGGGTATGAGAAGGCCATAAGGCCGCAAGGAAAACCGATATCCAGACTAAATAAGTAACAAACTCTACTAGAGCAGGATATTCGGAGGCAAAGGTGGAAGTACATAGTGCTGATGGAAGAAATCGACAAATTGCAAAAGGACACTGAGGTACTTGGTACATGAAGTTTTGGACTGCTGGATTCAATGTGCAAGTACATCCGTGGATACCACTAATATCACATGTACTGGTTGTTGTGCAAGGCGTAGAATTGGTAATCTTGCTGTTGTTAGCCTGTCAGAAATATAACCGACATAAGAGGCATGCCGTGGCACGAGCAATAACCAAAAGATTGAACAAAGGGAAGATAGACAGTTCGGCAGAGAGGACTTATCTTGCATAACCTTGATGGGAAAGCCAACAGGTGGGTCCTGCAGTTCGTGAAGTAGCATTACCCAAATGAAGGGACAAACCTGGGGCTCACCCACGAGGAATTAACTGGGAATTGGCCTGGCTTGGGCATATAGCCAAGGGCCATAAGTGGGAGATTGTAAAGGGGTAAAAGGTATATTTAAACTGAAATAAGAGTATAGTATGAAATCAGGTAAAGGGCACAGCTCGTGTCTGTGTGCTTATCTTCAAAAACTGCAGAACAAGCTGAAAAATCCAGAGCAAGGTTAAAAACAGCAGAGCAACACATTCCAATAGACTGAGGTCAGATCTGCAGGAGCTGGGAGAGGGAGATGCTTTGGAACCACTCAGCAACCCATCTGATAAGGGTTAACGAATCAATGTAGCTCCACTGATAAGCTGTAGGCCAACCGGTGGTCGTCGAAGGTTGTTCACGAGGGTCTCACGCCTCGGAAAATGTGTAACTGTGTATAGAACCATCACTCGGGGAAGATCCTGTCTTAGGCTTCCCCAACATATGCTTGAATAAAGATCATAAAACTGAATCCAAGATTTTGTCTGTTTGATTCCATGGTTGTTATAAGGGCAGGTGTCAACTCCTTATTTCAGGGGATCAACCTTGAAGAAGAGAAGCCTTCCTTTTACCCTAACAGTACAAAGCCACACTCAACCTCATCCTGCTGTGCCTCTCATCACATCCCTATCACTCTGACTTCCCTACCCTACTCCTGTACATTCTTACTCACACTAACTTACCTTACACCTCCACCCATCTCTCTCTATCTATATTATCACATCGCCATCTCACTGGCCACACAGCAGCTCACACTCGCCCTCACCCTAGTGCAATCATACCAACTAACAACACACAAGAGTAGACAATGTTCATGTAAAGTTTCTGTTAATGTGTCAAACATTGAAACCTTTATTTTCAAAACTTTACGTTGTTGGAAAGATTTGTGTGCACTTTTGGAAGTGGTTTAGTGAGTTGCAGTAAATGGTGAGAGGTAACGGTACCCCCCACAATGGTGATGAGTGTGAAAGGAATGGCTTGGACATTGTCGGGATACTTTATGGTGTTGGTATGGAGTGGCCATAGTGAGGCTATCCCTGTCCTTCTGGGCAGCAATGTGGTTGGGTGCTGATACCCTACATCCTGTGCAGCATCAGTTGATTGCAGAGAAGGTTGGTGGTGTTGTTGTTGATGCTGCTGGTGTGCCTGGTGCTGCTGGTGTTACTGGTGTTGGGGCTGATTGTTGGGCGATTCTGAGGACCAAGTTGAGAGAATATACATGGCACCCATGCTGATGGAATAGATGGCAGGTAAAGTAGAGAAGACAGAAGTGAACTGTCAATGGTGAGAGAGGTAATTAGGTATTACTGGATGGAGACTTGTGTAAAGACTTGCAGCACGGTGAATCTGTTGTGGAATTGCTGTGAGGAAGAGCTTAAAGCTGAGGGAAGATATCTCTGTAAGGTGGGAGCTTTACTGTACATTTGAAGTTGTCAACTCAACAGCTGATTCAATGGCCACTGAACTCCCGCTTCAGTTTGACAGACAAGATCTCCGACCAGCGTGGACTGCGGGGGCGAGCTCAAATGTATTCTTAATGATGTGTAAACAAGGTCATAATTACCTGAACTGGATCCCTCCTCGCTGCATATCTGGTCTGCTCAGCGCTGACAGAACCTACATCAGGAAAGACGCAGGTCAGCAGGTTCACAGCGGGGTCCCAAACTCGCTGGGAAAAAAAAGCACTTTCCCACCCGACCCATCACCGATCGTGTCCACTGACCCCGGAAAATCTAAGCTCAAGTTAACGTTTCAGGTCGATGAATTTTCGTCAGAAGAGAAAATTTAGAGCTATAACAAGTTTTAAGCAAGTGTAGAGACAGGGGAGGGAGGAAGGGAGGAAAGAACAAAAGGCAAGGTCTGTGACAGGGTGGAAGGCAGGAGACATTTCAAGACAAAGGGGTTGATCGTGCGAGGCAAAAGGAGATGGTAAAAGGTTGAGACATTGTGACCAAAGATTAGGGCTGGAATTCTCTGGCATCCATGAGGGCAGGATTGGAGGTGGGTCAGGAGTGAAAGTTGAAGTAACTTGGAGCGGGTCAGGAACCCGCCGTCATCCCACCTCCTGCCTTCATGCGCCATTCCCTCGGGTGCGTTTGCCAGTGTGGCAGCAACCCGAACAACAGAGGCGGCCGAGCTAATTTAAATCATTAATACAAAAGCAAAATAGTGTGGATGCTGGAATCTGAAATAAAAACAGAAAATGCTGGAAATCTCAGCGGGTCAGGCAGCATCTGTGGAGAGAAATAGAATTAACGTTTGAGGTCGATGACCCTTCGTCAGAACTGGCAAAAGTTCAAAATGTAACAGATTCTTAAGGAAGTGCAAGGGGAACTGAAAGGGGGAGGAGAGGAAAGGAAAAAAGGGGAGGTCTGTGATAAGGTGGAAGGCAGGTGAGATTTGAGAGACAAAAGGGATGATGGGCCAAATTGAGATGGTAATGACACGTTAGGAAACAAAAAGGGAGGAAAGGGAACAAAATATGGGCAGAGGTTACGGTCTGAAATCAGTGCTCATATGAGTGACTCCCGTATGCCATGTGGTTGTATGAGATATAATTCTGTCAGTTGCTGAGATATCCCCCTCTCTCCATCTCCCACATCCAGCTGCTCTGCAACTCCTGACACTTCCAGGGCCACCTCTTCTGCTGCAGTTAAGGTGGCCAATAATGGAGAGCAACCTCCGATTCTCTCCCTCTTACTGTGGGCTCTCTTCTCCTGAAAAGAGGGAAAGAAGAGAAGGTTGAGTGATGGAATGACTATAAGGAATGGATCGGTTACATCTTTAGAGGGTGATTATGTTGGAGTCTGGTGCCAATGCCAAATGGCGTGTTCTTGTGTGTTGTTAGTTGGTATGATTGCATTTGGATGAGGATGAATGTGAGGTGTGGTTAGTCAGATGGGGATGTGATAATGTAGATAGAGAGAGGGGGATCGGCGGAGGTGCAAGGTATGTTGGTGTGAGTAAGGATGTGCAGGAGCAGGTTTGGGAAGGCAGAGTGATGGGGTTGTGATGAGAGGCAGAGCAGGATGACGTTGAATGTGGCTTTGCATTCACTTTTGTACTCACCTTTCCTGATGTAATGAGATCATTGAAGCACTTCTGGCACTGAACCCAGGTCTTCCTGATGACTTCCCTGTTATTCACCTCCTCTGCAATCTCCAATCAGGCTCAATTGTTCTGCTGGGGAGTTCTCTTGCACCCATCGGGAAGGAAGAGGACATTCTCCCCTGCTCTCACTCCCACAAGCATATGGAGGGTGTCATCTGAGAATCTAGGTGCAGCCCTCTGCCTCTGTGCAGTCATGTTTACAAGTGTTTGGAACACTCCAGTGCTGCAGTACAGTGCCTGCACAATCCTCGGTGAACCTTCAAATGCAATGTGGCCATGGCTCCTTTAAATATCCCGGCTGAAAATGTGTCATCGATGATGTCATCAGACCCGCACCATTTAATAGTGCTGCCTTAATAGGTGCCATTAACGGAAAGGTGATTTCAGGACTGGAATGTAATGAGGAACAGGGTCATGACCCGCCGCAGCAACTGCCTGCACCTGTCTCGCCCAGGTACAGAAAATTCCAGCCCAGGACATTGTCTAAAGTTACAAGAATATTAGAAAATTGCTGGAAGCACAATCATTTACTGTGAATGGCTGGACACAAAATAAAGTTCAAGGAACAATACTGACTACAAAAAAAACACAGTAAGCCAAGTTGTAAAACAAAATTGAGGGGCAGCTGTAAGTCCCATACTTTTGACTTTGTGGAATAAGGACGTTTCTTCATAGAATCATAAAGCACAGAAGGAGGCCATTCGGTCGATTGTGCCTGTGTTGGCTCTTTGAAAGAACTATCCAATTAGTCCCACTCCCCTGCTCTTTCCCTGTGGTCCTGCAATCGTGTCATTTCCAAGTATATATCCAGTTCCCTTTTGAAAGACTTCACTTTGGCTATTACAGTCTGTTATTGCTATGACATAGTGCATGATTAAAGTATTCGTAGTTTATGATCAATTACATCTTTCATAAATTCAAGCCAGTCTTCTTTGATTTTAAAATTATTTATAAATTTGAGAATTGTTATGATGTGGAATGCATTGCCTGAACGGGTGGTAGCAGCAGATTCAGTAGTAACTTGCAAAAGGGAATCAGATATATACTTGAAAAGAAAACATTTGCAGGGGAAAGAGCAGGGGAGTGGGACTAAATAGATAGCTTTTTCAAAGAGCAGGCACGATAAGCCAAATGGCCTCCTTCTGGCTGTATGATTCAATCAAACAGTCATATATTCCTTCAATCTATTTTTAACTACGCATGAATACAATGTTGTTTTCATCTTCAATTAGTAACCCTCATCTTCATCTGCGGAACAGGAAGAAGGGCATATTATTGTGAACTTGGAGGAGGTTAAGGTGTCTACCTAACACAAGGAACTCAGTGTGTCTGAGGAAGATATTGAAACAAAAGAATTATAACAACATGCATACATGAAGCAAATGCTTCAGTGTGTAGTTGGGCTGTGGGAGACATGGGGTGAATTTTCTGGGAGTTTTTCCTGCTCATCCACCATAACTTTGGCAGAAGAGCTGGAGAATTTCCTGAACACATGTAAACATCATTTAGGCTATGGTTTCCATGGCTCTTCTGCCGAAATAATGGTGGGCGAGTGGAAGAAACCCCACAAAAATTCAACCCCAAAGTGTTGAATTACACTTCAATTCCACTGTTAGCAACTTCTCAGATGATGAAGCAGTTCATGCCCACATGCAGCAAGACCTGGACAACATTGAGGCTCGGGCTGATAAGTGGCAAGTAGCATTCATGCCACACTCTTTCTTTTCCTTTCTTTCACAAAAGTGGCAGGCAATGACCATCTCCAAAAAGATAGAATCTAACCACCTCCCCTTGACAGTCAACTGCATTACCATCATTGAATCCCCTATCATCACATTCCTGGGGGTCACCATGACCAGAAAATTAACTGGAGCAGGACATAAATATCGTAGTAACAAGAGCAGGTCAGAGGCTGACTCCCCAAAGCCTTTCCACTATCTATGATCCACAAGTCAAGAGTGTGATGGAATACTCTCCACCTGTCTGGATGAGTGCAGCTCCAACAACACTCTAGAGGCTGCAAAGGGACATAGACAGGTTAAATGAGTGGGCAATAAATAAGGTTGCAGATGGAGCATAATGTGGAGAAATGTGGAATTATTCACTTTGTAGGAAGAATAATAAAAAAGAAAAGAAATTAAATGATAAGAAACTATTAAATGTTGGTGTTCCGAGAGATTTAGGTGTCCTCATACAGGAAACCCAGAAAATTAGCATGCAGGTACAGCAAGCAATTAGGAAGGCAAATGGCATGCTGGCCTTTATTGCAAGGGGGTTGGAGTACAAGAGTAAGGAAGTCTTACTATAATTGTACAGGGCTTTGGTGAGATCACACCGGGAGTAGTGTGCACAGTTTTGGTCTCCTTATCTGAGAAAGGGCATAATATGGTAGAATTCTTTATTAAAATGGAGAGTGACAGTGCTAATTCAGAGACTAGGGTCCTGAACTTAAGGAAAGGTAACTTCGATGTTATGAGACGTGAATTGACTAGGATAGATTGGCAAATGATACTTAAAAGGTTGACAGTGGATAGGCAATGGCAGACATTTATAGATTACATGGATGAACTTCAACAATTGTACATGCCTGTCTGAAGTAAAAATAAAAAGGGGAAGGTAGCTCAACCATGGCTAACAAGGGAAATTAGGGATAGTGTTAAATCCAAGGAAGAGGCATATAAATTGGTGAGAAAAAGCAGCAAACCTGAGAACTGGGAGAAATTTAGAATTCAGCAGAGGAAGAAAAAGGGTCTAATTAGGAAGGGGAAAATAAAGTCTGAGAGTAAGTTGCAGGGAACATAAAAACTGACTGCAAAAGCTTCTACAGATATGTGAAGAGAAAAAGATTAGTGAAGACCAATGTAGGTCCTTTGCAGACAGAATCAGGTGAATTTATAATGGGGAACAAAGAAATGGCAGACCAAATGAACAAATACTTTGGATCTGTCTTCACTAAGATACAAATAACCTTCCGGAAATACTAGGGGTTCGAGGGTCTAGTGAAAAGGAGGAACTGAAGGAAATCCTTATTAGTCAGGAAATTGTGTTAGGAAAATTGATGGGATTGAAGGCCGATAAATCCTTTGGGCCTGATAGGCTGCATCCCAGAGTACTTAAGAAAATTGCAGTAGAAATAGTGGATGCATTGGTGATCATTTTCCAACATTCTATTGACTCTCGATCAGTTCCTTTGGACTGGAGGGTAGTTAATGTAACACTACTTTTAAAAAAAGGAGGAAGAGAGAAAACAGGGAATTAGAGACCGGTTAGCCTGACATCGGTGGTGGGGAAAATGTTGGAATCAATTATTAAAGATGAAACAGCAGCGCATTTGGAAAGCAGTGGCAGGATCGGTCCAAGTCAGCATGGATTTATGAAAGGGAAATCATGCTTGACAAATCTTCTAGAATTTTTTGAGGATGTAACTAGTGGAGTGGACAAAGAAAAACCAGACGATGTGGTGTATTTGGACTTTCAAAAGGCTTTTGACAAGGTCCCACACAAGAGATTAGTGTGCAAAATTAAAGCACATGGTATTGGGGGTAATGTATTGACGTGGATAGAGAACTGGTTGGCAGACAGGAAGAAGAGAGTCAGAATAAACGGGTCCTTTTTAGAATGGCAGACAGTGACTAGTGGGGTGCCACAGGGTTCAGTGCTGGGACCCCAGCTATTTACAATATACATCAATTATTTAGATGAAGGAATTGAATGTAATTTGCAGATGACACTAAGCTGGGTAGTGGTATGAGCTGTGAGGGGGATGCTAAGAGATTGCAGGGTGACTTGGACAGGTTAGGTGAGTGGGCAAATGCATGGCAGATGCAGTATAATGTGGATAAATGTGAGGTTATCCACTTTAGTGGCAAAAACAGGAAGACAGAATATTATCTGAATGGTGACAGATTAGGAAAAGGGGAGGTGCAACGAGACCTGGGTGTCATGGTACATCAGTCATTGAAATTTGGCATGCAGGTACAGCAGAGGGTGAAGAAGGCAAATTGCATGTTGGCCTTCATAGCTAGAGGATTTGAGTATAGGAGCAGGGAGGTCTTACTGCAGTTGTACAGAGCCTTGGTGAGGCCACACCTGGAATATTGTGTTCAATTTTTGTCTCCTAATCTGAGGAAGGACGTTCTTGGTATTGAGGGAGTACAGCGAAGGTTCACCAGATTGATTCCCGGAATGGCAGGACTGACATATGAGGAGAGACTGGATCAACTGGGCTTGTATCCACTGGAGTTTAGAAGAATGAGAGGGGATCTCATAGAAACATATAAAATTCTGACGGGATTGGACAGGTTAGAGGCCG
The DNA here is from genome assembly GCF_044704955.1 of Pristiophorus japonicus. Lineage (NCBI taxonomy): Eukaryota > Metazoa > Chordata > Chondrichthyes > Pristiophoridae > Pristiophorus > Pristiophorus japonicus. The sequence continues at coordinate 93,296,024 of NC_091981.1, forward strand.
GAAGAATGTTCCTGTTGCTGGGGAGATTCAGAACCAGGGGTCACATTCTAAGAATAAGGGGTAAGCCATTTAGGACCGAGATGAGGAGAAACTTTTTCACTCAGAGAGTGGTTAACGTGTGGAATTCTCTACCGCAGACTGTTGTTGAGGCCAGTTTGTTAGATATATTCAAAAGGGAGTTAGATATGACCCTTACTGCCAAAGGGATCAAAGGGTATGGAGAGAAAGCAGGAAAGGAGGTTGAATGATCAGCCATGATCTTATTGAATGGTGGTGCAGGCTCGAAGGGTCGAATGGCCTGCTCCTGCACCTAATTTCTATGTTTCTATGTTTCTATACATGCCTTGGAGGCATTGCAACAAAGGTTCACTCGATTGATCCCTGGGATGAGAGGGTTGTCCTATGAGGAGAGTTTGAGTAGATTGGGCCTATACTCTCTGGAGTTTAGAAGAATGAGAGTTGATCTCATTGAAACAACAATAACAACAATTTATATTTATATAGCGCCTCTAACGTAGTAAAACGTCCCAAAGCGCTTTACAGAAGTGTTATAAGACAAAACAAATAAATTTGCCACCGAGCCACAAAAGAAGAAATTACGGCAGATGACCAAAAGTTTGGTGTAAGAGGTATTTTTTAAGGAGCTTTTTAAAGGAGGAAAGATAAATATTGAGGCAGAGAGGTTTAGGGAGGGAGTTCCAGAGCTTAGGGCCCAGGCAGCTGAAGGCACGGCCACCAACGGTTGCACAGTTATTATCAGAGATACTCAAGAGGGCAGAATTTGAGGAGTGCAAATATCTCAGGGGGTTGTGAGGCTGAAGGAGATTACAAAGTTCAGGAGGCATATATGACCCTGAGGTGGATTGATGGGGTAGGTGCTGAGAGGTTGTTTCTCCTGGATGGAGAGTCTATAACTAGGGGACATACTCACAGGATAAGAGGTCAGCCATTTAAGACTGAGATGAGGAAAAAATTATTCACTCAGAGGGTTATGAATCTTTGGAATTCTCTACTCCAAAGGGCTGTGAATGCTGAGTCGGTGAGCATATTCAAGGCTGAGATAGATAGATCTTTGGACTCGAGGGGAATCAACGAATTTGGGGATTGGGCGGGAAAGTGGAGTTGAGGACGAAGATCAACCATGATCTTATTGAATAGTGGAGCAGGCTCAAAGGGCCATATGGCCTACTCCTGCTCCTAATTCTTATGTTCTTATGTTTTTAAGAAGCTCGACATCATCCAGAACAAAGCAACCCATTTGATTGGCACCCCATCCACCACCTTAAACATTCATTCCCTCCACCACTGGTGAACTGTGGATGCAGTGTGTACCATCTAAAAGATGCACTGCAGAAACATGCCAAGACTTCTTCGACAGCACCACCCAAAACCATGACCTCTACCACCTCGAAGGACAAGGGCAGAGTTGCATGGGAACACCATCACCTCCAAGTTCCTCTCCAAGTCACACACTATCCTGACTTAGAAATATATCACATTCTTTCATCATCGCTGGGTCAAAATCCTGGAACTCCCTACCTAACAGCACTTTAGCAATACCACCATCACATAGACTGCAGCGGTTCAAGAAGGTGGCTCACCACCACCTTCTCAAAGACAATTAGGGATGGGCAATAAATGCTGGCTTTGCAAATGACGCCCACATCCCATGAATGAATTTTTTAAAACTTCCACCAACTTAAGGTAAGAAAACTGAAACCATCCAAAACAAAAAAACCATGACTGGCAAGTAAGCACTTTTCCTAGTGTTCCAGAAACTGGTTTTATCTGTCTCAGGACTTAAAGTTGGCTCCATGGGCACTCAATAATAAATCCACTAACATCCCCTCTGGGGAAATTTAGGCCTGTCCTAACTCTTGTGCTAGCTGATTGGAATTAGAAGATTGACACTGGATGTTTATTGATATTTGTTATAAAGGAAGATTTTCATACTGTAGCCCTGTACTAGTTGCTTGACAGTAGTGTACCATACTGCTGTATTTATATAATCATTCTCCATGTCACATATCAAACAGCCGGGATCCCACAAACCACAATCTTTCATCCTGCCCCGCTTCAGTGATGAGTATTTTCTGAGAACATTTAATTTTGTGTAGCAGGCTAGCAGCTCTTGGTGAATTGTGACAAATAGCTGCACTTTGACACATATCGTTAGATAGCAAACAATCAAATAGAATTTGTAATTGAAGATTAAATCCTTCCAGGCAAAACAAATATGTTTAGCTGTAATAACACTTACAAGCTCTTCCAATTTTAAATTTGCTTGTAGATTTCCACAAGATTTGATGGAACTGTGGAAAGGAACAAATCTTGTCTACAGGTTGCAATTCTGGCAGACTACAGATGAAATGGAACTCAATGTGTGAAAATGGAGTTGTCTCTTTCAGCCAGTTTATGTAATTCGTTCAAATTTAAATCTCAGTCCAACTGGTCTTTAGAATCTGAAGCATACAGGAGATGTTACTTTAATTCTTATAATAATACAAACAAAATAAGTTTAATTGTACCCAGGCAATGTGTGGAATTTACCGACACTGAGTTGCAGGTTGAGTAAGTGCTACTGTTCAGGGGGCTTTCCCAACAGTGTGCCTGTTAACTTGTTCTAATATCACCATTTCTTCTTTGGTTTTTAAAAGTATCTTTCTGCCTCCTTTATAGAAAGAGATGAAAGACTTGCATTCAAAAAGTACCTTATCACATCTTTTGGAAACATCCTAAAGAACTTCACAAACAACAGATGACTTTGAAGTGTTTCTTTCTGGGCTGTTGTTTTCTAGGCAGTCAATTTGTGCACAGCAAGATCACACAAACAGCAATAAAAAAATGAAAACTAATCTGCTTTAGATGATGTTGCTTTGGTGGGGATGGGAGGAGAGAAGGATGTTGGCCAGAACATCAGAACTCCATGCTCTCCTTCAAATAGGGCCATGGTGCCTTTTATGTCCCTCTCTGCCACTTGAACAGAAAAGCAGGGCCCAGAGTGATGGTACCTCTGCCAATACTGCATTGGAATGTCAACCTAGTTTATGTCCTGAAGTTCTCAATAACTTGCACCATTCCCCATTTTTAACCATGCGAGCAACAATGTTTGGTATAGCTGATGACATAATTGTGACTGGCTGTCCATTAAAAATAATCACAGGAAACGGCTACTTAATGGTAAATCAGTGACAGAGGAGTGGGAGGCATTCAAGGAGGAGATCCTGAGGGGACAGAGTAAATATTTTCCCTTAAAAAATAAGGGTGGGGCTAACAAATCTAGAGCCCCCTGGATGTCAAGAGACATACAGGGTAAGATAAAGAAAAAAAGGAAAGCTTATGCCAGATACCGAGAATTCAATACTGCAAAAACTCTAGAGGAGCGTAAGAAGTGCAGGGGTGCAACTAAAAAATATATCAGGAAAGCAAAGAGAGAGCATGAAAGAATGTTGGCAAGTAAAATCATGGAAAACCCAAAGCTTTACAAATACATTAAGAGTAAAAAGATAACTTGAGAAAGAGTGGGGTCTATTAGAGACCATAAAGGTAATCTGTGTGTGGAGAAGAAGACGTGAGTATGATTCTTAATTCATACTTTGCATCTGTTTTCACAAAAGAGATGCAGAGTTTGCAATGAGGGAGGATGAATGTGAAATATTAGATGAGATAAACATAGTGAGAGAGGAGGTATTAAGGGGCTTAGCAGCTTTGAAAGTGGATAAATCCCCAGGCTCGGATGAAATGTATCGCAGGCTGTTAAGAGAAACAAAAGAGGAAATACCAGAGGCTCTGACCATCATTTTTCAATCCTCTCTGGCTACACGTGTGGTGCCAGAGAACTGAAGGACTGCTAATGTTGTACCTTTGTTTAAACAGGGAGAAAGGGATAGACCGAGTAATTACAGATCAGTCAGCCTAACCTCAGTGATGGGAAAATTATTGGAAAAAATCCTGAGGGACAGGATAAATCTTCATTTGGAAAGACATGGATTAATCAAGGGCAGTCAGCATGGATTTGTTAAGGGAAGTTCATGTCTGACTAAATTGATTGAATTTTTTGAGGAGATAACCAGGAGGATTGATGAGGGCAGTGTATAGGATATAGTGTATATGGATTTTAGCAACGCTTTTGATAAGGTCCCACTTGGCAGACTGGTCACGAATGTAAATACCCATGGTGTATGTAAATTTGTATTTACGTTGTACAGCCACCAGAGAGCTCATCCCCTGGGGTCCCAAGGGATCCCACAATCCCTTGGAAGCACAGGTACTTAAGGAGGCCTCACAGGCTGGAGAGGCACTCTGGAGACCTGCAATAAAAGACTACAGTCACACTTTACTTTGAGCTCACAGTATCCAGTTGGACTCTTTATTCATACATAACAACTGGCGACGAGATACAGATGACGAATACAATGATGCAGAGCACAGTGGGCATCCTGGAGAAAGTCTCGGAGGGAGATGATTGGGAAACCTTCGTGGAGTGACTCGACCAATACTTTGTGGCCAACGAGCTGAAAGGAGAAGCGAACGCTGCCAATCGAAGGCCGATTCTCCTCACTATCTGCGGGGCAGCAACATATGGCCTCATGAAAAATCTGCTTGCTCCAGCAAAACCCACAGAGAAATCGAAAAGTACAGGGCAGGACTTACACGCCTGCAGCTGCACATCCACAGATGACAGAGTCCACTATCAAGGGTGGTGAATACAAGGCCATTAACACCTTGTTGGTGCTGCGGGGGTGATCATCGTTTCCATTCATACCACTTCAAAGGATACATTTGCAAGGGCTGTGGAACAATGGGACACCTCCAACGTATGTGCAGGCGAGCTAAAAATCCTGCTAATACTGCAAACCACCATGTTGCAGAGGAGGACAGATCCACGGTGGATCATGATGAACCAGAGCCTCAGACCGAGGAGGCAAAGGTATATGGGGTGCACACATTTACTACAAAATGTCCCCTGATAAAGCTGAAGGTTGAATTAAATGGACTCCCGGTGTCCATGGAGCTGGACACGGGCGCAAGCCAGTCCATAATGAGCAAAAAGGCCCGATAAATTGTGGTGCAGCAAGGCCTCAAGGCCAGCCCTGACTCCCAGTCATACTAAACTGAGAAGGTACACAAAGGAACTGATTCCCGTAATCGGCAGTGCTACCGTAAAGGTCTCCTACGATGGAGTGGTGCAGCAGTTACCACTCTGGATGGTACCGGGCAGTGGCCCCATGCTGTTTGGCAGGAGCTGGCTGGGAAAGATACGCTGGAACTGGGTTGACGTCCGAGCGCTTTCGTCCGTCGACGACACCTCATGTGCCCAGGTCCTAAACAAGTTCCCCTCGCTGTTCGAACCAGGCATCGGGAAGTTCCAAGGAGTAAAAGTGCAGATCCATTTGATTCCAGGTGCGCGACACATCCATCATAAGGCGAGAGCGGTACCTTACATGATGAGAGAGAGGGTGGAGATCGAACTGGACAGGCTGCAACAAGAAGGCATCATTTCGCCGATCGAATTCAATGTGTGGGCCAGTCCGATTGTTCTAGTCCTCAAGGGAGACGGCACCGTCAGAATCTGTGGTGATTATAAAGTAACTATTAATCGTTTCTCACTGCAGGATCAGTACCCGCTACCGAAGGCAGACGACCTATTTGCGATGCTGGTGGGAAGGAAAACATTCATGAAGCTGGACTTGACCTCAGCCTACATGATGCAGAAGCTGGAGGAATCATTGAAAGGCCTCACGTGCATCAACACGCACAAAGGTCTCTTAATTTACAACAGATGTCCATTTGGGATTCGATCAGCCATGCTGATATTCCAGAGGAACATGGAAAGCTTGCTGAAGTCAGTCCCGCGCACTGTGGTCTTCCAGGACAACATCTTGGTTACAGGTCGGGACACCGTCGAGCACCTGCAGAACCTGGAGGAGGTTCTTAGTCGGCTTAATCATGTGGGGCCCAGGCTAAAACGCTCGAAGTGCGTTTTCTTGGCACCTGAAGTGGAGTTCCTGGGGAGAAAAATCACGGCGGACGGCATCAGGCCCACCGATTCGAAGACGGAGGCAATCGAGAACACACCGAGACCACAGAACGTGATGGAGCTGCGTTCGTTTCTAGGATTTCTGAACTATTTTGATAACTTCTTACTGGGTCTTAGCACATTGTTAGAACTCTTTACTGCATAAAGGGGATGAATGGAGTAAAAGCCAAGAAAATGCCTTTGAGAAAGCTAGGAAGCTGTTATGTTTAAACAAATTGCTTATGTTGTACGATCCATGTAAACGTTTGGTACTAGCATGTGATGCATCGTCGTATGGTGTCGGGTGTGTATTGTAACAAGCAAATGAATTTGGGAAATTGCAACCGGTTGCTTATGCATCCAGAAGCCTGCCTAAGGCCGAGTGGGCCTACAGTATTATCGAAAAAGAAGCGTTAGCGTGTGTTTACGGGGTAAAGAAAATGCATCAATAACTGTTCGGGCTCAGATTTGAATTGGACACCGATCAAAAGCCGCTTATATCCCTCTTTTCTGAAAGCAAGGGGATAAATACGAATGCATCGACCCGCATTCAGAGATAGGCGCTCACGTTGTCCACATACAACTACTCCGTCCGCCACAGGCCAGACACAGAAAACTCTGCCGATGCTCTCAGTAGGCTGCCATTACCCACCACAGGGGTGGAGATGGCATAACCTGCCGATTTAGTTATGGTAATGGAAGCATTCGAGAGTGAGCAATCACCTGTTACGCCCGACAGATTAAAACCTGGACAAGCCAGGACCCCTTTCTGTCCTTGGTAAAAAACTGTGTGCTCCATGGGAGTTGGTCTAGTGTCCCGTTAGAGATGCAGGAGGAAATAAAGCCGTACCAGCGGCGCAAAGATGAAATGTCTATACAGGCAGACTGCCTCCTAATCGGGTAGTGGTGCTAAAATTGGGCAGGGACACTTTCATCAGTGATTTCCACAGTACCTACCAGGCATCGCAATTGTTATGTATGAAGAAATAGTCTGACTGGATACTGTGAGCTCAAAGTAAAGTGTGACCTTAGTCTTTTATTGCAGGTCTTCATAGTGCCCCTACAGCCTGTGATGCCTCCTTAAGTACCTGTGCTCCCAAGGGATTATGGGATCCCTTGGGACTCCAGGGGCTCAGCGCTCTTGTGGCTGTACAACGTATATATAAGTTTATATATAAAACAATACTCCCCCCGCAAAGTCAACAATGTAACTATTTACAAGGTGAGACGATCTGGGGCCCTTCTTTCCCTGGTTGATTGTGTCGGTGCAGATGCTGATATTGTTGAACTGCCTGTTGGGCCTTCGCTGGGCTGTTGTGCAGCTGGCCTTGCTGGGCTGCCTGATGTGTGGAATCCTGCTGGGCTGCTGCGGATGATGGGTTCTGTTTCGTGGCCAACCGCATTGTCGGTTGCCACTGGTGTATATGTTGGGGGGGGTCAAAGAAGGTAGGGTCCAAAGAGGGTTGCTCTGGATAGTCCATGAATCTGAATTTGATTTGTTCCAAGTGTTTCTGGTGAATGAGTTCATTTGAAAGTTTGACCCGAAACACCCTGCTCCCCTCTTTAGCCACTAGAGTACCAGGAAGCCACTTGGAACCTTGTCCATAATTCAATACAAATACAGGATCATTGATTTCAATTTTGCGTGACATATTTGCGCTATCATGATATGTACTTTATTGAAGCCGCCTGCTCTCTACCTGTTCATGTAGATCAGGGTGAACTAACGAGAGTCTTGTCTTAAGTACCCTTTTCATGAGCAGTTCAGCAGGTGGAATCCCAGTGAGCGAGTGGGGCCTCGTGCGGTAACTAAGCAGGACTCGGGATAGGCGAGTCTGCAGTGAGCCTTCAGTTACCCTCTTCAAGTCCTGCTTGATAGTTTGCACTGCTCTTTCTGCCTGACCATTGGATGCTGGTTTGAACGGGGCAGATGTGACATGTTTGATCCCATTACGGGTTATAAATTCTTTGAACTCAGCACCAGTGAAACATGGCCCGTTGTCGCTCACCAAAACATCGGGTAGGTCGTGTGTGGCAAACATACTTTCAGTAGTGGCAGCGGACGTGCTAGCCGACATTATCTCATATTCAATCCACTTGGAGTACGCGTCTACAACCACAAGGAACATTTTACCCAAGAACGGGCCTGCATAGTCGACATGGACTCTAGACCACGGTTTGGAGGGCCAAGACCGTAAACTTAGCGGCGCCTCACTGGGTACATTGCTTAACTGCGAGCATGTATTACATCAGTGAATGCAAGACTCTAAGTCCGCATCGATACCGGGTCACCACACGTGGGATCTGGCTATCGCTTTCATCATTACGATGCCTGTGTGGGTACTGTGGAGGTCACTGATGAAGGTGTCTCTGCCCTTCTTGGGGACCACTACCCGATTTCCCCACAGAAGGCAGTCTGCCTGTATAGACATTTCATTTTTGCGCCGCTGAAACGGCTTTATCTCTTCCTGCATTTCCACTGGGACACTGGACCAGCTCCCGTGAAGCACACAGCATTTGACTAGAGATAATAAGGGGTCCTGGCTTGTCCAGGTTGTGATCTGCCAGGCAGTGACGGTTGATTGCTCACTCTCAAATGCTTCCATAACCATGGCTAGATCTGCGGGCTGCGCCATTTCCAACCCCCGTGGTGGGCAATGGCAGCCTACTGAGAGCATCGGCGCAGTTTCTGTGCCTGGCCTGTGGCGGATGGCGTAGTTGTATGCGGACAACATGAGCGCCCATCTTTGGATGCGGGTCAATGCGTTGGTATTTATCCTTTTACTCTCGGAAAACAGGGATATAAGTGGCTTATGGTCAGTTTCCAATTCGAATTTCAGCCCAAACAGGTATTGATGCATTCTCTTTACCCCATAGACACACGCTAACTCTTCTTTTTCAATCATGCTGTAGGCTCTCTCAGCCTTAGACAGAGTCCTGGATGCATAAGCAACCGGTTGCAGTTTCCCGAAATCATTAGCTTGTTGCAATACACACCCGACGCCGTACGACGATGCATTACATGCTGTTACCAAACGCTTACATGGATCATACAACACAAGCAATTTGTTTGAGCATAACAATTTTCTCGCTTTTACAAAGGCATTCTTTGGCTTTTGCCCCAAACCCATTCATCCTCTTTTCATAGTAAGACATGTAGTGGTTCTAGCAATGTGCTGAGACCCGGTAAGAAGTTACAAAAGTAGTTCAAGAGTCCCAGAAACAACCGCACTCCGTCACGTTCTGTGGCCTCGGTGCGTTCTCAATTTCCTCCGACTTGGCATTGGTGGGCCTGATGCCGTCCGCTGCAATCCTCCTTCCCAAGAACTCCACTTTAGGTGCCAGGAAAACGCACTTCGAGCGTTTTAACCTGAGCCCCACGCGGTTGAGTCGACTAAGAACCTCCTCCAGGTTCTGCAGATGCTCGACTGTGTTCCGACCTGTGACCAAGATGTCATCCTGGAAGACCACAGTGTGCGGGACCGACTTCAGTAAACTTTCCATGTTTCTCTTGAATATCGCCGCCGCTGATCGGATTCCAAATGGGTAGCTGTTAAAAACAAAGAGACCTTTGTGCATGTTGATGCAGGTGAGGGTCTTCGATGATTCCTCCAGTTCCTGCATCATGTAGGCTGAAGTCAGATCCAGCTTTGTGAATGTCTTTCCTCCCACCAGCGTGGCAAAGAGGCCATCGGCTTTTGGTAGTGGGTATTGGTCATTCAGGGAGAAACGATTGATAGTTACTATGTAATCGCCACAGATTCTGACAGTGCCATCTCCCTTGAGGACTGGGACAATAGGACTGGAACACTCGCTGAACTAGATCAGTGAAATGATGCCCTCTCGTTGCAGCCGGTCTAGTTTGATCTCTACCCTTTCTCTCATCATGTACAGTACTGCTCTCGCATTGTGATGGATGGGTCGCGCCCCCGGAATTAGGTGGATCTGTACTTTTGCTCCTTGGAATTTCCCAATGCTTGGTTCGAACAGCGAAGGAAATTTGTTTAAGACCTGGGCACACGAAATGTCGTCAGCGGGTGATAGCGCTCGGACGTGGTCCCAGTTCCAGCGTATCTTTCCCAGCCAGTTTCTGCCGAGCAGCGTGGGACCATCGCCCGGTACTACCCAGAGTGGTAGCTTGTGCACCGCTCCATCGTAGGAGACCTTTACAATAGCACTGCCGATTACAGGAATCAGTTCTTTCGTGTAAGTTCTTAGTTTCGTGCGAACTGGAGTTAAGACTGGCATTGAGGCTAGTCTTAACTCCACAACCTTTCGTAAGTCTTTTTGCCCATGATGGACTGGTTCGCCTCTGTGTCCAGCTCATTGACACCGGGAGTCCATTTAATTCAACATTCCACATTATCGGGGGGACAATTCGTGGTAAATGTGTGCACCCCATGTACCTCTGCCTCCTCGGTCTGAGGCTCTGGTTCATTGTGATCCTCCACGGATCTGTCCTCCTCTGCAACATAGTGGTTTGCAGGTGTAACAGGTTTTGCAGCTTGCTTGCACACTCGTTGGAGACGTCCCATTGTTTCACAGCCCTTGCAAACGTACTCTTTGAATCGGCATGAATGGAAATGATGATCACCCCCGCAGCGCCTACAAGATGTTAATGGCCTTGCATTCATCATCCTTGATGGTGGACTCTGAGTCATCTGCAGACGTGTAGCTGCAGGTATGTGTGACCTGCCCTGTACGTTACGATTCGAAAACAACATCACTTTGTTCACAGTACTTGTAGCAGCACTTGTGTGCTTGAGAGATTTGTTTCGTATTGTCACTGGTGGCAATGAACGCCTGGGTTATCGCTATGGCCTTACTCAAAGTTGGGGTCTCTGCAGTCAAAAGTTTGCGAAGTATGGTTTTGTGGCCAATGCCAAGCATGAAAAAGTCTCTGAGCATGTGCTCCAAATGTCCTTCAAATTCGCAATGTCCTGCAAGGCGTCTTAGCTCGACGACATAACTCACCACATCCTGGCCTTCAGACCTTTGGTAAGTGTAGAACCGGTACCTCGCCATCAGAACGCTTTCCTTCAGGTTCAAATGCTCTCGGACCAGTGTGCACAAATCGACATATGATTTCTCTGTGGTTTTCGCTGGAGAGAGCAGATTCTTCATGAGGCCATACGTTGGTGCCCCACAGACGGTGAGGAGGATCGCCCTTCGTTTGGCAGTGCTCTCTTCCCCATCTAGCTCGTTGGCCACGAAGTATTGGTCGAGTCGCTCCACTAAAGTTTCCCAATCATCTCCCTCCGAGAATTTCTCCAGGATGCCCACTGTTTTCTGCATCTTTGGGTTCGCTATCTGTGTCTCGTCACCAGTTGTTGTGTATGGAGAAAGAGTCAGATTGAACACTGTGAGCTCAAAGTGAAGTGTGACCGTAATCTTTTATTGCAGGTCTCCAGAGTGCCTCTCCAACCTGTGAAGCCTCCTTAAATGCCTGTGCTCCCAAGGGATTATGGGATCCCTTGGGACTCCTGGGGATGAGCCCTCTGGTGGCTGTACAGATAAATGCAAGTCCACATATATAACAGACACAATTTCTTCTGGGAGGCCATATGAAGAAAACAATCTTCACAAGTTGTCTAGTGTTTTACTTATTGTTATTTCTGCATCGGAAACACCTCTACCATGTCGAATGGCTATCAATCACAGTGAACAATTGCTGTCCTTCTAGCTCAGCAAAATCTACATGTAACTGTTGCCACACCCTGGGAGGCCATTTCCATGGCTGTAATGGTACTGTTTGTAGTTTCTTTCTTACCGATTGACATGTTGTACACTGACTAACGATCATCATCATCATAGGTGGTCCCTCATATTGAGGATGACTTGCTTCCAGACAAAACGGGATGAGTTCACAGATTTTTCAATGAAGGACCTAATATTCCAGGTCCCGAACTACATGTTGAAGGCTGGAAGATGCCTGTGCGTGGATTTTTTTTTTTATGTGTGGTGACCGTTGCACACTAGCCACCACACAGGATTGACAGAGCTAGGTCTTGGTCCAATGACAAGGATTAACTAAGATAACTGGAGACCAGCTCTGCTGTATGAACGTATTGTGCACACATATTGCAGTGTGGGCTGGCCCGTGCTGCCCCGGGCCCTCGACTCTTCTGGGCACTGAACTCAAAGGACCATCAACAGGTCGGGGCCTTCAAAGGAGCAGAATGTGGCCCGATCCGGCATGACTAACGATGTACCCTATATCTTTATCTAGACCTGGCCACCATAAGTAACTGCATGCAAAACTCTTGGTCAAGCACATTCCCAGGTGCCGGTCTTGAAGATCTCCTCATAATTTGGACTTGAACTTATTATAAATAACTCTTGCACTCTACATGATACAATCTTTATCCACTGATAACTAATTCCTACAAACAAAGTATGCATGAATATCTTTCTCCTATACTTGGTTTGGCCAGCCATTTGCTATGTAATCATATACCTTTGACATAGTGGGTCACATTTGATTGCTCTACCAATCTCTTCAACTGTGACTGGCAGTTCATTAATGTATGAAAAGTAGAACACTTCTTCCCTATTGGGTGTAGCTTGTGATGGGGAGGGCAACCTGGACATAGCATCAGCATTACTGTGATCAGCAGATCATCTGTACTCAATGTCATACGTATATGCTGACAAAATCAAAGCCCATCCCTGCATTCGGGCTGCAGCTAAGGTTAGAACTGGGGACTTTGGATGGAGGATTGCTATCAGGGGCTTATGGTCCCTAACGTTGATAAACTTATGACCATATAAGTATTTATGGAACTTTTTGATCTGAAAAATTAATGCCAAAGCTTTCCTTTCGATTTGCACATAATTATGCTCACTCGCACTGAGAGTGAGTGAAGCAAAAGCAATTGCTCTCTCCTCCCATTATGTCGTACATGAGAGATCACTGTCCCAACTCCATATGGAGAGGTCTCACATGCTAGCTTGATCTCCTTGGTTAAGTCATAGTGAACTAACATGGTACTCTCTACCAACTGACTTTTACACTTTTTGAATGCTGTGTCGCCTTCTTCTGACCACTTCCAATGGACCTGTTTCTCCAACTGTTCATTCAGTGGATGTAACACTGTAGCCAAATTTGGTATGAACTTCCCATAATACAGGTTGAACCTCCCTTATCCAGAACTGCCTTATCCGGAACCACCCCTCATCCAGAACCATTCCCAGGCACCAGGTGGGGCTTGCATAGAACTCCGACATGAACAAATTGAAGTCCTTCCTCGCTGCTGACTCCCACAATCACTGGCCTGACCCTGCGATCCACCGCCAACGCCACCCCTCCCCACCCCGCACCCCATGATCTCTCTGCCACACTCACAGCCCCAAGCCAGCCAGCCCTGATATCCCCTTGCTCAGTACCTGTACCATCCAATTTAACATGATCACCCATCGTCCAGAAAAATCTTTTATCTAGAACAGGCCAGGTCACCAGGGTTCCGAATAAGGGAGGGTCAACCTGTAGTTCAAAAGAACTACAAATGATCAAAGTTCAGTGACATTCTTGGGAGTGGGTGCATTTCTGATTGCATCCAGCTTTCCCTTGGTTGGATGTAAACCCTCTTTGTCTACTCTGTGTCCTAGGTACTCCACTGAGTTTTGAAATAACTTACACTTATGATAAGTCACTTGTACTCTGTGTTTCTCCAACCGTTTGAGCACTTCATTCAATACGTTATTATGGATTTGCCTGTTTGGTGCTGAGGTAAGCATGTCATCTAAATAACATACTACCCCTTCAATGCAAAACCTGGTTCATCACTCCTTGGAATATGGTGGGGGCGGAAGACACTCCAAATGATAGCCTATTAAATTGATATAGACCAAGATGAGTATTTATAGTCAAGCATGACTTGGATTCCTCATCTAGTTCAAGTTGTAAATAGGCATTTGTCAGATCTAACTTTGAAAAGATCTGACCACTTTCAGCGTTGTAAACAAATCTTCTACATTTGGCAATGTATTGGGTAGATTATCCTCTCGAACCTGGTTTACGGTTACTTTATAATCACCACACATCTGACTTAGGTACAATTACTTAGATCTACCTTAGAGATAATGGGGCCGAAATTCAGTGTCCCGGGAGGAACCGTCACCGCGGTTCTTCGGCGGCCAATCGGCAAAATCAATTGGCCGACGCTTTCTGCTCTATTGGCCCCGCGGCTGCCCCCCCCCACCCCCCCGTGCCCCCGATGCATATTCAGCATGGGCGAGTTTTCAGCGGTGAGCACTTCCACCGGAATTGGCCGACTGAAGCCGTGGTAAAGGGATTTCGGCCGTGGTGTTGTGGCAAGATCTCGAGCCTCGCACAAGGCTCGGGACCCCCTTGACCATTGAGACCAAGGTCACCATAGCTTTGAACTTCTATGCAACAGGGTCTTTCCAGTCTGCCATTGTAGACATTGGCAACGTTTCTCAATTCTCTGCACATCGCTCCATCCGCCAGGTGACCGACGCATTGTTCAGGAGAAGACGAGACTACATCTCATTCCCGGTGATGAGGGACAAGCAGGTGGAACGACAGGCCGGATTTTCCCACATTGCAGGGTTCCCGAGGATGCAGGGTGTGATCGACTGCACACACGTTGGGCTGAGGGCGCCACAACACCACCCGAGATCTTTGTCAACCATAAGGGATTCCACTCGCTCAATGTGCAGCTTGTGTGTGACCACCAGCATCGGATCCTGGCAGTTGATGCGAGGTATCCAGGCAGCAGTCTTGATTTGTCCATTCTGCGCCAGACTGGCCTAAATCAGAATTGCGGTTGGTTGCTTGGCGACAAAGGATATGCCCTGTCCACTTGGCTAGTGACTCCACTGCGAAACCCCAGGACAGCAGCCGAGCATGCCTACAATGACGCTCATTTGGCACCAGGTGCATCAGCGAACACTGCATTGGGATCCTCAAGCAGAGGTTCCGCTGCCTGAACCAGTCTGGTGGCACCTTGCAGTACTCTCCTCAACGGGGCTCCATATTCATGGTGGTCTGTTGCATACTGCACAACCCTGGCCCTCATGAGGGGGCAGGCAATGGAGGTCGAGCCAGCAGTACCACCGGATGATGAGGAGGCGCAGGAGGAGGAGGAGGAGGTGCAGGAAAAGGAGAAGGAGAATCCCGTCGCCACCCAGCCAGGAGGCGTCGTCGCCTTCGCAACCCTGCAAGGGAGGTGTAGCTACATTGATAGCTGCATGATTCACATAATCTCATCCACACATGACCCTTCGGTTATGTATGCAATAAAGGTTCAAACTGAGTACTGTTTAACTAAGCAAGGTACAACCTTGGCTCTGCTTTATTTAGGCCCAAAGTGTCTGATTCACAAAATGGCTGGCCTTTTATACCAGAGCAGAACCATGTGCGTGCTGCTCAGTGGCCTCCAACAATGACACCATCTGGTGGCTACAAGCAGCATGTACATACATGACAATACCCTCCTCTGAGATCTTATCACAATCTTTCACAGGTTGAGACGGTCCGGTGCTTTACGCTCCCGGGTTGACCGTCTCAGTTCGATTCCGGCCTTGGGTGAATGTACGGAATCTGTTGTGGCTGGTGGCTGGATGGCTGACTTGTTGGGGGTGGCAGTGGCCATGTCAGGAATTGCATCCATTTTTATTGAACAAGTCCGTGATGGAAATTCTGGGTTCACTGATGACCCTTGAGTCCACTGAAGGCTGCTGGTAGGTTGGTTGGTCGTCGACAGTTTCTTCGTCCGACTGCTCTGCCTTGTCTGTGTGCCTCAGCTTTAATTGATCCATGTGTTTCCTGCAAGTTTTCCCATTCTTGAGCTTAATAACAAATACTCTGTTTCCCTCCTTGGCCATGACCGGACCAACGATCCATTTGGGACCTTGACCATAATTCAACACATATACAGGATCATTAACAGAAATTGTGCGTGGCACAGTTGGGCGATCGTGGTACCCTTGTTGACTCTGGCTTCTGATTACTTAAATCTGGGTGTACAAGAGATAACTTGGTCTTAAGACCTCTTTTCATCATGAGTTCAGCAGGCGAGACCCCTTTGAGTGTGTGGGGTCTTGTCCTGTAACTCAGCAGTATGCAAGACAAGCGGGTCTGCAATAACCCTTGGGTTACTCTCCTCATGCTTTGCTTGATAATTTGTACTGCACGTTCTGCTTGCCCATTGGACGCAGGCTTGAACGGTGCTGATCTTACATGTTTTATGCCGTTAAGTTTTACAAACTCCTGAAACTCCTGACTGGTGAAGCACGATCCATGGTCGCTCACCACTATGTCAGGCAGACCATGTATCGCGATCATGACATTGAGATTCTCTATGGTTGCCGTGGACGTGCTGGTTGACATGATTATGCATTCTATCAACTTCGAATAAGCATCTACCACCACTAAAAACATCTTGCCCAGGAAGGGACCTGCAAAATCTACAAGTATTCTGAACCAAGGTTTGGATGGCCATGACTACAGACTCAGCAGCGATTCCATTGGTGCTTTGCTGAGCTGCATGCAGGTGTTGCACTGATGCACGCATGCTTCCAGCTCAGAATCAATTCCTGGCCACCATACGTGGGACCTAGCGATGGCCTTCATCATCACTATACCAGGATGTGTGCTATGTAACTCACACACAAACTTCTCTCTCCCTTTCTTAGGCATTACAACACGATTGCCCCACAATATGCAATCTGTTTGAACAGACAGTTCGTCCTTGCGATGAATGTACGGTTTGGCCTCCTCGCACATTTGCTTAGATATGGCAGACCAATCCCTTTTGAGGATGCAACCCTTTACCACCGATAAAATCGGGTCCTGGCTGGTCCAAGTCTTAACTTGTTGAGCTGTGACAGGGGTACCATCACACTCAAAAACATCCATGATTAACATTAAATCTGCTGGTTGTGGCAATTCCACCTCCGGTGTGGGCAACGGCAACCGGCTCAAAGCATCAGCACAATTCTCTGTGCAGGTCTGTGGTGAATGATATAATCATAGGCAGATAATGTCAGCGTCCACCTTTGGATGCAGGATGAAGCGTTGGTATTGATACCTTTGCTCTCGGAAAACAACTAAATGAGCGGCTTGTGATCGGTCTCTAATTCAAATCATAGACCGAACAGGTATTGATGAATCTTTTTTACACCATACACACACACTAAAGCTTCTTTTTCGACCATACTGTAAACTCTTTCTGCTTTAGACAAACTTTTGGATGCATACGTGACAGGTTGAAGTTTCCCCGACTCATTGGGTTGTTGTGACATGCAACCAATTCCATATGACAACGCGTCACAGGCCAAAACTAAATGTTTACATGGGTCATAATACAGCAGCAGCTTGTTCGAGCAAAGCAGATTGGTGGCTTTCTCGAAAGCTCCGTCTTGCAATGCGCCCCACACTCAGTTGTTGCCTTTTCTCAATAGCATGTGCAGTGGTTCAAGTAAGGTGCTCAATTTAGGTAGGAAGTTACCAAAGTAGCTGAGTAGACCCAGGAACGAACACAGCTCCATCATGTTCTGCAGCTTGGGTTCATTCTTGATGGCTTTGCTTTTCACGCTACTAGGCTTGATGCCATCAGCGGCGATTTTCCTCCCGAGGAATTTGACCTCCGGTGCCATGAAGATGCACTTCGAGCGCTTAAATCTGAGTGGCTTAAACAAAGGGGGCTACAGTGGGATGAGGGCAGAGTTGGCTAAAGTAGACTGGAAACACAGACTAAGCGGTGGCACAATTGAGGAACAGTGGAGGACTTTTAAGGAGCTCTTTCATAGTGCACAACAAAAATATATTCCGGTGAAAAAGAAGGGTGATAAGAGAAGGGATGACCAGCCGTGGATAACCACGGAAATAAAGGAGAGTATCAAATCAAAGACCAATGCATATAAGGTGGTCAAGGTTAGTGGGAAACTAGAAGATTGGGAAAATTTTAAACAACAGCAAAGAATGACTAAAAAAGCAATAAAGAAAGGAAAGATATATTACGAAGGTAAACTTGCGCAAAACATAAAAATAGATAGTAAAAGCTTTTACAGATATATAAAATGGAAAAGAGTGACTAAAGTAAATGTTGGTCCCTTAGAAGATGAGAAGGGGGATTTAATAATGGGAAATGTGGAAATGGCTGAGACTTTAAACAATTATTTTGCTTCGGTCTTCACAGTGGAAGACACAAAAACCATGCCAAAAATTGCTGGTCACAGGAATGTGGGAAGGGAGGACCTTGAGACAATCACTATCACTAGGGGGGTAGTGCTGGACAGGCTAATGGGACTCAAGGTAGACAAGTCCCCTGGTCCTGATGAAATGCATCCCAGGGTATTAAAAGAGATGGCGGAAGTTATAGCAGATGCATTTGTTATAATCTACCAAAATTCTCTGGACTCTGGGGAGGTACCAGCGGATTCGAAAGCAGCTAATGTAACACCTCTGTTTAAAAAAAGGGGCAGACAAAAGGCAGGTAACTATAGGCCGGTTAGTTTAACATCTGTAGTGGGGAAAATGCTTGAAACTATCATTAAGGAAGAAATAGCGGAACATCTAGATAGGAATAGTGCAATCAAGCAGATGCAGCATGGATTCATGAAGGGGAAATCATGCTTAACTAATTTACTGGAATTCTTTGAGGATATAACGAGCATGGTGGATAGAGGTGTACCGATGGATGTGGTGTATTTAGATTTCCAAAAGGCATTCGATAAGGTGCCACACAAAAGGTTACTGCAGAAGATAGAGGTACACGGAGTCAGATGAAATGTATTAGCATGGATAGAGAATTGGTGGCGAACAGAAAGCAGAGAGTCGGGATAAATGGGTCCTTTTCGGGTTGGAAATCGGTGGTTAGTGGTGTGCCACAGGGATCGGTGCTGGGACCACAACTGTTTACAATATACATAGATGACCTGGAAGAGGGGACAGAGTGTAGTGTAACAAAATTTGCAGATGACACAAAGATTAGTGGGAAAGCTGGTTGTGTAGAGGACACAGAGAGGCTGCAAAGAGATTTGGATAAGTTAAGCGAATGGGCTAAGGTTTGGCAGATGGAATACAATGTCGGAAAGTGTGAGGTCATCCACCTTGGGGAAAAAAACAGTAAAAGGGAATATTATTTGAATGGGGAGAAATTACAACATGCTGAGGTGCAGAGGGACCTGGGGGTCTTTGTGCATGAATCCCAAAAAGTTAGTTTGCAGGTGCAGCAGGTAATCAGGAAGGCAAATGGAATGTTGGCCTTCATTGCGAGAGGTCCTGCTGCAACTGTATAGGGTATTGGTAAGGCCGCACCTGGAGTACCACGTGCAGTTTTGGTCACCTTACTTAAGGAAGGATATACTAGCTTTGGAGGGGGTACAGAGACGATTCACTAGGCTGATTCTGGAGATGAGGGGGTTACCTTATGATAATAGATTGAGTAGACTGGGTTTTTACTCATTGGAGTTCAGAAGGATGAGGGGTGATCTTATAGAAACATTTAAAATAATGAAAGGGATAGACAAGATAGAGGCAGAGAGGTTGTTTCCACTGGTCGGGGAGACTAGAACTAGGAGGCACAGCCTGAAAATATGGGGGAGCCAATTTAAAACCGAGTTGAGAAGGAATTTCTTTTCCCAGAGGGTTGTGAATCTGTGGAATTCTCTGCCCAAGGAAGCAGTTGAGGCTAGCTCATTGAATGTATTCAAGTCACAGATAGATAGATTTTTAACCAATAAGGGAATTAAGGGTTACGGGGAGCGGGTGGGTAAGTGGAGCTGAGTCCACGGCCAGATCAGCCATGATCTTATTGAATGGCGGAGCAGGCTCGAGGGGCTAGATGGCCTACTCCTGTTCCTAATTCTTATGTTCTTATGTTCTTATGTCCCACTCTGCCCAAACGCAGTAGAACCTCATCCAGGTTGTTCAGATGTTCCTTGGATTCACGATCGGTGATCAGGATGTCATTTTGGAACCCGACGGTTCTGGTAACGGACTTCAATAGACTTTCCATATTCCTCTGGAATATTGCTGCAGCCGAGCGAATTCCAAACGGGCACCTGTGGTAAATAAACAATCCTTTGTGCATGTTAATACACGTAAGTCTCTTCGACATCTCGACCAACTCCTGCGTCATATAGTCCGACGTCAAGTCCAGTTTTGTGAACGACACACCTCCGGCTAGCATCACAAACATGTCATCAGCCTTCGGTAACGGGTACTGATCTTGTTTTGAAACCCTGTTGATCGTAGCCTTATAGTCTCCACAGATTCTGACTGTGCCATCACTTTTCAGCACAGGAACAATGGGGCTGGCCCATTCATTAAATTCGACCGATGATATGATCCCTTCACGCTGAAGTCTGTCCAGTTCAATTTCGATCTTCTCCCTCATCATATACGGCACTGCCCAAGCTTTATGATGGACGGGTCTTGCATCTGAGTCCACGTGGATCAGCACCTTGGCTCCTGTGAAGTTGCCGATACCCGGTTCGAACAGCGAGGAGAACTTGCTCAATACTTGGACACATGTATCCTCCTCCGACGACAATGCCTTTATGTCGTTCCAGTCGCATCTGATTTTCTCCAACCAGCTCCTGCCGAGCAGTGTTGGGCCATTGCCTGGAACAATCCACAGCGGTAACTCGTGAACCGCACCGTTATATGACACATTAACTTGTGCACTGCCAATCACCTTTATCAGTTCTTTGGTGTACATGCGTAGCCTGGTGTTAACAGGGCTCAGCCGGGGCCTCATAGTCTTAGTATCCCACAGCTTATTAAATGCCGTCTCGTTCACAATTGATTGACTCACCCCTGTGTCCAATTCCATCGATACCAGTATCCCGCTAAACTTCGTGTTAATCAAAATTGATTTATTCTTGGTTATGAAAGAGTGCAGTCCATACACTTCCTCCTCTGGCATCTCGGATTGCGTATCCGTATCCGCGCTAGTCTGACTCTCATCCTCCACGTGGTGTGTCGCAGCTATCTCCCTCCATGCATTAGTCACCACCTGGTAAACTTGTTCTCCTAACGTCCGGATACAGCAGTCTCCTCCTGCCCCCTACATCTTACATAAGGGTATCCAGCTCAGCATCTGTGAAGCGGCTTGCCCTCCTTGCTCCTCTCACACCAGACATCCTCAAAATAAACTCCTTCTCCTCTCAGGGCCTAGCTGCAAACCCTGACCTTTAAGAAGGCCAGGGAGCAGCTATCTCGTTACAAACACATTACCAGCATGCTGAATTTCTCTGTGGGGATTCCACTTCAATTAACACAGCCACACCGCTGGAAACTGCACTTTGGAGGCGCTCCTTAGCGTTGGAACACATTTTTCTACTTTTTGAGCTGAAAATTGATGGACCCAAAAAGTCAGGAAGTGCGCCAGCTTTCTTGTGCTGAATTTCAGCCCCAATGTTCTCAGTCTCTAGTCTTTTGAGTTCTTGCTCAACTTTCTCCTTGAGTGCATTTGGTACGGGACGTGTCTTGCAGTAAACTGGTCTAGCATCCTTCTGCACTCTGACACTTGCCTTGAAAGCCTTGGATCGGACTGCCTGTTTTGAGGAACACTTTCGAATACTGCCTGTTTTGAGGAACACTTTCGAATTCTGCCTGATGACATCATCCTTCAATGCAAATCTTGTTTCAATGCAAAAAATCTCATTCCAATCCAACTTCAGTGATCCCAACCAGTTTCTACCTATCAAGGCGGCTTGTTTCCAGCCACTACTAAGAAAGGCAAGCTCTGAAACTGATCCTTGTATTTCACTGGTATGGTGACACGTCCTACCACAGGGATTGGCTCATATAAGGCTGGCGTCCCTGAGAACAGCCCTCCTGCGCATGCACAATTTTTTTTTCCTAACTTACCTTTTATCGGCAAGTCAGGGGTCACCTGTGCATGCGCAGAAGAGGAAGAGAGAGGGAGAGAGAGAAGCTTTTAAAAGCCAGCAAAGAATGACTAAAAAATTGATTAAGAAAGGGAAGATAGACTATGAAAGTTGTGGTGTCCCTGCACCTTGCTACTGAATCACACGAGGCATGTACTGCAGACACGGTCATTGCGTGAACTTTCTTTATTCCCAGGACCAAGAAGTGATGACCCTGCATGGGACCTCCCTTTAAATACCTGAGTGCCCAGGTGAGGAGTGTCTCCAACAAGTTCACCCCCTGTGGTCAGGGTGTGCATTTCCAGGACATATATACAGTGTACAGTGTGGTTGCATGAAGGCTACAGTTACATGAAGGTTATAGCTGTATGAAGGTTACATACATGACAACGTGTATCTCCAGAACCTCCTCGTTCTTTTGCTTCTCTTCAATGTTATGTAGTCTCTGGCGATTTCTACTTATAGCCTTGAAAGTCAGTTTACTCTTCAGTTGGCATGTCTTTGCAGGATGCCCAGTTTTCTCGCAGAAGAAACACATTGCCTTCCCATATGGACAGCTTTGAGCAAGGTGTTATCCCAGGCACCGATAGCACAACTTCAATGCACTGTTACCTTGGCCAGTTGCTGAGGTATTGGGGCCCAACTGCCGTTTACTTTTAACCTGCAGGCGATTTATCTCGGTTGTCTGAAGACTGGAAATGGTGCGAAATTCTCGGGAATATTGGTCGGCCATATTCATTGATATAATTGTCTGACAAGCTAAATCAAAAGTCAAGTTAGGTGTTGTCAACAACTTTCTTCTGATTGCTTCATTTTTCATCCCACAAACAAAGTGGCTACGCAATGCTCGGTCCTGAAGGTTTCTGAAATGACAGTGAATGGATAGCTTTTTTAAAGCTACAATGTACTCAGTGATACTCTAGTCATTTAACTGATCTCGTATTCCAAAATGATAACTTTCAGAAATTTCCAGGGATTCAGGACTGCAGTACTGTCTCATTCAGTGGCTTGTCCTTTGGCTTGACGGGAACTGTTGTGTATGCAATAACTGTTAGACTGAGTACTGTTTAATTCCAAGAGGTATGACCTTGGCTCTGTGCTATTAAGGCCCAAAGTGACTTATATACAAAATGGCTGACCTTTTATACTTGGGCTGCACACACGTGCGTGCAGCCCAATGGCCTCCAATAGTGATGCCATCTAGTGGCTAGTGATCCCAAAAGTACATACATGACAATACCCCCCTCTGAGATATTAACACAGTCTTTTACAAATTGAGATGGTCTGGTATTTTACACTCCCAGGTTGACCGTCTCAGTTCAACTCCAGCCTTGGTTGAGTGTTCAGAGTCTGTTGTGACTGGTGGCTGGGTGGCTGACCTGGTGGGAGTGGCTGTGGCCATGTCAAGGATTGAAAGTCCATTTTCATTGAACATGTCACTGATTGAAAGTCCCGATTCACTGATGAACACTGAGTCCACTGATGACTGGGAGTAGGTTGGTGGGTCGTTGATTGTCTCTTCCTCTGACTGTTCCGGTTCGTCTGTGTGCCGCAGCTTTGTCTGATTCATATGTTTCCTGCATGTTTGCCCATTTTTGAGCTTACAATAAATACTCTGTTGCCCTCCTTGGCCATGACAGTACCAGCGATCCAGTTGGGACCCTGATCATAATTCAGAACATATACAGGATCATTTACAGAAATATCGTGTGACACAGCTGCGCGATCGTGATACCCTTGCTGACTTTGTCTTCTATATTCAACATGGTTATTCAAGACAGGGTGTACGAGAGATAGCTTGGTCTTAAGACCTCGCTTCATCATTAGTTCAGCAGACGAGACCCCGGTAAGCGTGTGTGGTCTTGTCCTGTAGCTAAGCAGTATGCATGACAGGCGGGTCTGCAATGACCCTTGGGTTACTCACTTCATACTCTGCTTTATGATTTGGACAACACGTTCTGCTTGTCCATTGGATGCAGGTTTGAATGGTGCTGACCTTACATGTTTGATACCATTGAGTTTCATGAACTCTTGAAACTCCTGACTGGTGAAGCACGATCTGTTGTCGCTAATAACGATGTCAGGCAGGCAGTGTCGCGAACATGACACTGAGATTCTCAATGGTAGCTGTGGATGTGCTGGATGACATGATTATACACTCTATCCATTTCGAATATGCATCCACCACAACTAAAAACCCTGGACCATAGTTTGGACGGCCATGACCACAGACTCAGCGGCGATTCTGCTGGTGCTTTGTTGAGCTGCATGCAAGTGCTGATGAACACATGATTCCAGCTCAGAGTCAATTCCCGGCCACCATACATGAGACCTGGTGATGGCTTTCATCGTTACAATGCCGGGATGTGTGCCATGTAGCTCTCGTACAAATTTCTCTCTCCCTTTCTTGGGCATAACAACACGATTGCCCCACAGTATACAATCCAACTGAATAGACAGTTCGTCTTTGAGACGAATGTAAGATTTGGTCTCCTCGCACATTTGCTTGGGTATGGCAGACCAATCACCTTTGAGGATGCAACTCTTCACCACCAATAAAATCGGGTCCTGGCTGGTCCAGGTCTTAACTTGTTGAGCCGTGACAGGGGTTCCTTCACTCTCAAAAGCATCCATAATTAACAATAGTTCCGCCGGTTGTGGCGTTTCCACCTCCGATGTGGCAACAGCAGACAGCTCAAAGTATCAGCACAATTCTCGGTGCCAGGTCTATGGCGAATGACATAATCATAAGCGGATAATGTCAGCGCCCACCTCTGGATGCGGGATGAAGCATTGGTATTGATACCTTTGTTTTCAGAAAAGAGTGAAATGAGCGGCTTGTGATCTGTCTCCAGTTCAAACCGAAGACTAAACAGGTACTGATGCATCTATTTAACCCAATACACAGGCTAGTGCTTCTTTCTCTACCATGCTGTAGGCTCTTTCCACTTTAGACAAACCTTTTGAAGCATACGCGACTGGTTGAAGTTTACCTGACACATTAGCTTGTTGGAGTACGCAACCAATTCCATATGACGAAGCATCACAGGCCAATATTAAATGTTTACATGGGTCATAATGTACCAGCAGCTTGTTAGAGCAATGCAAATTTCTCAAAAGCTCTATCTTGAGACGCATCCCAAAACCAGTTGTCGCCTTTTCTTAGCAGCCTATGCAGTGGTTCTAATAAGGTGCTCAATTTAGGTAGGAAGTTACCGAAGTAGTTAAGTAGACCCAGGAATGAACGCAGCTCTGTCACATTCTACGGCTTGGGTGCATTGTTGATGGCCTTGGTTTTCGCGTCCGTAGGCCTGATGCCATCAGCAGCAATTTTCCTCCCCAGGAATTCGACCTCTGGTGCCATGAAGACGCACTTCGAGCATTTCAGTCTCAGTCCCAGTTTGTCCAGATGATGTGGAACCTCTTCCAGGTTGTTCAGATGTTCCTCGGAGTCACGACCTGTGATCAGAATGTCATCTTGGAACATGACGGTTCTGGGAAGGAACTTCAGCAGACTCTCCATGTTCCTCTGAAATATTGCTGCAGCCGAGCGAATTCCAAAAAGGCACCTGTGATAAATAAACAGTCCTTTATGTGTGTTAATGCATGTAATTCTCTTCGATGTCTCGACCAGCTCCTGTGCCATGTAGGCCGACGTCAAGTCCAGTTTGGTGAACGACTTCCCCCCGGCTAGCATTGCAAACAAGTCATCAGCCTTCGTTAACGGGTACTGATCCTGTTTCGAAACCCTGTTGATCGTAGCTTGTAGTCTCCACAGATTCTGACTGTGCCATCACTTTTCAGCACAGGAACAAAGGGGCTGACCCATTCATTAAATTCAACCGGTGATATGATCCCTTCAAGCTGGAGTCTGTCCAGTTTGATTTCGACCTCCCTCATCATGTACGGAACTGCCCGAGCTTTACGATGGACAGGTCTTGCATTCGAGTCCACGTGGATCTGCAACTTGGCTCCTGTGAAGTTGTCGATGCCTGGTTCGAACAGCGAGGGGAACTTGCTCAGTACTTGGGCATATGTATCATTCTCCGACGACAATACCTTGATGTCATTCCAATCGCATCTGATTTTTTCAAGTCAGTTCCTGCCGAACAGCGTTGGGCCATTGCCGGGGACAATCCATAGTGGTAACTCGTGAACCGCACCATCATACGACACTTTAATTGTGGCAATGCCAATCACCATTATGAGATCTTTGGTGTACGTGCGCAACTTGGCATTGACTGGACTCAGCCTGGGCCTCACAGCCTTAGTATCCCACAGCTTGTCGAATGCCCCCTGGCTCATTATCAATTGACTCGTCCTCGTGTCCAGTTCCATCAATTCCGGCACCCCATTAAATTTCATGTTGATCACTATTGGTTTGCTCTTAGTTAGGAACGAGCACATTCCATACACTTCCTCCTCTGGAATCTCGGATTGCGTATCCGGATCTGCGCTAGTCTGACCATCATCCTCCATGTGGTGTGTCACAGCACACTTGCTCATCTGTGGACACTTGCGCCGGAGATGCCCCACTCTCAGACAGCCTTTGCAACTATATTGCTTAAATCGGCACTGCTGGTGCCGGTGATTTCCCTCACAGCGCCAACACAGAGAAATCGGATTCATTCCGTCTGGCGGACTTTGGGCAGTCACAGGTTTCGCGTATGTAGTCGGGTAGGCCCTGCCATGTGCCGCTCTGCCAAACGCCGAATCAATCATATTTACAGTACTTGCCGAATTTCAATTTTTCACTGACACCTGCTTTAAACTTCTATCCATCATCATGCATGACTGAACGATCATGATGGCCCTGTTCAAGTCCAACGTCTCCACCGCCAGTAGTTTACGGAGGATCACCTCGTGGTTGATGCCAATTACAAAGAAGTACCGCAGCATGTCTGCCAACACAGCCCCTGTTGTAGGCATTAGGCACCTGCTGAATATATCTAAACTCATATAAGTTTAAAGTGGCCACATATAAAATGGCTGCCCAAGCATGATGGAACCCCGTTAGTCAAGTAATGAACTGGGGCTGACCGAGCAATGACCGAGCAATGACCCTGTGAGGCCCACTACCGGGAATTACTTAGCTCACTCACTTGAGACAAGATAACTATAAACAAACCATTATAATACCTGATGTGGAATGTCCTTTGACTAAGCAGAGCCCGAGGAACAGAGATAATGGGGGGGCCCACCTCACATAACGAGGTTATTAATCAGCCCGAGCTGACAAAAAACGAACATACAGCCCCTGAGATATCAGGAGAATTCTATTGGGTTAAAGAAACCTATATGTAATCTATAATCGGTATGATTGGATTGTGTCCAGCTGAAGTGGGCTGAGTAACTGTAAAGAACTATTGTAAAACATATAAATATCGATGAGTTTCTTTGTTCATCGGAGAGAAGTGCCTGGATCCAGTCCTGAGGCTTCCTCCCCGCCGGTGAAAATAAAGGCCACATTGGCGTTGGAACCGACTCTGAGTGTTGAGTGATTCTTCTGAGAAAACATTCACGCTAACAGCCCCGAACTTACACGGGGTCTTACTTAGGCGTCTCAGGTCGGCAACGAATTCCGCCACATTCTGGCCCTCTGAGCGAACATGCGTGTAAAATCTGTATCGTGAGATGATGATGCCTTCATTTGGCTTAAGATGGCCCTGTACCAGTGTACACAATTCTTCATACATCTTCTCTGTTGGACTCACAGGCAAGAGTAGATTCTTTATCAGACCATAAATTTTTGGACCGCAAACTGTGAGGAACACCACCCGGCGCCAATCTGCATTGTCGACCTGCTCCATTTTGTTGGTCACAAAGAACTGGCTCAAATAGCTCACAAAGTCTGCTCAATCTTCTCCTTCCACAAATCGCTCCAACAATCCAATTGTGCTCATTTTTGCATGCAAAGGTTCTTGTTGCCCTGTCGCCAAATTTTGTGTATGTAATAAGTGTTAGACTGAGTACTGTTTAACTCCAAGAGGTATGACCTTGGCTCTGCTTTATTAAGGCCCAAAGTGACTAATATACAAAATGGCTGGCCTTTTCTACTTGGGCTGCACACACGTGCTTGCAGTCCAATGGCCTCCAACAGTGTCGCCATCTAGTGGCTAGTGATCCCAAAAGTACATCCATGACAGGAACAAGCACATTTTTCAGGGTTTCATTAACCTCGGGGCCTGCTTCTTTCAGGAAAATAGCCCATTTTCATTCCAACACCACCCGGTTATGGTTTTCATCATCGGGGACTTCAACAATATTATTCACGGTGAGAAACATTTCTAGCCGTTCAGTTCAGCCAAGTGTGTTTGTAATTTACCTTGGATTTTAAGCTGTTCTGCAAAACAAAGTAACTCTCAAAGTCGCTTTGTTGGTTGGCTGGATTATCCACCAACACAAATTTCAGCTCGGCAATCAGATTATTCTATCTTACGTCGTCAATGTGATATATTTTACGACATCACAAACACACAGACTTTATAAAATGGCTTCAATACATCATGTGACTTTTGTTGTATTTACAGCAGGAGTTGCATTACCACAGTAGTCCGCTCGGTGGAGCTCTAGTCCACTAGATGGAGCTATATTACTCCAGTCTATCTGCATGTCTATCGCTCCTTCACACACACACACACGCACACACACAGTGTAAACAATAATTAGCAATTAACATTTTAACTCTCACCAAGATGTGCTAATGATTTAACTTCAAAATTCAGCTGGTATTTTTATTAATTGAACTAACATCAATTCTCTCTGTCGCTCTCTTTTACCCCCGCAGATTAATACACTTTCTAAATAGAATCCAAAACAAAATCTACAAAAGGTGTACAATCAGAACAGTTATCAAGCTCTTACACACACTTCCTTTGTTTTTACAAAGCAGTCAATATAAATTTTACATCAAAGCTTTTGAAATTTTTCCTTGTTTTACAAAATCATTTAAATCAACGTGACTTAGTAGAAAGTTTCAGAATCTAACGAAAAATATTCCATCAGTACAGCTGACTTAAGAGTACTGACCCTGGGAGATTAGGTACTTTACACATACTCAGTTGAACATTGCAAATACAGCTTACACAGGCATAGCTCTAGGCAAAAATAATAGGAAGAGATGGAGACCTTTAAGCAAATCTTTAATGAAAGATACAAAAAAATATCAGTACATAAGAACAAACATAAGAAATAAGAGCAGGAGTAGGCCATCTGGCCCCTCGAGCCTGCTCCGCCATTCAATAAGATCATGGCTGATCTGATCTTAGTCTCAACTCCACTTCCATGCCCTCTCCCCATAAACCTTGATTCTCTTATCATTCAGAAATCTGTTTATCTCCACCTTAACTATATTCAATGACCCGGTTTCTACAGCTCTTTGGGGTAGAGAATTCCAAAGATTCATGAGCCTCTGAGAGAAGAAATTCCTCCTCATTTCTTTTTTAAATGGGTGAGCCCCTTATCCCCTAGTTCTAGAATCCCCCACGAGGGGAAACATCCTCTCTGCATCTTTTTTTCTTTATTCATTCACGAGATGTGGGTGTCACTGGTAAGGCCAGCATTTATTGCCCATCCCTAATTGCCCCCGAGAATATGGTGGTGAGCTACCTTCTTGAACTGCTGCAGTCTGTCTGGTGATGGTGCTCCCACAGTGCTGTTAAATAGGGAGTTCCAGGATTTCGACCAAACGACGATGAAGGAACAGTGATATGCTTCCAAATCAGGATGGTGTGTGACTTGGAGGGGGAACGTGGAGGTGTTGGTGTTCCCATGTACTTGCTGCCCTTGTCCTTCTAGGTGGTAGAGGTCGCGGGTTTGGGAGGTGCTGTCGAAGAAGACTTGGCGAGCGGCTGCAGTGCATCTTGTAGATGGTACACACTGCAGCCAAGCTACGCCGGTGGTGGAGGGAGTGAATGTTTAAGATGGTGGATGACGTGCCAATCAAGTGGCTGCTTTGTCCTGGATGGTATCAAGTTTCTTGAGTGTTGTGGGAGCTGCACTCATCCAGGCAAGTGGAGACTATTCCATCACACTCCTGACTTGTGCCTTGTCAATGGTGGCAAGGCTTTGGGGAGTCAGCAGGTGAGACACTCGCCACAGAATACCCAGCCTCTGACCTGCTCTTGTTGCCACATTATTTATGTGGCTGGTCCAGTTAGATTTCTGGTCAATGGTTGTTATGCTCATAATAAAGAAATGCAACTGAGTACTGGAGACAATAAGACAGTGTGACCTTAGCTCCTTTATTCAGACTCCAGAGTTTTGGTACAGCACGGGAGGCCTGTTTATATACAGTGCTCCCAAGGGATGCTGGGATCCCTTGGGACTCCAACAGGTAAGCCCTCTGGTGGTGGTATGATACAGGTTGCCTAGGGTTGCATACATAAGATCACTCCCTACCAAAGTCAATAGTACACTTATTTACAGGGTGAGACAATCTGGGCTTTTCGCTCCCTTGTCGATCGTCTCGTTACAAATGTGGGTGTGGGTGAGTTGGTTGGTTCTTCGCTAGGCTGCTGGGCAGCTGGCCTTGCTAGGCTGCTGGGGATGGTGAGTTCAGCTTCGTGGTCAACCATGATGTCAGGTGCCACTTGTGTGTGTGTTGGAGGGTCGAAGTTGGTGGTGTCCTCTTCAGGTTCCTCGTGGCTGTTTGTAAATCGCAGTTTGGTTTGGTCCAAATGCTTTCTGCAAGTTAGTCCATTGGCAAGTTTGACCTGAAACACCCTACTCCCTTCTTTGGCTATGACGGTGCCAGCAAGCCATTTGGGACCATGTCCATAATTGAGTACAAATACAGGGTCATTGACTTCAATATCACGTGACAAGTGTGCGTGATCATGGTACATGCTTTGTTGATGCCGCCTGCCCTGGACATGATCATGGAGATCAGGGTGGACAAGAGAGAGCCCTGTTTTGAGCACCCTTTTCATGAGCAGCACGATTGGAGGAACCCTGGTGAGCGAGTGGGTCTGGTGCGGTAGCTGAGCAGGACGCAGGACAGGGAGCCTTCCGACACAGTTTGAAGCTTTGCTTGATGGTTTGGACTGCTCATTCTGCCTAGCCATTGGATGCTGGCTTGAATGGGGCAGATGTGACATGCTTGATCCCATTGCGGGTCATGAATTCCTTGAACTCAGCACCGGTGAAGCACGGCCCAATGTCACTGACAAGAACATCAGGCAGGCTGTGCATGGCGAACATGGCTCGTAGACTTTCGATGGTGGCAGTGGACGTGCTTACAGGCATTATTACATATTCAATCCATTTTGAATAATAATCCACAGCAACCAAAAACATTTTCCCTAGAAATGGGCCCGCAAAGTCAACGTGGATCCTAGACCACGGTTTGGAGGGCCATGACCACAAACTTAGCGGTGCCTCCCTGGGTGCATTGCTCAGTTGAGAGCATGTGCTGCATTGGCGCACGCATGATTCCAAATCTGAGTCAATGCCGGGCCACCACACATGGGATCTGGCTATAACTTTCATCATTACTCTGCCTGGGTGGATACTGTGTAGGTCACGTATCAACATTTCCCTGCCTTTCTTAGGCAAAACCACGCGATTACCCCACAAAAGACAGTCCGCCGGTATGAACATTTCGTCTTTGCGCCGCTGGAACGGTTTGATCTCTTCATGCATCTCCGCTAGGACACTGGACCAGCTCCCATGGAGGACACAGTTTTTTACAAGGGACAGTAAAGGATCCTGGCTGGTCCAGGTCCTGATCTGGCGGGTCGTAACGGGTGACTTTTCGTTCTCGAATGCATCCATCACCAAAAGCAAGTCTGCAGGCTGTGCCATTTCCACCCCGGTGGTGGGCAATGGTAGCTGACTGAGAGCATCAGCTCAGTTCTCTGCGGCTGGTCTGTGGCGGATTACATAGTTATATGCAAACAGCGTGAGCGCCCATCTTTGGATGCGGGCAGAGGCATTGGTATTAATCCCTTTGCTCTCTGAGAATAGCGATATGAGCGGCTTATGTTCAATTTCTAACTCAAACTTAAGACCAAACAGATACTGGTGCTTTTTTTTACACCGTAAACGCATGCCAGAGCTTATTTTTCAATCATGCTGTAGGGCCTTTCAGCCTTGGACAAACTCCTAGACGCATAGGCGACCGCTTGCAATGTTCCCGATTCGATAGCTTGTTGCAACGCACACCCGACCCTGAATGAAGACGCATCGCAAGCTAGCACTAAACGTTTACAAGGATTATACAGAACAACCAGTTTGTTGGAACATAACAGATTCCTGGCTTTCTCAAAAGCAGCCTTTTGTGATTTTCCCCCATACCCAGTCATCTCCCTTGCATAGCAACACATATAGGGGTTCTAGCAAGGTGCTTAACCCGGGTAGGAAATTACCGAAATAGTTGAGGAGTCCCAGGAACGACTGCAGCTCCATCACGTTCTGTGGTCTTGTCGCGTTCTTAATGGCCTCTGTCTTTGCGTCGGTGGATCTGATGCCGTTTGCTACGATTTTTCTCCCGAAGAACTTAACATCTGGCACCTCGAGCGTTTCAACCTGAGTCCCATGCAATCTAGCCGACTTAGAACCTCTTCCAGGTTCTTCAAATGTTCGATGGTGTCCCGACCTGTGACCATTATGTTTCCTGGAAAACCACGGTGCGTGGAACCGACTTTAGCAGGCTCTCCATGTTCCTTTGAAAAATTGCCGCGGCCAATCGAATCCCAAACGGGCATCTATTGTAGATGAACAGATCTTTGTGCATGTTGATGCAGGTGAGGCCTTTCAAAGATTCCGCCAGCTCCTGCGTCATGTAGGCCGAGGTCAGGTCCAACTTGGTGAACGTCTTTCCTCCAGCCAGGGTCGCAAATAGGTCGTCTGCCTTGGGTAGCGGGTATTGGTCCTGTAGCGAAAAACGGTTAATCGTTACTTTATAGTCCCCACAAATTCTGACCATGCCGTCGCCTTTGAGAACCAGAACAATCAGACTGGCCCACTCGTTGAACTCTACCGGCTCAATGATGCCTTCTCGCTGCAGCTTGTCCAGCTCAATTTCCACTTTCTCTCGCATCATATATGGCACCGCCCATGCATTGTGGTAGATGGGTTGTGTACCGGGAACCAAGTGGATCTGCACCTTCGTCCCCGAGAAACTTCTGATGCCTGGCTCAAACAACGACGAGAACTTGCTCAGAACCTGGGCACATGAGGCATCATTGACGGACGAGAGCGTTCGGATGTCGTCCCAGTTCCAGCAGATTTTTCCCAACCAGCTTCTGCCGAACAATGTGGGGCCATCTCCTGGTACAAGCCATCGTGAGAGTTCGTGCACTGCTCCATCATAGGAGACTTTTACTGCTGCGCTACCAATAACAGGGATCAGCTCTTTAGTGTAATTTCTTAGCTTGGTATGAATAGGGCTAAGCTTGGGCCTGTGTGCCTTGTTGCACCACAGCCTGTCGAAGGCCTTTTTGGTCATGATAGACTGACTCCCACCCGTGTCCAGTTCCATGGATACTGGAATTCTGTCCAGTTCGACTTTTAGCATGATCGGTGGACATTTTGTGGTGAAGGTGTGTACCCCATACACTTCTGCCTCCTCGGTTCAAGTATCTAGTTCAACCTGATCCACCATGGATCGATCCTCCTTTGCAACGAGGTGGTTTACAGGGTTTGCAGCTCGTCTGCACATTGCGGAGCGGTGCAGTTTTTAATTTACCAGGTGTGGCCTCATGATTCAACCAATTTCAGGGTACAAGTAACAAAAGAAAATCTGCTTGCACGGAGATTGTTTCAGCAGTTCCAATTGGCACTTCCATCGGTAGCTGAGGAGTTCATTGAGCCACCTTTTCCTCAGTTGTGTGCGTTAGTCATTGATAACTTTTTTGATGTCGAGCACCTTATTGATTTTTTTTTTGCGGTTGTTTCGTTAATTTTTATTTCTCCTTCATGCATGATTTCAGTACAGAAGCAAAATATTGTGAATGCTGGAAATCCACAAAGTGAATAACCTGCCACTGAAATTTTGAAGATTCTGACGAAAGATCATCAATCTGAAACGTTAACCCTGTTCCTCTCTGTACTGATGCTGGTTGTTTACTTTTTCTTCAGGTAGCCTGGTCACATAATGTTATTTCACATAACGTAATGCTCACAGCAGCATCTACAAGTGCAATACCTTGACTTTCCACTTAGATCGCTAGGGCCCAAAAAATGGGCAATGTTCCAGCCTTAGTGACGTTTCAGCTTTCAGGAACACAGAGAGAGAGGAGAGGAGAGCAGAATCAGAGAGGAGAGAGAAAAAGAGAGAGAGAGAGAGAAAGAGAAATATACTATTACAAAAATGTCTGAAATCGAGTCAGATCACTGTGTGCAAGATGTGGAGGGAGCGGGAGTGGGGGGGGGGGGGAGGAGGGCAAAGCCCTTTTCAGATGAGGCGAACGAGGCCCTGGTCAGCTAGGTGCACTCGAGGTGGGGCCAATTAACCCGGGGTGGGTGTGGGAAACCTCCACCCTGGGCCTACAGAAAGATTTGGGGCGAGATCGCCGACGTGGTCTAATCAGCGTCCCACGAGGTGAGGGGGTCCGTCCAGTGCCACAAGTGCTGGATTGCTTCAGCAAGAGTAAGTATGAAATAGATTTTAAATTGTAATGATCCACATAATATGTAACTCTCCCGGATTGAAAATAAGCTGGTTATTCTTGCATATATTCCCTGCTAATATCTGGACAGGACTCGGAACCTGCACCCTTTTTAATTCTAATTTTGGCACTGTCTCCTTTTGAGTTACATTGGTGGATGGAGCACGACTGAGCAATGAGGGGTCCGGTCACCTTTACTCAGACTGTGTCAGTCTCTCCTGCTGCTGTCACTTACACAGTGACTCAGCCTGGACTGGGGGAGAGCTGCCCTTGCTCACTATTTGCCCTTGGACACTTTGGGACATTAGCTCCTGTCATAAGTATATTAGAACATAAGAAATAGGAACAGGAGTAGACCATACAGCCCCTCGAGCCTGATCCGCCATTCAATAAGATCATGACTGATCTGATCATGGACTCAGCTCCACCTCCCTGCCCGCTCCCCATAACCCCTCATCCCTTTATCGTTGAGGAAACTGTCTATTTCTGTCTTAAATTTATTCATTGTCCCAACTTCCACTCCACAGCTCTCTTAGGCAGCGAATTCCATAGATTTATAACCCTCTGAGAGAAGAAATTTCCCCTCATCTCAGTTTTAGTTCTTTCATTGCCGAGCTCACCAGCTAGCCTGATATCCACCAATGGCCCTTCAATGGAGATTGTGGTCGACATGTTTGTGTCAAGCATTAGATGCGAAACACAACCTTTGTTATAACCATGCATCAATTGTGAATACAAACCCTATTAGCATATAACGTTGGAAACTGTTGTCTTTCCATGATCGTACCTAATCACTTAGCTTATGCCATGCTTTTGTCACGTTTGCAGAGGAAGTTATCTAACAATCACTTGGAGCATAGGCACACCGAAGGAGGGCCCGAACAGCTGGTAACGCTGACCGACCTTGAGGAATACCCTGCGGCACTGTTCGGCAGCCACAGTCGTTCGACCACCACCCATGGTGAAGCACAGCCCTCCCTTGCGTCACGTGATTAATGTGTAAAGCAGTGTTAATTCAAAGTAATGTAAAGGCAATTCATATACGAATTATGTCATGTTATGCATGCAGCTTTTGTCCTACTCTCAGTACTGGGTCCCTTGCTTTTTGTGCTATATATCAATGATTTAGATTTGAATATAGGGAGTACGATTAAGAAGTTTGCACTCGGCACTAAAATTGGCTGTGTGGTTGATAATAAAGAGGAAAGTTATGGGCTGCAGGAGAATATTAATCTACTGGTCAGGTGGGCAGAGCAGTGGCAAATGGAATTTAATTCAGAGAAGTGTGAGGTGATGCACTTTGGGAGGGCTAATAAGGAAAGGGTATACACATTAAGCGGTAGGCCATTTAATAGTGTAGATGAACAAAGGGACCTTGGAGCGCTTGTCCACAGATCCCTGAAAGTAGCAGGTCAAGTGGATAGGTGGTTAAGAAGGCAAATGGAATGCTTGCCTTTATTGGCCGAGGCACAGAATATAAGAGCAGGGAGGTTATCCTTAGATTGTATAATACTTTGGTTAGGCCACAGCTGGAGTACTGTGTGCAGTTCTGGTCGCCGTATTATAGGAAGGATGTGATTGCACTAGAGAGGATGCAAAGGAGATTTACTAGGATGCTGCCTGGAATGGAGACTCTTAGTTATTAGGACAGATTGGATAGGCTGGATTTGTTCTCATTGGAACAGAGGAGGTTGACAGGAGACCTCATTGAGGTGTACAAAATATTGAGGGGCCTGGACATAGTGGATAGTAAGGGCCTATTTCCATTGGTGGAGGTGTCTATTACGAGGGGGCTTAGTTTTAAGGTGGTTGGTTTAGAGAGGATTTGAGGGGCTTCTTTATGCAGAGGGTTGTGGGAATCTGGAATTCGCTGCCTGGAAGAGAGGTGGATGCAGAAACCCTCACCACTTTTAAGAGCTGGTTGGATGGGCACTTAAAGTGCCGTAACCTTCAGGGTTATGGACCTAGAGCTGGTAATTGGGATTAGACTGGATAACATTTTGTTGGCCGGCACAGATATAATAGTGTAATGTCTGTGAGCTTGTAATGTTTGTAGCTCCACACTGTGGATGTGGACGTATTGTGTACTGCAACTACAGAGTTAATAATAAACAGAATCATGCATGTTCCGGAACCTTCTGACAGAGCTGCCTGCCATGTTAGAAAGCTGTGTGTGCTGTGCTCTGTGAATATATCACATTTGGCGGCGCGATGGGATTTTTCGGATGATTTAAAGCTGAAATTTTTTTGGTGAAGGATTCAGCCAGCTGACAGAGAGACTTTAGGAGCTTCTCTGTCTTTGGAAAAAGCTACAAAATTCGAGGTAAAATACAGCACACGGTGTGAGTAGCTATAAATTAAAATGGCAGCACCCGCAGGTGTAATGGGACATTTGGGTGAATATAGACACGACCGGGAACGTTTTAAAGCATATATGGATCGGCTAGAAATGTATTTCACTGCAAATAACATAATTGAAGTTCCGGACATTGCAGTCCAGAATCAGGTGATATTGGAACGGAAGCGAGCTATCTTCTTATCTGCAGCTGGACCGGAATTGTTTGAAACTCTGGTAAATTTGCTTGTGCCTGACGAGCTAAAGGACACAATGCTTAAAAAGATTTTAACAAAGCTGGAGAAGCACTATAACCCCAAACCGTTAGAAATTGCTGAAAGGTATCGTTTCAGGATATGGAATCAAAAGTCTGATGAACGTATCAGTGATTATATTGCAGCATTAAAAAAGCTATCTAGTCACTGTAATTTCGGAAACTTTCAAAACCGAGCATTACGGGATTGTTTTGTTTGTGGGGTGAAAAATGATGCGATCAGAAGGAAGTTATTGATGATGGATGACTTGACTTTTGAGATTGCTTGTCAGACAGCGAGGTCGATGGGCATGGCCGAACAATATTCCCGAGAATTCATAATAATTATGGTCGTCAGTCAACCGAGGTGAATCGCCTGCAGGTTCAAAGTAAAAGGCGGTGGGGGTCCCAAAGTCTCAGAAACTGGAAATTCTAACAGAGCATCGAAGTCATGCTATAGGTGCCTGGGACAACACACTGCTCAAAGTTGTCTATATGTGAAGGCAGAGTGTTTCTTCTGCAGAAAGACTGAGCATCTTGCGAAAGCATGCTGACTGAAGGGTAAACCAGCGTTCAAAGCTGTGAGTAGAAAGCCACAGAGACTACATAGTATGGAAGAACAACAACAGGATGAGGAGATGTTAGAGTTACACATCATCAGAGCACGAGGTTAACGGACAGCAATTCAAAAAGTAGCAAAATCCAAATAGATGTTGCCGGATTCAAGATATCAATAGAACTCGACACGGGTGCATCCGTGAGCGTAGTACCGGAGTCACTATACCTCGACACATTGCGTGGTTTCCCATTGGAGAAATCCAAGAAAGAGCTGCGAGGCTATTCAGGAGAGAAAATTCCTGTGGTAGGTCGTATCACTGTACCGGTGAAATACAAGGATCAAGTTCAGAACTTGCCACTAATAGTAGTGAAAGGAGACAAGCCTGCCTTACGAGGAAGAAATTGGTTGCGATCACTGAAGCTGGATTGGAGTGAGATTTTCCGTGTGGAAGTGAGATTTGCATCAACAGATGATGTTATCAAGAAGTGTCCGAAGGTGCTTTGTGAAACGGGCAGTCCGATCCAAGGCTTCAAGGCGAGTGTCAGGGTACAGAAGGATACCCTACAAGCCACGTTCCATACCATATGCACTCAAGGAGAAAGTTGAGCAAGAACTCAAAAGACTAGAGACTGAGAACATTATTTGTAAGATTGATCGATGTAATTGGGCTACACCCATTGTTGTTGTACCTAAGTCCGATGGTAAGGTAAGGTTGTGTGGTGATTATAAAGTAACCGTAAACCAGGTTCTAGAGGGTAATGTCCCTAATACATTGCTGAATATAGAAGATTTGTTCACAACACTGACAGGTGGTCAGATTTTCTCAAAACTGGATCTTACGAATGCCTACTTACAGCTTGAACTAGAAGAGGAGTCCAAGTCATGTTTGACTATAAATACTCATCTAAGCCTATATCAATTCAATAGGCTACCGTTTGGAGTGTCTTCCACCCCTGCCATATTCCAAGGGGTGATGAACCAGATTTTGCAAGGTATTGAAGTGGTAGTATGTTATTTTGATGACATGTTCATTTCAGCACCAAATAGGTAAATTCATAATAACATATTGCATGAAGTCCTCAAACGGCTAGAGAAGCACAGAGGACGAGTGTCTGCTCGTAAGTGTGAGTTTTTAAAAAACTCAGTGGAGTACTTAGGGTACAGAGTAGACAAACATGGTTGACATCCAACCATGAAAAAATTGGATGCACTTAGAAATGCACCCACTCCCAGGAATGTCACTGAACTTCGTTCATTCTTGGGTCTTTTGAACTATTATGGGAAGTTCCTACCAAATTTGCCTACAGTATTACATCCACTGAATGAATTTTTGAAAAAACAGGTCCATTGACAGTGGTCAAAAGAATGCGATATAGCATTCAAGGAGTGTAAAAGCAAATTGGTAGGGAGCACCATGTTAGTTCACTATGACATATCTAAGGAGATTAAGCTAGCATGTGATGCCTCTCCGTATGGAGATGGGGCAGTGATCTCTCATCTATCATGTAGTGGGGAGGAGAGACCAATTGCTTTTGCTTCACGCACTCTCAGTGCCAGTGAGAGAAATTATGCGCAAATCGAAAGGGAAGCTTTGTCATTAATTTTTGGGGTCAAGAAGTTTCACAAATACTTGTATAGTCATAAGTTTACCATTGTTACAGACTATAAGCCACTGACAGCAATCCTCCATCCAAAGTCCCCAGTTCCAACATTAGCTGCAGCCCGAATGCAGAGATGGGCTTTGATTTTGTCAGCATATACATGTGATATTGAATACAGACAATCAATTGATCACAGTAATGCTGATGCAATGTCTAGATTGCCTTCCCCATCACAAGTTACACCGGATAGGGAAGAAGTGTTTTATTTTTCATACATTGATAAACTGCCAGTCACAGCTGAAGAGATTGGTAGGGCGACCAAACGTGACCCAGTGATGTCAAAGGTGTATGATTATATTATAAATGGCTGGCCAAACCAGGTATCAGATAAAGATATTCATCCATTCTTCATTCGTAGGAATGAATTATCAGTCGATAAAGATTGTATCATGTGGGGTGCAAGAGTGGGTATACCAAATAAATTTAGGTCCAACTTATTAGGAGACCTCTATGACCAGCACCTGGGAATGTGCTTGACCAAGAGTTTTGCACGCAGTTATTTATGGTGGCCAGGTCTTGATAAAGATGTCGAGTACATTGTGAGTCAGTGTACCACTGGTAGAACACCAGCAGACTTGTTTCTCAAACAACAGCCATGAACCAGATTCTCGTTGTTAAAACCAAATTTGGCACAGTCCGTAGAAGAGACACAATTAAGTCAGAAAGAGAATCATGATAGAGGTAGAGTAAAAGAGAGAAGTGTGAAATTAAACCAGAAGGTGAGAGTGAAGAACCATCACCATAAATGGTTAAAGTGGTTACTAGGAAGAGTGATGAAGATATGTGGTCCTCGCACATATTTGGTAAAGATGTTTGATAATGGATAGGTTAGGTTTGTTCATATTGATCATATTTTACCTACAGACATGGAAGGAGTTGAAGGTGGGAATGATTCAATTATTTCTGACTCATCAGATAGTTTTGATATACCTGTAGCATATCCTACATCCAATGTACTGGACACAAATTCAAGAGAAAATCAGAATGTAAGTCTGAGTCCAAGTCAGGAAAACAAACAGCCTGAAGTTACAGTGAGTTCAAATGAAAATCAAGGGAATTCCGTGGAGGAAAACGTTCCTCAGGATGAGCCTCGAATGAGTTTAAATTCGACACCATGTTTGGATGGTTCTGTTCGAGAGCGAAGGTATCCTCTTCGAAACAGAAAACAAGTAGTTAAGCTAAATTTGTAAATATGGAAAAAAATAAGTCTATATCCCGTGTTATGTATAAACATGCAAGTTATGCATGATGTTGTAATAATAACTTCTTCATTAAGGAGGGAGAAGTGTAATGGCTGTGAGCTTGTAATGTTTGTAGCTCCACCCTGTGAATGTGGATGTATTGTGTACTGCAACTACGGAGTTAATAATAAACAGAACCAGGCATGTTCCGGAGGCTTTCGACAGAGCTGCCTGCCATGTTAGAAAGCTGTGTGTGCTGTGCTCTGTGAATATATCACAAATGGTAAGTACTGCCAGGAATCGAATACGGCCAGGGTGATCTCCTGGACTAGTTTCAATCGGCTCGATGGGTCAGAGAGGAATTTTCCCAGATTTTTTCTTCCTAAATTGGCCTGGGTTTTTATCTGGTTTTTGCCTCTCCCAGGAGATCACATGGCTCCGGTTGGGGTGAAGTGTAGAATGTTTCAGTCTAAGGGGTGTCGCAGTTGTGTGAGGTGGACTGGTTGGGCTGGGTGCTCTTTGCCTTTCCGACATTGTTCATAGGTTTATATGTAACCTTCAGGGCTGCTGACCGAGGGCCGTGCGGCTCTTTGTTGACTGGCGTGGACACGATGGGCCGAAATGGCCTGCTTCTGCACTGTAAATTTCTATGTTTCTATGTTTCTATGTTTTTAACAACATAACAACATAAGAAATAGGAGCAGGAGCAGGCCAACTGGCCCCTCGAGCCTGCTCCGCCATTTGATAAGATCATTGCTGATCTGATATAGGGCTCAGCTCCACTTCCTTGCCCGCTCCCCATAAACCTTCACTCACTTATCATTCTGTCTATCTCTGATTGATCAAGCCTCCACAGCTCTCTGGGACAGTGAATTTCACCTAGTTATACTACCGTATGTACTACGATATGATGCAGTAACGTCTCTCGGTCACATTTATTGTAGTAGTACTGCTCCTCCTACGTATGCCAGTGCAGCACAAGAATCCCTTCTGTTCTAATAAGCTCAATAAGCTCAATTGTGTTTTGCAGGTCGATCACCTCCAATGGTGCAGAGGAAGGCTGCACCTGCACCCCTATAGGTAATAATCATCATGGGTGCCGAGGAGGCCGACACATCATCATTGGAACCAGAACAAGATGAGGAGGAGAATGTTATGGAAAGGGTGGAGGATGCCCCTTCCATCCAACTGGAAGTAGTACCTGTGACTACTTCTTCGTCGGCATCTTTGAAAGAAGAAGTAGCGGGACCAAGCAACTTGCAGCTGACGACGCCAAGACTTTTAGTGCTCACGCCGATCCCACAGAGGTGGAGTCAGCGAGGTCAGCACACGCCTCCACTGGCAGATCAGATTGAAAGCTTGACCAGACTGTGCATGGAGAATGTCGCAATAAGTCGCGACCTCCTCCAGGCGTTTGGTGTGTACATGGGGAACATGTCCCGGATGTCCGCTCGCATATCGGAGGATATGCAGCAGATGATCCGGGAGATGCGTGAGCAGACCGCCACCAGCCACACCTTGCGGCATGTAAGACTAGTGGAAGGTGGCACTGCACCCCAAGGTGCCGTCCACCAACCGCCAGCACAGATGTGAGTCAGAAGGAAGACTTCCTTCTGGCTCGGAAGTAATTTTCTCAGGAACGTCTTCCCCTCCACCACCCCCTGAGCCGATCCTGCCACCATCATCCCCCCCACAGCAGGAAGTCTTGATGTCGCCCGCTGCACATCCACTTTGTCCCGTAACCCAGGGATTCAAACGGGGAGCTAAGACACGGGGGTGTAGAGGACCTGGAAGGAAACATGGCCGCAGGTAGGGAGGGGGGGTGTTTTATTGTTGTTAAATATTGTTGTATTTTCTTATTGTTGTTGCTGTTTTTTTAATTTATTGCTGGGTGATTGTTGAGGGTGGGGGAGGGGGGGTTGTTACAGTTGAAAAATTACATTGTTACATTATAAAAATGTTTAATTGAATTTTACAATTGTTTTGCAATGTCTTCTAATAACATATGGTAAGGTAAAATATGAATACAATGGTTGGAAAAAAATGGCCAGGCCAGACAAGGATGAAACATTACGCAACTGCAGTGTTGTCTTTCTATAACTGTAACTGTCAGCAATGTAAGTTCATGCAACGCGTTCATTTATGAGCTGCTGACGCAAGAATTTTGCAGCTGCGGAATTCCCACGGGGTTTATCCTGTCTTGTGGGGAGAAGGTGGGGGTGGGGGGGTGTGGGGGCATGGGTTCATCACCAGGCTGATTGTCTTCCCCAAGGTCCTGATCATCCTCCTCCTCCTCCTCCTCCTCCTCCTCCTCCTCTTCGTCTGCCTCTTCCGCCTCCGCTCTCTCCTGAGGTGGACCGGCAGACCCATCTGGCAATTTTTATCCTCTCCTTATAGCTAGGTTAAGCAATATGCAGCACACCACAATAAACTCAGCGACCTGGTCTTGGTGGTATTGCAGGCTGCCTCCAGAGTGGTCCAGGCATCTGAAGCGTTGCTTCAGCACTCCTATTGTCTTTTCAACGATATTGTGTGTAGCTATATGGCTTTCATTGTAGCGCTTCTCGGCTTCCATCTGGGGATTACGCAGGGGGAGTCATGAGCCAGCTGACAAGGCCATATCCTTTATCCCCCAGGATCCAACCGTGACCTTGTGGCTGACTGTTAAACAGGTCAGAGACAATGCTCTCACACAAGCTGTGCGCATCATGGATGCTGCCTGGAAAATTAGCATTTACTGCCATGATTATTTGGTTGTGGTCGACAACGAGCTGCACATTCAGGGAGTGGAATCCCTTTTGGTTATGAAACACCTCTGCATCCTGTAAAGGTGCTCTCAGGGCAACATGTGTACAGTCTATTGCTCTCTGCACCTTGGAGAAGCTTGCTATTCTTGAGAAATCTAAAGCCCTCCCAGTCTGTGTCTCCCTGGTCATAGGGAAGCTTATAAAGTCCCCTGTTGAATGGAGCAATGTGTGTCGTGCTGAGAGATACCACAGATGTCGCCAGCTGAAGTCTGAAAGGAACCCGATGCATAGAAGGAAAGTGCAACAGTAACCTTTACCTCAACAGGCAGTGCAGTCCTGATGGTGCTGGTAGACTGCAGATCTCCCTTCATTATCTGGCATATCTCAGCAATGACCTCCTTTCGGAAGCGCAACCTCCTAAGGCACGTGTTATCAGACAAGTTCAGGTATGATTGATTTTCCCTGTAAGTTCGTCGGGTGTAAGGTCTTCTCCTCCGCATCAGTCTGCCATCTCTTTGATTGGGCTCTTCACTAAACCCAACTTCAGTCTCCAGCATGTGAGCATTTCCAAATAATGGTAGAAAAGTTACATTCCCCATCACTAATACTATAAATGCCCTTTATGGTCCTCAATAAATATAAATGTGAGCAGATCAGTCAGAAAGGCCCTTAAATAACTCACAAATTAAAATTATCTCGATAAGCCCCTTCTTCAAGCAGCCTCTCACTTCCTCTGACTTTCAAGATGGAGTCCGTAGTGCCAAATCCTGTGAACAGTGCTAGGTAGGTGCAGCTTTTCTCCAGCGATCACCAGCGATCTTCTTGGCGAGCGATCAGCCCGACGATGTGTGGGCGATG
This sequence comes from Pristiophorus japonicus, assembly GCF_044704955.1. Taxonomy (NCBI): domain Eukaryota; kingdom Metazoa; phylum Chordata; class Chondrichthyes; family Pristiophoridae; genus Pristiophorus; species Pristiophorus japonicus. The sequence continues at coordinate 93,340,112 of NC_091981.1, forward strand.
TGTCGAAAGTTGCGGTGGGCGATCACTTCGGCGATGTGAAATTCTTGTGCGCCGAGAGTTGGGCCGGCAATCTTTGGGCAATTTTCCATCCCAACTTTCCATTTTTTAAGTAAAATGAGCGATAGCCTGCCTATTTGGCCGATAGATGGGCGATAGCCCAGTGATCATCAGTGGAAAGTCTAGCCCTTGGTATTTTATGACAACCCACCATTTGTAACATATAATATATATGAAATAGATTTTACATAGCTGGATGAGCCATGACATAGGTAGTGTCGCACAACATTTACATTTACATAGTAACAATGGGGCAGATTAGGTAAAGTTAACCTAATTCTCTGCACTCAGCCCAGGCTACAACAACAGTGTGCATTGATTGAATTGTTTCCCTTGAATTTAGTTGATGGAACTAAACTAAGAGGCCAAGGGCTTTCTGTTCATCCCCAGTCATAGAGTTATTGAACAGATAACAATAACATTTTTGCTTTATTTCTATTATGTCTTTTTTTTCTAGGAGAACCAATTCAATACGACTGGCTACAATCCAGTAAACAATTGCTGTTTTTAAGGTTAGAAGGTTAATCTGAAGAGGTCTTAAGTCATATATTATTCCATTCACCATCTAAAGTTACACACAAATTGAAGATACTTAAAACCCATGTATTCCCTTCAGGTGAGCAACTTTCAACTGAAGGGTAGACTATGGTTTTAAATATCTTTAAATTTAGATTACTCTCAGCCTATTTACATTCTCAATAAAAGTACTTTTCCCACTATTTGTGGCTGTCATTTGCCTTTTTCACTCTGGACGATGTCATCATCATAATAGCTAAAATGCATGGAGCTATCTATACAGTTTTGCACACTCCAGACAGGACCTCACCCACCAATCACCTACAGTGTTGATCCTGCTGTGCTACAGTAGGTCAGCTCATGTAATATCCTCTGGCATTTCTGCAGCACAATTCCCATATAACACAGAAGTATTAGAATGAAAGGAGTGGGGGT